>NW_021703767.1:93910837-93985872 GCF_005190385.1 Monodon monoceros | reverse complement strand
TTTTTTTTTTTTTTTTTTTTTTTAGATTCCATATATATGCATTAGCATATGGTATTTGTTTTTCTCTTTCTGACTTACTTCACTCTGTATGACAGACTGTAGGTCCATCCACCTCACTACAAATAACTCAATTTTGTTGCTTTTTATGGCTGAGTAATGTTGCATTGTATACATGTGCCACATCTTCTTTATCCATTCATCTGTCGTTGGACACTTAGATTGCTTCCATGTCCTGGCTATTGTAAATAGAGCTGCAATGAACATTGTGGTACACGACTTTTTTTTTTTTTTTTTTTTTGTGGTACGTGGGCCTCACTGTTGTGGCCTCTCCCGTTGCGGAGCACAGGCTCCGGACGCGCAGGCTCAGCGGCCATGGCTCACGGGCCCAGCCGCTCCGCAGCATGTGGGAGCTTCCCGTTCCGGGGCATGAACCCGTGTCCCCTGCATCGGCAGGTGGACTCTCACCCACTGTGCCACCAGGGAAGCCCCATGACTCTTTTTGAATTATGGTTTTCTCTGGGTATATGCCCAGTAGTGGGATTCCTGGGTCATGTGGTAACTCTGTTTTCAGTTTTTTAAGGAACCTCCATACTGTTCTCCATAGAGGCTGTATCAATTTACATTCCCACCAGCAGTTCAAGAGGGTTCCCTTTTCTCCACACCCTCTCCAGCATTTATTGTTTGTAGATTTTTTTGATGATGCCCATTCTGACCGGTCTGTACTCCTTTCCTGATGAACATTTGGGTTGTTTCCGGTTTGGGGATATTTTGAGCAGTGCTGCTGCGAATATTCTTGTCTGTGTATTCTTGTCTGTGTCTCCAGGTCTGCGGGAGTTTCTCTGGAATGTTTAGTGAATAATAGAATTGTAGGTTACTAGATAATGCCAGACTCTTTTAAAATGCTGTAATGCTTTTTTCTACAGCCTTATCAATCTTTAATATTTTCAGCCTTTAAACATTTTGCTGGTCTGGTGGGTGGTTCTTGTAATGGTGTCTGATCATGGTTTTAATTTGCATTTCTGTAAGTGTCTCATTACTTTTAAAGTTTCACCCAGCCCATGTACAGTTATATTTTTTATTTCTTGTAGAAAGGTGGACATTGGGTTACCTGAAAATCCTATGTGCTATTGAAAAATCATTGAGATGGTATATTCCTTAGATTATTATAACTGAGAACTAGATCTCTTACATGAATACTATCAGATTTTTTTTCAATCCAAAGATTTTTCTCTTGCCATGTAAATTTTTGTATAATAAAGTTAAAAATGTATGAAATTGCTTATTTAGGTTACCAACTTGATGCCTTTTACTTGATATATAGGCAACTCCAAGCAGTAAGTTTGTGGTTTGCTAATATTGATTCTCTTAGCCCAGTGTATATAAATTGTCACTTGCCTATGGTGAATAGAATACATCAGAGGAACTCACAACATCTAGTTTAAAAGATTGTAGATATTAGGAAGTAGTATCTTTTTAGTGTGTGCATGCTTATGTGTCAGTGTGTGTCTGTGTGTGTATGTGTGGAAGGAAGTGCTGAAAGACATGCCATTTTGATCTTTTTGATTTTTTTGTGCCGGAGAAAGTTGCTGTTTGTTTGTTTGTTTATTTATTTATTTATGGCTGCATTGGGTCTTCGTTTCTGAGCACGGGCTTTCTCTAGTTGCTGCACGCAGACTTCTCATTGCGGTGGCTTCTCTTGTTGTGGAGCACGGGCTCTGGGCTCATGGGCTCAGTAGTTGTGGTGCACGGGTTTTGCTCCACGGCATGTGGGATTTTCCCAGACCAGGGCTCGACCCCGTGTCACCTGCATTGGCAGGCAGATTCTTAACCACTGTGCCACCAGGGAAGTCCCAAAGTTACTGATTTTAAAGGGTAAGCTAGTATTTTGAAAGCTTAACATTAACCTAAAAGCGAATCTTGCTTATTTTACTGAGAAAAAGTAAGACTGTCACTTTAGGTACGAGGAAATGAGCTAAAATCAGAACTTTTGGTATGAAATTTAAAAAAATGTATTTATGAATACTTATTGTATGACTCCTGTAAGAGGAA
The DNA here is from genome assembly GCF_005190385.1 of Monodon monoceros. Classification (NCBI taxonomy): domain Eukaryota; kingdom Metazoa; phylum Chordata; class Mammalia; order Artiodactyla; family Monodontidae; genus Monodon; species Monodon monoceros. The sequence goes on along the minus strand of NW_021703767.1, from coordinate 93,983,823 downwards.
AGTCTCATTGTAGCACACACTACTTGGAGGTTTGTTCTTGGTAAACTTTAAAACATAGCTACAGGTTCAGGTGATGTATCATCCTGTCGGGTGATTTGTATAGTGCTTAGGAGACAAAAATTAACGAATTACTGCCTTTATTCCCAGTTCTTGAATATAGATGAATTTAGGTTGTTATTTAGGGCAAAGATATTTTGTCTCATCACATCAAGTATCTTATTTGTTGTTATCTTATGAGTTAGTAGCATAATTATTTACATACTCTGGAGTATTATATATTTTTCTAGATGTCCCAGGAATATTTGCACCGCTTATGGGTGAATTCTGTGCTTCAGTGAATTTGGGGGGGCAAGGAGGGGTAGCTGCAAGGAAGAGCAAAGCAAGCAGTTTCTCCCATTGATACTGGAAATCGAAATAGGAGTGTTGAATCGCTTTACATTTTTTGTTTTGTTTTTATAATTGAATATACTTTAGACCAAGTAACAGTTTGTTTCCCCCTGTATACAATTGCAGTATCTTATAAACTTACTCTAAATTAAATTTTCATACTGTACCATGCAGACTGGAAATGAGTCTTATTTTTTGGTTTTGTTTTTTAGTACACTAAATTTCAGTTCTAAAGTCATAAATCTTTATTTTGTTTTGTACAAGTAAAATCCCATTTTATAAATTGTCTCATAAAGATGTCCACATCATAGAACCATGTTTACAAGTGGTGGTGGGAGGTACAAAAAAGAGAAGCTGCCAGAAATTGTTTATTTAATGCTGGGGGTGTTCACTGCCTTGAATTTTGCTGTAATCTTCATGAATCACATTAGGTTGAGGAGTCCAGGATATATATATTTGTAATATAACTTGGTTATCAGGAGAGATTGCTTCATTCTGTTCTTTTTAGAAACACTTGTTTTTATGCTTTGGAGGTATTTCTGTTTCCTAGGTGAATACTCCAGCACGGTGGGTATTCGAGGCTGGAGGAAGTCTTCTCAGTCTTCCTTTACACGAAGGACCTAAAGTGCACTGATTTATGTTAATACATATATGGACACTTTAGGAAACTATATTTAATTCATTTCAACATAGACTTTATTTAAGATATATTGCATTTTGCCAGGGCCAAGCGTTGCTAGACACATTTCAGATTCTTGAAGTAGAAACCAAAGAGGTTAAATTGTATGGAATCAAGAGACTTTAAAATATGTACATTTCAGAGTTAGCATTTATATGAAGTTTATTTCAGATTTTATGTCCCAGATTTATTACTCTAGATCAGAGTGTGTGTGTGTGCGCATTGATGTTGGGCAAAACTAGTCAGCATTTCAAGGCTACCCATTTCATTCTGAATTAGGATTGTAATTCAGCCAAGTTTGTGAATCTTTACCTTTTTCCAGTATGTATTGGACTGTTTTGATCACTGCTGTGTTTCTTGTGCCTCAATCAATACCTGCTGCAGGGTAGCACTCTAAATTTTTGTTGAATGACTTCATGAAATGAATGAATGAATGAGTAATTATTGGCCTTTTGTCGATTGTTTGAGAGCATATAAGCTACCTTGAGTCTGATCTCTCCCGATTGAAATGGTTCTTACAAATTGCAGTCAGAAGTAATTCAGTTGAAGAAGGCATGTGCTCTTGTCATGGTCTGCTTGTTCCAGACACTCTGGAATCTAGATCCTAAGTCTCCTATGTGTTCATTTTTCTTTTAAGAATAATTATGACTGTCTAATGGCTAAAGAATCAGAAGCTGTAAGAACTCTTGGTAGTCCCAACAGTCATTTCTTTCTATACCCATTCAAACGGCTTAGAATTTTGGAGGCCCATTCATCTCTGTTCCTCTTCTGATCTTCCCCAGAGATGATAATAAAAAGAGATTGAAAATGTTGATGTCATTTACTTTTCTACAAAAGGAACGCATTTAGGTAGTGACAGAAAGGAGAAGAGTGTCCTTTGTGCCATTTGCATTGTCTCATTTAATTATCCTAATAGGCCTGCAAGGTTGGAATAGTGATTAGCCCACTTTATAGATCAAGAAACCAAGGCTCTCAAGTCTACATTTGCTCCCTAGAATTGTACTCCATGAAGGCTGCAGTTGCGTCTGTTTTGTTCACCATTGTGATTTCATCATGTAGTACAGTGCCTGGCACATAATTGCGTAAGTACTGATTGGCTTTACTTCCTGGGGATCACATGACTAGTTAGTGGAAGCAACTCCGCTTACATGAGGTTTTCACTCATTCCACAGCCTTTGAGCTCTTTTCCCTGTAGTTCTTTTAGTTCTCTAAGAGGTGATCATGAGTTACACATCTCTCAGAAGAAGTGGTGAGAGTCCAGTGGCATGCTTATCTTAGACTTCCCAGCCTGGGCAGGATTGTGGCCTGGTACCTGTCGTAATACTACAGGGAGGTGGAGGTCTTTTCTCTGCACGGAACATGCTAATGACTATCCTTGACTGCTCATCGTGTGTTTACTAATTTTATGTAATGTACTACTTACCCTCAGTTTTCAAATTTTTATATGTTTTTTCAAATGTTCTATTTTCAGATTGTTATAGCAAGTGAAAATAACTAGAAAAAAGTATAACTAACTGGCCATTATTATACACATTGCCAAATCTTAGCATGATTTGCTTCTGTGAGCCCAGTAATTTTATATACTGCCTCTACTACTCTCCTACTGATCTTATAAAAGGACTCTACAGGTTAGCTCTCTCTTCTTTTACTCTTTGATTTTTGCTATTTTGAAGTTGTGGGAATCAGGGAAGGTGTTGCTGTTTTTCTGCCATTCTACTGCACCTTTGCCCAGGATGATGTAATGGAACTGAGCAGACCATGTCAGTGGAATGCTGGAGATGGCTTGTACCATCTCCCAAGAGCCGATTGTCAAATTTTCAGACATTTTGGGCCCTGGTTGTTAAGCACAGCCATTATTAAACATTAAGATATACAAGCTTCCAATTTAAACTGTATTTAATAACAAAGATAATAGATACTTGAAATTCCTCCTTTCCTGGTCTTGTAGTACATGTTGCTGTTATCTGTACTCTTGAGGTTCTTTAGGTCTCTTGTGTCTACATGATGGAAATGCTGCATAGCAGAGTGTTGCTATCTTTCCAAGTCCATGCTCAGGTATGTCGTGTTGCTGGGTTGATCTTGGCCATGGCGGGAACATTTATACCACGGAAACTGGCAAACACTACAATTCAGGACATACCCTCCCCCCTTTTCCCCTGGAGAACCATTTGTTGTTAAATATTTACAACCACACACTCTGTGGGATGCCTAGAAACAAGGAGATTGATACTGCTATATTTTGTGTTATTTGTTTGGTTATCTTTGTAATATTTAGTCACAGTGAGGGAAAGAAATAGCTAGGAGATAGACAACAGTGAGGAAGAAAGTTGAGGTACAGAGGCGTGCCTTAGCCTAGAAGCAAACATAGGACTAACTCAGATAATGTGTATGGTAAAACTATACTGATTTACTTACTGGTATTGCAGGTTATTTTTAGAAAATTTTCTTTTAAAAAGATACAGCTTTATAAAACAATTACCCAACATCTTATTCTCAGCTAAAAGCCTTTTATAATAATTTTTTAATTTTGTGTGGGTGTAAATGTTATTGCATATAAGCTGTTCTAGAATAATTTCATACATTTTTAGAGCTCAGAGTGGGGTTTGCTTTTGAGACAAAAATTTTTTGAGGTGTCTTCACTCGTTTTTTTAAAATTGAGGTAAACTTGGTGTGAAATGAGTTTCAGATGCACAAACTTTCACTCTTTTTTTTTTTTTTTTTTTTTTTTGCGGTACGCGGGCCTCTCACTGTTGCGGCCTCTCCCGTTGCGGAGTACAGGCTCTGGACACGCAGGCCCAGCGGCCATGGCTCACCGGCCCAGCCACTCCGCGGCATGTGGGATCTTCCCGGACCGGGGCACGAACCCGTGTCCCCTGCATTGGCAGGCGGACTCTCAACCACTGCGCCACCAGGGAAGCCCTCACTCATTTTTAATCACATGGTGGTGGTGATCTATATTTGTGTGTGTGTGTATAACGAATAATTCAGCATTTCATAATTTAGGCCCACTTGTAGATACTTACACATAGGCCTTGCAGTCCAACAGCTAAGCTAGATTGCTCAAGGTTTCCCCCGCCTCCTACCTTGATGTAAAAGTTTTACTTGTGCCAAGCTGTCACGTTTTCTTGAGTGACACCCCAGAATGCGTTACCGATCTTCACCAGCAAGCACATACCAGCACTCATCGACACTTCTGTTCCAAAGGTACCTTGAGCACTTGTGGAACACTGAGAGCTGCATCCATTCTGTCAGAGGTGCCCTTTAGAGGAGTAACCAGAGGGGTTGCCTGAGCAGGTCTCTGGGTTTTTGAGCAGCCTTCTGCTGAATGCACATTGCTGAGATTGAGGCCTGCCTGTAGATCCAAGCCAGTAGGTGCGTTTGGGGGTGGAGGGGTGGGACCTGATGCTTGTGTGTGCTCACAAAGTAGTTACTAAATATTAAAATAGATGCAAGGGTTAAATGCTTCCTAAAAAGATGTTTTTCAAGCCGGATGGTTTTGTTTACTGCAGGGATTGCGCATTTGTTGGAAACAGCGTTGAAGTACAGTGGAGGTGAGTCATACATTTCCTAGCCACTTAGCCGATATCAAATGATTAAAAACCATTTCATGGATAGGGCCATGCAGCCAGAAAAACCTACAGGGACTGACTTGATGATACCCACTTTTAGAAAAGAATTGGCTGAGTTTAACTTGTCCTCATTAGGAAGCATGCCATGTAACGGTGATGAAAGTAGCTCATGTGCAAGTAGATTGCTCTGGTCCATTCACTTCCACTGGGCGAGTTACTTTGTGCTGAAAGCTCACTGTTAATATTTCCATTTAAATAGCACTTTATGAAAAGTCTCATAGTATCTTCACATTTTATGTGTACCACAGAGAGGGAAATTCATTGCTTAATTCAACTTAAAAACAGAATTTTTAAAAACTAGGCGATCCTAAAAGGCTGACTTCCACACACCAACGTAAGCCACTGCATTCAGTTTCCATCCTGCCCCTCATGTTTTACACAAAACTGGCTTCCTATCAAGGTTTGCTATTTACCTTCCTTCAAGTAGAATTTTTAACACTCAAATCTAAGTTTTAAGTATCTTTGTTACTTAATTGATATGTTTAAAAATATTAGCCAAGTTCTCCTCCTTCTTCCCCTACTTTTATTAAAAGTAGAAATGCAAGTCTAGAGGGGGTAGTTTTTTCCTAATTCCATAGATTCCTCAGCATTTTCCTCCCAAGGAACTTGGCTGTACCTTGTTTGTCACTCTTGAGTGCAGAATATTCAGGATTGTGGACAAATCATGTCCCCTTCCCCCGCCTCGCAAATAACAAATCACAGGTACCACACAGAAGACTTTGGTGGGTCAGGGCAGATGCCACACTTCACCTTTGCTGTGATAATGTTTGGGGTTGGAGGCAAGCGAGGTTACGATTCATTGCTTACAAGTGAATCCTTTCTTACCTGCCCGGAGTTGCCCCCAGTCTCCATTCCAGTATGGCTCCCATGGTGATAGGGAGAGAGGAAGGAAGGAAATAATGACGTGTTCCCCTCCTCCTTGCTGCAGAAGCCTGCTAGGCTGGCTTGGTGGAGAAGGTGAAGAAGGCAAGCCTCCAGTGGCTGGAGACTGTTGAGAATGTTATACAGAAACAGGGCTGTATATAGTTACTACTCCTTTCACTTGATCTTCTCCGAGCTTCCTAGGTAAACTAGGAGAGCTCAGATGAAACACATTCTGTAAATATAACTTTCAGCTAATGAAACATGCCCTTCCCGTGATTGACCTTTTTTTTTTTTTAAACAGTTTTGAGTTCAAACCAAGACAGTAGAATTTCATTATGCAAATCTTTGAGCCACTTTTATAGCATCACTGTCTTAGTATTGCTCTAATGTTAAAAGTCTTCTCTGTTTACGGTAAGATAAAACCTTTGTGTTTGGTTGGAAAAGAAAGGGACTCCTTGGAGGCCCTTGCCAGTGGCTGTATGAAGATAGGCGGCTGAGACCTGTTCACAAAGGCCTTCTGTGCTGTGTCTCTGTGGCCCTACAAAGGTGGTAAGCCGAGCCCAGAGGGAAGTCTATGGAAATGCAAAGCTGAAGTTCCTGTGTTCATTATTTCAAAATGAAGTTGCTCCTTTATTTACAAAACAAAGTGACACACCAGCAAGTCACAAACATTTCATATGATTATATTAAGACAGGCTAAGAACATACTTTAAAAACACATGGTTTAAAAGCACTAAGAACATACTTTAAAAACACATGGTTTAAAAGCACATATTCACCCTCTCCAAAACTGTTGTTTTGTGTAGATCTAGTACTCATACGTCTTTCGGTAGAAAATTTTGCTGGATTTCTGTTTTTTCCTTGTTGTAGAGGTGGCACATATTACTACTGGAAACTTGGATGTCCAGCGTTTTTTCCCCTTCTATTTATTTTATTAAAGAATGGGATATATTTTTAAAACTCTCTTCATCTATTAGTATGAGTAGGTAACATAATACTGGTGGAGGTGGGCTTGGGGGAGGTTTAGAGGGAGGAATTGCATTCTTTTGGCATTCCTGAGAGGAAAACAGCTGCATTAACCATTTTTTTGTGGGGGGGTGGTTGGGAGGGGGTGGTACAGGGCCATCTCCCCGATGCTCAGAATTTCAGCATTTTACAGCTGAGCACAAACAGCTTGGCATAGTTAGGGCTGGAGTCATTGTGCGTGTGTTACAGTTCTGATTATTAGCCAACAGAAGACAGCTGTATACATTACTAATGAAAGTACTTTGAAATTAAAAAAATCCAATAGTGGGGTTTCCCCTCTAAACACCAGATGTGTACAGTGGTTTTGCCCTGTGTCTGCCCTGTATTTTAGCACCATTTTTCAGGGAAATAAATGGAAGCCAGCATTTGAGAGGTTGGACATGTGGTGAAAGTAGATATGTTTGTAGCAAAATAAGGTATGTTGTGGTTGACTAGAAACATTTTCAGGTTTATTATTTTAAGAGAGTCATTGCTGCCCCGGCCAGTCATTCCATTCCTCCTCCTTTGCCTCTTATAAAAAGAAAACATTGTGTGCCTGCAAACATATGCTCCATTATCAAGCTTCAGACACACAATGGTCTAAATCTTTAGGGGCTTTGAGTGCTTTCAGTAGGTAAATGGTAGTGTAAGGGGTTTACTATTTGATATATGTCTTCTAAAGCATCTCTGGAAGTGGACGTTTTGTTTTTGTTGCCTGTGGGAATTTCTGTCCTTTTTTTCGAGTACATTTAACCCATGACCAAAGATCTCAGTTTCTGGATTTTTTTCGAAAATAGTGATCAAGTAAGGAATGTCTAAGACTAGGAGTAGGGATATCTGGAATTACCTAGATCTCAGTTTCTGGATTATTTTTGTGTGACAGAGTAAGGAATGTCTAAGATTACAAGTCAGAGGGAAAATTCTAAGATCCTGTCAATTTTTTGTTCCAAAACAGTATGTTTCTTGGGGGGAAGGAAAATTCCTGACTGGTCCTGGGGAAGAAATGAAGTAGAACTGGTATTGAAGAGATCTTTCTCTGTGGGAACACAGCAAAAATACATTTCCAAGAACTTGCCTGGGGAATTCCCAGATTCTTTTAAACCTTTACATGTCAAGTACCTTAATATAAATACAGGTTTAGACATATTGGTTCGATGTTTCAATACCTATTTTTAATATGTAGTTTTATCATCCAGGTCTTCTGTTTTCCACTTGTTCTATCAAGTCACGGTTTTCAAAACAGTCACAATTTAAATATAAGGAGCCTATTTCTTTTCCTTCCTTTCATTTAAAAAATTCTCCAGTGAAAGATGAGAGCTCAGAAGTGGGTTGCTAAGGGTTTTTAATATTCTGAGTGATATCAGTTTTACCACAGCTTTATTTAATCTTATATTTTAATGCCTCTTATCCATGTAACATGGGCATTGAAAAGGTTCTGTAGTTTGTTGTGAGAAAATCCCAGTAAAATCATTTTTAGAAAACTTTTAAAGTTAAATTATTAACTTTTCCTAAGGAGTTTCTTGAGGGAATTTTCCTTTCCCCATTTCATAAGTCAGCGAAAAGGAAACTGGAATTAGTGTATAGTGTTAAAAATACACTAAAGTGAAGGAGGGGAACATTATGAGAATTTTGCTCTGGGGTAGATGACAAGCCAATTTGTAGAATTCCTTTTTCTGCTTGACAGAAGGTAATCTGTTTCTTCTTTTGGATTTCTTCCTGGTGGTGGCCCCAAGCTTTGTATCACAGATTCTTTTATCACAAGGGCCCTAAACTTGACTAACTATTTTAAAATAAAGCTTAAGGTTACCAAATACCTTAACAGATTTCTCTATTATACAAGGGGTAAACAATTCTGATGTGTTCTTCAAACCCACTGCTTCAAGGAGGAGTCTTGATGTGTGGTTTGTGAGCTGCTTGTGTGAATCATGCTGAAGACATTTGAAGCCTTAGGTGCTCTCAGAAGAGAAGGCTGTGGCAGAGAAATGGGGATGGTGGTCGCTGCCCGTGAGACTCATCGGTGTTGGTGTATAGCGCGGCTCAGGGATGGGTTATTTACAGGGGAACTGGGGGTCCGTCAGCAAACTGCGAATCCGTTCATGGGTGCAGCATAAGGTGCCCATTGGGGGAATGTTTCTGAGCTCTGCGGGCGCCTCCTCAGACTGAGGGAATTCGGGCTGCTCTGGGTAGGGGCTGTGAAAACTGCCATCTTCACACCTCTAGGTACAGAATGACTCCCATTTCCCTCACCACCAGGTGACTTCATCATTCAACTTGTTATGACCGAAAGAATTTGAGAATATTTGGGAAAGAACATTCTCGTTCCCTAGTGGGAAAATGCTAAAAGATCAGAAGTTTCTAAGTACTGAACCTTACTCCAGAGGTAGTTTTTTCTGCCTGCTTTGTTTTCTACTCCATGTTGGGACTCCCACTTAGTTTTTAAGTCTTGTGATTTGAAACCAGTTTTTGCAACGTGAAGTCTAACCTACAGACTATTATTTTTAGCCTGAAAATCATCTGTTTAAAAATTCCAAATCTGAACGGTTCTCTTATCTTGCTTAAAATTCTTTCTAGTACTTTTAAGCCAACAGAAGGGAAAATGTAAACCATTTGTTAATTGCAGCAGCTGTTCCCTGAGTATCTTTATGTTAATGTTTTGAATTGGCAGATTTGAAAGATTTTTAGAAAGAGCATCTGGATTGATGTCCTATTCAAACCTCAATCTTGAGAAGTGGAATCAGCCTCTTCAAAACAAACAAACAGAAGCCTTACACAGATTGAGAGGGTGACTGCAAAGTCATGGTGAAATTTCTATAAAATTGTAGAGGAGAATGAAGACAAATGGTCTTGGTTATTAGGCTGTGGGTGAAGAGCCTCTTATTGGATTTAGTATGGTGTTTATCTAGCTGCCGTGGTAAATGAAGTCTTTTGCGTATACAGTTAATTCCCAATTATTCATACACGCTTGGGCCAAATTGCTGATTCTCTATGGACTTTGGAGACCTTTCCTCTGCCCCGCCCCATTTGTTGTCCATCCGGTCCCATGGCCTGATTTCCTCTTTCGCCAGGCTTTCTCAGAGGGGTTCCCAGCTGCTCTCCTCACTTCCGTTTTTGTTTCCTTATCAGGCTCCTGCTGCTTTGCTTTCTCTGCTGTGTTCCCTGACAGTCCAGGATTCTTGTCTGATACTGCTTTTCTTAGTTATCTCAGATCAGTGATAGAGAACCTAGTTACCTGTTAGGGAAAAACTCTGTGGAAGATGATGTCTGCTGCTCCTTGCTTTTCTTCTGTCATCTTTGGGCTTTTGTGGAATGAAGGAGTGGAGATAAGTAGAGAAAGGGTTTTCCCTAAAAACGTTTCCAAGCTGTTCTTTTAAGTGGTTTCTTCAGGATTTTACAGTTCTGTGGGGGAGGTGTTAGAGTTAAACGCTTAAGTAGTCTTTTCATCCTTCTTTTTCCTTTTTTGTTCTCAACTTAGACGTTTCTTCCCATTGCAAATCGTTAGACAAGGGCCCTTTAGAGGATGTGTATCTGAGGAAAGTTTAACTTTGGGATGGAGTTGGAGCTACAGTGGTAAGAATGACCTTGAATGGCTCTTCATTTAGCAAATATCTGATTTATTGAGTTCTTATATTTTGAATATTGTGGAAGATATAAAATAAATTTGAGATTCTGCCTTTAAAGAGATTTATATAAATTTAGGAGAGGAGTCTACACAGAAAACCACAAATCTAAAGCCGATACATACATACATGATTAACAAATGTGAGAAACTTGTGGATGTAGACGAAATGTTGGGGCTCTCCCAGGAGGTTATTGTTTCTCCAGGGGAGGGACCAGAGTTAGTAGAGATGTAAAAACTCTCCCCTGATATTCCTTGCCTGCACTGAGGGGATGGAATAGTTTTATCTATACAATTTTTTTTTTTTTTTTTTGCAGTACACAGGCCTCTCACTGTTGTGGCCTCTCCCGTTGCGGAGCACAGGCTCCGGACGCGCAGGCTCAGCGGCCATGGCTCACGGGCCCAGCCGCTCCGCGGCATGTGGGATCTTCCCGGACCGGGGCACGAACCCGTGTCCCCTGCATCGGCAGGCGGACTCTCAACCACTGTGCCACCAGGGAAGCCCTCTATACAATTTTTATAAACCTGTTCTTGTTTCTTTTTTGAATATTAAATGTCTGCATAGAATATAATTTTCCCTTATCAGATGAGAGCTTAATATAGGTATTCAGGCCCTATTTGGCAATAATGTTGGTTAAAGGAATGTGATTCTGTGTTCAATTCCCAAACCAGCCCCAAGCCAGGCAATTGGTTAAAAAGGAAGGCCTTTGATTAGCCAATCAGGCTTCAGATAAATCAACTCTAAAGCATGTGTGCACTAGATTCTTAGAAGAGCCCTTTATTCTCTCACCAGCGGCTGATGTTATTTATTTCTGGTTCCGATGAAGCTTTTGGTTTCTCAGACCAACTGAGATTAAAGTCAGCAAATTTTAAGGAAGGGGAGCTATCAGAGAGAGAGAGGTATAATAATAACAAGGCTGAAACTGTAAGAAGTGGACACAAGAATGCCTAGAGTGTGGTAGTTTTCAGTGAGATTTCTGTTTAAAGTGTTGGTACTTTAAGAGGCTTAACCTTCCATGGGATACCTCAATTCATTCTTTATATTCATGAGATGTTTTTTGTTAGTTGCCCTTAAATAAGAGCCAAATAAAAATGAGCTCTGAATTGGGTTTGAAAACTTAGTTCTTAATGTGGCTGCAGATTTCGTGGGGAGGATGAAGGAGGGGCCAGTGATTAGAGATGATTCTGGAGCTTCTCTTTAGAGTTCTTCCCCAAGATGATGATGGTCAAGTGAGATCATGTGAGACTGCTTTATGGTTGGAGAGTGCTGTAGGAACCATGAGTTCATCTGAAACTGTAGCTTGATGTTTATTAAAGTGACGCTGATAATACTTTTCTGAATGACCTGCAGTGCCTGTTAAATATTCAGATTCCTGGGCCTAATCGTAGGCCTACTGAATCAGATTCTCTGAGAGCAAGGATCTGGGAATCTGCATTTTAGCAGCCTCCTTGGGCATTTCTACTACCCTTTACCCTAGAGCTACTTACACTAGAAGTTGCAGCCTTTTGAAGTTTGAAGGTGCCAGTTGAGAAACTTTGCTTTTGGGTAGCAGGGGAGTGTTCATGTGGTGGCTCAGTCAGCAGTGTTACTAAGTGAAGCGGTTCCCAAGCATCTCTACTGTCTTGGAAATAAGGGTGAAAGGCTCATGTCTTGAACATTTATTATCTGCTACACTTCATTGATACGATTCTCCCAATAGCCCGGAGGAAGGTATAGTTTTTATCACCCCTGTTTTTTACCCAGGGGCAAATCAAGGGTCAGAAGCGCTAGGTAACTTGCTTAGGATCACACAACCAGTCACCAAGGAGCTGAACGTGAACTCTCATCTGTTTGAGCCTGAAGCTGAACTTCTCAGCCTCTAGCCGTTCTGGATTGCCAGGGGCAGATGGTTACAGCCGGTAGCGTGAGGGGAGGCAGGGGGCGGCTAAGACATCACTGCAGCAGTGGATTGGCATGCTCAGGCTGCTGACCCATGGAAGTCAGACAGACTGAAAACCCAGAAAACCGGGGAGGCGCGATATCCTGCTGTGGGAATTCAAGGCCTAGGAGAGACGTTTGTAGGAAGCTACCTGCTTTGTCACCTGAAAGCTCTAAATAAAGCAAGGTGGAAGAGAAGATCACAAGTTCTACTTATAACTGCCTGTGAACTTTTCATAAGACTTTACCAATCAATACGCAGTTGCGTTTTCTTGACAGATGGTAAGTTGCAGGCTGGTAAGAATTAAGGGGCCGGTGTAAAGATTTGCAGGGAATCAAGGCTACAATTGCAGGAAGAACAGGGGAAAAGGGAGGGGAGAAAGCACCAAAAGCTTGATGTGTGGAGACCTAGTGAGCCAGGATGTTCCTGTAATCCCACGTTCTTGTTATTCTATTATGTCTTGGAACAAAAGATAACTGGAGAGAGTGATGGTAAGAGTGATAAAAATGTGAGTTATAATAGAAGTCCACAGATAAGGACAGTTGGAGGAAGCTGAAGGTAGTTTGGGGGTGAAAAACCTGTGCCACCTTCTGAGAGCCTCAGAGTCTTTTATTTCCACATTGCCCCGTTCAGTTCAGCTCCCTCACATACCCAGTGGATAAGCTCTAGTATTTCAGGTCTTCATATTTCTGCCTTGTGATTAAACATGAATACCATAAACATTAGCACCTGACCAGAAAATTGGTTTGTCTTTGGAAGGTATGGGTTTGAAAAGGTTTACTGCATGGCCAGTGGACCGTGGAGTCTCATAAAAATAACAACTGTGATCAGGAGAAATATAGGATGTAAGTTGCAGAAAGTACTTTGAGGCAATTAAAACATCTATGTTAAAATGTTCATTCCCTAGATACAGGGGAGATGGTATGAACTGGGACACCTGGGTTTTTGTGTCACATCCTCCCTGGCAACAACGTACATGCATATACTCCCCAGCTGTAAGAGTTTAGACAGGTGATTTTTATCTCTTGGGCCTTAGGTTTCCTCACCTGTCTGATGAGAGGCGTTACTGGATGACCTCTTTTGGGTTTTACATTCCACAGTCATCAACCATAGTTTGTGGTGGCCCTGACTAGCCCCATTCTGACAGTGACTCATGGAAACATTTCTCTTCTTCCTCCTCTCTTCATATTAGCATGTTTTTTAAGAAAATTAATTAATTAATTAATTTTTGGCTGGTTGGGTCTTCGTTGCTGCGTGTGGGCTTTTTCTCTAGTTGCGGTGAGTGGGAGCTACTCTTCGTTGCAGTGCACGGGCTTCGCAGTGCGAGGGCTTCTCACTGTGGTGGCTTCTCGTTGCAGAGCACGGGCTCTAGGCACACGGGCTTCGGTAGTTGTGGCTTGTGGGCTCTAGAGCGCAGGCTCCGTAGTTGTGGCGCACGGGCTTAGTTGCTCCACGGCATGTGGGATCTTCCTGGACCAGGGATCGGACCTGTGTCCCCTGCATGTGCAGGCGGATTCTTAACCACTGCGCCACCAGGGAAGTCCTGCATTAGCATGCTTTGATTGCACTATTCCTTGTACTTAGTGGGGCCACAGGCAAAGCAAGCGTGTCTTCCTCTGAAGCATGTAGAAGTGGGTATGGACAGGCATGTTGTCCCTAGTCTCCAGCTGTGCCTCTGCTGTACATCCAGCTGGATGGCATTTCTCCAGTGTGGAGTGTGGCTCTCCTGAGTGTTAGGTAGAAATGGAGAATTCTGGATCTCTTGACAGATCTACTGAGCAGGAGTCTCTGGAAGTAAGGCTCTGGAATCTGTATTTTAACAAGGCTCCAAAGTGATCTTTGGGCTCACTACAAATTGAGAGCCTGAATGATTCAGCTTTCAGTATGTGCTGTGGTCTTTAGATACAGCCCCGGTTCTCTGAAGGCAGGGGCCATGCTGTATGTGTACATGTGTATATGTGTATATATGTGTGTATGAATAAAACTTCTCAGAATAAGTTGTAATCATCTGGTTTGTTCATTCATGTAACAAATATTTGTATGCTTACTGTATACAAAGCCCTGTGTTAGTTGTTGTCGGAATGGGGGCAGAACAGACAGATCTCAGTGACTGATGGGACACGAGGGGCTTGCTCCTATAGCCAGGTTTATAGCCGGGTGTGGGAATCTAGTTGTGCCATTAGGAGAAATGGGCACACAGGCAGAGCAGGCAACAGCTTCGGGAGAGAAGATGTAAATGGGAACCTGTAGAGTGATGATAAAATGTGCCTGAATTTCTGGAACCAGTTTTAAGACTGGTACCACTTACAGATTCATAATATTTTAGAGTTGGCGGGGATCTTTTAGATGCTGTTTCAGTCTCTTCAGAAGAAGGAAAGACTGATACCATTTGGAGGCTGTGGCTTAGGTCGGAGGAAAAATACAGTGAGGCAAGCCATTATGTATAAAGGTGACTTTTCCTCTCGGACTTGAGAGAAGCTGGTTTTATTAATAATCTCTAATTGATTTTGAATCTCTGCCTAGAAATAAGATTTGAAATGATACAGGCATTTTATGCAGATAGATTCACTTGGTGTTTAAAAAATGCCTTTAGAATTTACTTTCCTTGGTCAAGTAGCGTGTTGGTGTGTCATCTTTAAAGATAGCCACAAAGTACCCCTCTCACTCCTTAGGCCAAGAGTGGGGAGCACAGACTGCTGTTCTCACCCATTGAGTGGATTTCCTCGGGTGGTCTCGTATTGTTTCCCCAGACTGCTTGACAAATGAAAGTTTACATTATTCCTTTTTCCTTACTTTGGCCTGTGGGTGAGGCAGAGTGGCCTGTTGGGTTTCTAAGGGTCTTGGAATTCCACACCAGAAGTAGTTTTAAGTGTGTGTACCCTTCTTAACAGCCGTGGCTTCAGCATTGAGTTGTTTTTGCACTTGTGGCTGTGAGTTCCCTTTGTCCCACCAGAGTCAGCATGGTAAGTTGGGAGAGAAATCCTTTGCCAACAGGACTGGAAGTAGCAAGTGAAGGCTGGGCTCAGGGGAGGAGAGCAATTCAAGGAGCTGATGTGGTCACAGGAAGGATAGAGTCAGGAAGAGGCATGAGTCAGGCTGGTGGCTGTCCGTGGTCTTCTCACAGCAGCAACAGCTGGAGGTATGGGGCCAAGTGTTGAGTCAGAGCTGCCTGGCCGGAGATCTGGGCAACAGAGTGGATGCGGTGTGCCAGACGCCAAGAGGACTTCCTTAGGCTCCGAGCTTCCTGGGCTCTTCCTGTTGTGTGGGAGCCAGTGATCAGCACCTTGCTCCTTGCCCCACCCCGTTCACAGAGAGCCAGCCCTGGCAGAGCCCTGGAGGCAGTACTGGGTGCACTTTTGCCAGAGGCCCTTGCGGGGTGTGTGGTCACGGTGTGATTTGCATTTGGCGCGATCAGCAGTGCTCATCAGCTGCTGCCTAATGCAGATTGTAAGGACCTGTTAAGGGCCAGGGGCTCTAACACGCGCCTGGAGGAAGGTTCTCTACTGCACTTTGAGAGCATTATGCATGTTTTTAATGCCAGTGGAAGTAAAAATGTAGTGATAATTTGGAGTAAATTGTAAGCGTTCTTAAGTAGAACCTGTTTAATTTGGTGACAGGACGTAATTAACTTTGGATATGTGAATGAGAAATAAAGATGAAGTATTTTGTTTGTTTGTTTGTTTGTTTAAAAAAGGGTTAAAAAGGAACTCTGAGTGTTACACAAAGCTTTCTGCTCCAAAGCCCCACCCCTTTGCCACGCTAGTGGCAGAGAAATTACAGAAAGCTGATTGTGTTGTCTGTTTGGCAAGTCAAAGCAAGATATAGCAAGCTAAGAGATGAGTATTCTAGATGACTTTCACTTTCTGTGACACGAAGGTTCTAAATATAAGAAATAAGAAGCCCCTGGGTGATTGCTTTTTGGAATTTGTGTGGACAGATCCAGGTCATCCTTGTACTTCTTTGTGCTTTTTAAGAAGTGAGACTTTCTGATTAGTGAGTCAGAATTTCTGTCTGATAGCTTTTAAGTTTGATGATTTAAAAAAAAGATTTGTTACACAAAATTTAAATTTATAATTTCCAATAAAAAAGGTGATGAAAATTGTACTCTTACTCTCAATTTTGTTGTTAGAGGTTTACAATTACCATGTACTAAAGCCTGGAATTTCTCCTCTACTTTACAGATGCTTAAAAGACTCTGATTTTTATTTCTCTTTTGCTCTGTGTCATTGAAACATTTGTTTTAATTAATTATATGTCCAGTATGGTTATTAGAGAGGGAGCTTTGTCAGAATGTGTGTCATTTTAACCTTCTGGTGGTTCAAATATAATTAAGTTGCTTTTTGGTCTTACTGACTGTTTGCATTGTAAGAAAATGCAATCTGTGTTTCGTCTGTGAATGACATTACATTTCTTTCAGGCTGGAGTGGCATTTTGTGCTTTCACTTATCCAAGGTTTGCTACCCTTGGATAGCAGTTTATGTGCCTGGTCTGTTAGTCTTTTTGACTAGATTACCCTTTTAAGTATTACTGAATCCAAGTACATTGTAAAATTATTACACTTTTATTGATCCTTACTGTAATGCTAGGCACATGACTAGGTGTATAACCTGCTTCTGACCTCCGAGGTTACTTTAAGAGATAGGTGCTGTTATTTAAAATAGAAATAGAGGGATAGAAAATTTAATTTATACAAAGTCAAGTAGCTGTTAAGGGATGGAGTGGAGATTTGAACCCAGGTCTTTATTAACCTCAAAACCCTGACTTTTAATTTCTGCTCTGCTGCCTCGTGCGCTGTTCTTTGTATTCAGCTTGTATTAATGAGCACTGACCGTGCCTGGTTCTTTCTGCATGTTGAGAGGACGGAAGAGTGGAACAACCAGAGCTGGGAGTAAATGGACAACATAAGATTAAATACACATATAACATCACCAGAGGTGGTGATGGCTATGAAGAAAATACTGGGTAAGAGTAATGGAAGGAGTATGCTTTCTGGCAAAACTTTCAAAATATATATGTTGTTCTAGTCATTGGTTCTGCTTAAAGCCTAGGACAGTATGAAGAAAAGGCAAGAAAAAAGTAAATCAGACTTTCTATAAAGTTTCACATCCTACTGACAGATGGCTTGTCAGCCTATGCACTGGAAAGCCTTATTGTTTGTATAGCTCACAGGGGAGTGTGGCCAGGCAGGAGGTGAATGTGAAGGAGGTTGGGTTTAAATGTGGGAGCACCAACATTCCAGTTATTCCAGGGTTCAATACCAGTCTTTCAGATAAGGATTGTGAGGAATTATCTTCTGGGGCTTTCCTTTTCTGTAGGAAATACTGTTTTAAAACTGTTTCACCAAGAAGTGCTAATTAGCAGAGGTCTTTTCTTTTATCCCTTTTGATAATCCCCGCGAATGAACTTTTAAAGATTCAGAAGCAAGGGAAAAAGTAGACTAAGAACTCAAACATTAAGAATGTCGTGACAGTTTGGAAGCCAGTGTCCAAGCACTGAAAAATTATCTATAAAATTCCTTTTCAGGAGAGTAGATAAAAGCTATTACTGGGCTTCCCTGGTGGCGCAGTGGTTGAGAGTCCGCCTGCCGATGCAGGGGGCATGGGTTCGTGCCCTGGTCCGGGAAGATCCCACATGCAGCGGAGCGGCTGGGCCCGTGAGCCATGGCCGCTGAGCCTGCGCGTCCGGAGCCTGTGCTCCGCAACGGGAGAGGCCACAACAGTGAGAGGCCCGCGTACCGCAAAAAAAAAAAAAAAAAAAAAAAGCTATTACTATTTGCCACTTTGAAGTTGTGTGTTTTTATGAATGACTACTGTCATGGACTTTGATCTAGCACTGAAGACCGTAACAGCTTAGAAGAACCCACCGTTTGGTTCCTATCTAGTAGGTTCTTGTCAAGTTCATAACGTCTTCCACATGCACATAACCTTTTCATTTATAAAAGGTTGCAGAAAGGATTTCCCATTTCTTCCTACCAGGTGGAGTTAAAAAATGTCCTGGTCTCTTTCTGGTTCATTATCTTTCTTCCATTATACCCACCGATTGTCCTGATAGCCTAGAAATTGATTAGAATCAAGCAATCCAGATAGACATGGAAGACACCTAGTCCTGTGCAATCCTGTCTGAAAAATTCTTTGTGCTATAAACCCAAGCATTTCTATTTTCCTTCCTTTCATTCTTATTTTGGGGAAGGTTGAGACATTCAGTTCTTCTACAGAATGCATTTACTCTATTTTCAAGTGTTTGAAGATTGAATTAGTTCTTCCGAAGCAATCATTTCTTACTGAGATTTGAAAGAGAATGTTTTGATTTAAAAACTTATGAACAAAAGTTAATTTCTTTCTGTTTGCAATATGTCATGTTACTTTGTATCATTTTATTTAGAATATGTTTATCAGACTAGCAGGAAAGTTTAACTGCTGTTGCCAGAAAATAGGCCAATGGATTCTGTGAACTTTGTATTGGTAATTTAATTCCTTACAAAGAAATAATTTGTCTAATGTAGTCACTGTGTTTTCTAATTACAAGGAAGTAATTATACTGCACTAATTTATTTTTTATAAATTTATTTTATTTATTTATTTTTGGCTGCATTGGGGTCCTTTTGCTGCGTGCGGGCTTTCTCTAGATGCGGCAAGCGGGGGCTACTCTTCATTGTGGTGCATGGGCTTCTCATTGTGGTGGCTTGTCTTGTTGCGGAGCATGGGCTCTAGGTGCGTGGGTTTCAGTAGTTGTGGCACGCGGGCTCTAGAGCACAGGCTCGGTAGTTGTGGCGCACGAGCTTAGTTGCTCCGCGGCATGTGTGATCTTCGCGGACCAGGGCTCAAACCCGTGTCCCCTGCATTGGCAGGCGGATACTTAATCACTGTGCCACCAGGGAAGCCCTATGCTGCACTAATTTAATGTAGGTTTTGTTTGTTTGTTTGTTACCTCTCTTTAAAAAATTCAGTGCAGTAAATGTATATCAAATTCTCACTGAATTGCTAGCTCTTGGGAGCTATCGCTGCTTTTGGAGACCATATCTTCTATTTTACTTAGTGTCTAAGATTTTAAAAGACAGGCAATAAAGAGGAGAGTGAATATAATTGACAAAAAGTGATTGCAGATGTTACAAGTCTCTGGAGATAGGCCAGAAGTGGAAGAGGGTGTTGAAAGCTGAAGTTAGGCTTTCAAAAGTTGCGAAGCTTAAAGAATTTCCATGAATTAAGCATTCTTAGAGTTACTTTCATCTCTCTCCTTTTCCAGCAGTGGAACTTTTTCTGTGATGCTTTGTATACTATAGCTTTTAAATTTATGGAACCTGGAAAATAAATAATTGAGTTCATATACTGTCATCTGTTTCTTTTCGATGTCTAAATAAGATTTAGGATTACATATGCTTTTCTCCTCACCTCCATGATAATACTTTTGTAAAAAAACTCCAAATTTGGGATTTGAGCGTTGTGGCAAAGTATTTCTAAAATTAACATCTGAATGGCTAAAGAAGATGTGGCATGTGTGTGTGCGTGTGTATATATACGTATATATATGTATGTATACACACACACACACACACACACACACACAATGGAATACTGTCTTCCATTAAAAAGAAGGAAATACTGCCATTTGCAGCAACATGGATGGACCTAGAGATTGCCATACTAAGTGAACTCAGACAAAGACAAATATCGTATATCACTTTTATGTGGAATCTAAAATATGATACAAATGAACTTATTTTACAAAAGAGAAACAGACTCACAGACATAGAAAACAAATTTATGGTTACCAAAGGGTAAAGGGAGTGGGGGAGGGATAAATTAGGAGTTTGGGATTAGCAGATACAAATTGCTCTATATAAAACAGATAAACAACAAGGCCCTGCTGTACAGTGCAGGGAACTATATTCAATATCCTGTAATAAACCATGATGGAAAAGAATATGAAAAAGTATACATATATATGTATAACTGAGTCAGTTTGCTGTACACCAGAAACTAATAAATATTGTAAATCAACTATACTTCAATAATAATAAAAAAAAGAATTAAATGAGACTATGGAACGTGACCAACCCTACCTTATTTTCCAGGTGAAGAGACTAAGGCTCAGAGAAGTCACATAATTTGCCCAAGATCACACAGCACAGAGCTGACTGGAGCCCAGGTCCTGTCAGCCTCATATCACTGAGTCTTTGTGTGTGTGTGTGTGTGTGTGTGTGTTTATTGTTTTTAATCCTTGTTCTCACAAAATCACTTTTATGTCAGTGTTTTGTATATATACTATTGTTGATATCAATACGTTGGCATAGTCTGTGGGCTGTGGAAGTGTCTTAGAAGAAATTAACATTATATTTGCTTTGTGCGTGGCAAGTTATACTTTTAATCTCAAATAATCATCACTGTTAATGCCACAAGAAATGATGTTATTATTGTCATTTTTGTCCTCCTCATCATCCCCATTCTAGAGGCTGGAAGGCCTGAGTTTCTCAGTGCTTAAGCAGGGTATTCAAGTGGTAGGTCTAGGTTTCAAATTCTTGTTTAACTTTCAAGTACTGTCTGTTCTGCAGCAAGGCAAATGAGGTTTCACCTCTCCTACCAACTAGTTGATTGTGGCTTGCTGGAGTGCTGTGTGCAGGATCCAGAAATGGCCTCTGGGCCCAGTGGGAAAGGTGCAGTGCTCGGTGATGTTTACCCCAACCTTGGAATGGGTTTGGAGGTGGCATATGTGACATAAACTGTCAGACCTGTTTCTCCTAAGTGTAGCAAGCTGATTCTTAGTTTCACAGGATAGGAAACACAGTTTTAAGTTTACATGGGAAAATGGAGTTAGGGTTGGTGATCAGACGCTGGAAAACCAGCTCGTATTAACCGAATTCACAGACGACTTTTTTTCCCCCCCTCTGCTTTATTTTATTTATTTATTTATTTAATAGCTCTTTATTGGAGTATAATTGCTTCACAATACTGTGTTAGTTTCTGTTGTAGAGCAAAGCGAATCAGCCATATGCATACACATGTCCCCATATCTCCTCCCTCTTAAGCCTCCCTCCCACCCTCCCTATCCCATCCCTCTAGGTCATCGCAAAGCACCCAGCCGATCTCCCTGTGCTGTGCTGCTGCTTCCCACCAGCCAACTATTTTACATCACAGAAGACTTTTATAAGCACTAATAGCAATTCAGTAATTTGCTTTCTGTTGCTTGGTATACTTACGTGTATTTATTCAGGGAGGGTTGATTCTATAGAAAACTTATTTCCTATTTTATTTTGACTATCTCGACCTCCAGTTACAGAGCATGAGGATTTTTTATCTCATTTTAATTTTGGAGATTTTCCCCATAAGGAGCCTGTAGCCTCTGGTGCACTTACTTTTGTAACGAGGACTTAATTACAGAGGTCTGGAACTATAAATTATTATTCATCCGGGTTGGCTGTATCAAATGCGATTCATTTCAGGCTGGAAAGAACAATGTCTTTAAAATATAAACTCAGATAATCATCTGAAAGAATTCATTATTTGAAATTTCAGTATCAAGAAAAATGCAGTTAATTTGCAAATAACTGAATGTCTTAAATGTCTGCTTGTGATTGTCTATTAATTCCTCATTTCTGTCCTTCTGCCCCTCTCTCTAAATCTGTAGTCTTGTGTTAACTGTGTTAAATGCTAGGCCCCAGTCTCTCTTTTCTCTGTCCTCTTTCTATTTTTGCTGTCTCACTTCTTTTTGACTTGCACTATCATTTCTTTCCATATTTGGGTTGGTAATCTGAAGTATATTAAAAGGTATTGCAAAATACTTATCCTAATGCAGAGAATGAGGTCATATTACTAAATTTTTCATCAACTAATTACTTTGAACTCTTTTTATTTTGTCTCGTACCCCGTAGTTCATTGTTGATTTGAAATCTTTTGGGCTCAGTGGTGTTTTCTGCCCCACACGCTCCCTCGCATTTTGGTTGCTGGCTGGTGGCACTTTGTCTAGAATTAGGGAAGCCTGGGTTTGTCTGGCTTTGCTTGGCGTGGCATCTTTCTTTCTTCTCGTGCTGGCGCTCTGTGAGGAAAGGGAGGTGTTTTTGATGTCTAGAAATGGGACCTTGTGAGGAAACTGTAACAACTCAAGGTATCACCACAGAAGGAAGACCAATAAAAATTTTCAAAAATTGCATCAACTTTATAATAGTGGAAGTGCTCACACTGAAGTGTGAGTACAAAAAAAAAAAGGTTAATTATGGGTGAGCAAGCAAAATTTCAAAACCATGTTAACAAGTTAGACCATTGTAGCGTAGTACTGATTCACGCATTTGTTCAACCAGCAGCCATTAGTGAGGTCCTGCTGTTTGCCACGTACTCAGGTAGATACCTTGAGAGCTACAAAAATGTAAATATGTGATTCTTGTCTTGTATGACCTTACCTGTCATGCGAAATAAGACACGGACAGGAATGGTACTATACAATTAGGAATGAGATTATATGTCACTATTGTAGGTAATAGTCACATTTGATCATCAAACCTGTGTTTCTTTTGGAGTATTCTTTCACTAGGAAGGGTGAGAGAATTCCTTGGCGGTCCAGTGGTTAGGACTCAGCGCTTTCATTGCCAGGGGTCTGGGTTCGATCCCTAGTTGGGGAACTAAGATCCCCAAGCCACGTGTCGTGGCCAAAAAAAAAAACAGGGAGGGAGACTGAGACACTCCTAAGATGAAGGTATAGCATTTGTGGAAAACATTCTGTTTGTATGAGTGCTAAGTAATCTTCGGTACAAGGGAGATGACTAGCATTGCAAGTACTGTAAAATTAAATAGCTCATGTAGCTCTTGTTTGCAAATTTAAGTATATTGTCCCCATCACAAACAGTGTCTCCGTGCTGTAGATTTGGAAAATGGAATTTATGTAAAGTCTGAATTTGTTTCTCTTCGTATATAAAACATTTATTAACCTTCTATAATGTGTGAGCAAATACATATATAAAAATTTGACTTTAAAAGCAAATTAACATTCTTTTGTTTAATAGACATTTTTTTTTTGCGGTATGCGAGCCTCTCACTGTTGTGGCCTCTCCCGTTGCGGAGCACAGGCTCCGGACGCGCAGGCTCAGCGGCCATGGCTCATGGGCCCAGCCGCTCCGCAGCATGTGGGATCTTCCCGGACCGGGGCACGAACCCGTGTCCTCTGCATCGGCAGGTGGACTCTCAACCACTGCGCCACCAGGGAAGCCCTTAACAGACATTTTAATAAATTGAAAAGTATTGTCATTTCTTCGTTAAATGGAATTTAAGAATGCTTTCATACACACTTCAAAGTTTTGTTTTCCATATTTGAATTATAGCTTACTGCTTCTATATAATCATCTTCTTATCATGGTTAAAATTATACATGGTACTTTTCTATTGGAAAGAATCCAATTGTGGCATAGGTCATATACCTAGCTCCAAATTTCTTTAAAAAAATGAAAAAGAAGTATTAAGAGCATTAAGGATTGATTTAGAATTTGTAATTATGTTTGTAAGTATCTACTCATCTAGTCCAGCACTGAAGAGTCACATAAGAACTTAATTTCATAGGTGAATCACAAATAGCTTTAAAAATTTTTGTGTTTTTCTTGTTATCTTGGGCCTAAAGATTTAATGAGTTTAAATTATTTCTTTGGCCTCAACCCGGGTGGTTAGCCTAATTCTAATACCATGGTGAATGGTTACTGTGACTACCATGTTGCTAAGAAACCTGTTATGTTATCAAGTTGCCTTGGTGAAGCAATGGCTTCTTGGGCCTCCTCAGCCCTGCTGGGAGGTGGTTAATCAGAGCTACGAAGGATCTTAGAGAATTTGTTTCCCAGGTTATAACTAATTTTTCATCAGGAAAGGAAACAAAACTGGGTCTGTAAAAACTGACATAAAAGAAAGTCCAAGTTATTTTAAATTAAATTATGATCTTTGGTTATTCACAAAAATAGTTGTGATCCAAGATAAAAAGCTATCTTTGTAATAATTAAATTAGAACAGTTTGTGTATTGAATGGTATGTATTTCTCCCCCTCCTTAACTTTGCCTTCCATTTTTGTTTTCTTAGATTCTTGGAAGTGCATTTATAATATATAGATGAATGTTTGAACTGAGATTGTGAGAGAAAAATATGTGTACAATTTGTCACTTGATATAAATTGCTCTTTGCTATGAAATGATTCAACATTTTATTTAAAAAAAAACTACACTATGTAACATTTTTTTTTAATGCACTAAAACTTGTTACTAGGTTAAGAATTTGATTCAGGGCAGAAACCTGGCTTTTGCTAGCTTTGCTTCATGGCAGAAGGTTTCCATCTTAGATAAGTTTGGCATCATTGCAGATTCTTAGAGCTCCACATGTAAGTCAGCATAGTAGTGAAGAATCTGAGAAGTTGTGCTGTAAACTGTTTATCATTTTGGATAACTTAGGTTTCTTCCATATTATTTTCTTCCAATACCCACCTACATTTTGAGGTGCTTGTTTTCAGCAAATCAGGTTTTGATAAACCCTTTCTTGACTGTTGTCCATATGGTGAATATAGAAGGGGTTCTTGCCCATTTGACACCAGTTTTCTTAGAGTAGTGCCAGTTAAATCACAAGCCGGCCTGCGGAGCTGGGGGGAGCAGTTCAGGGCATACAGGAGTTGGGTACAAGCAGTTAAGAGCCCAGGCTTGGATGTCAGACTGTCTGGGTTCATTTCTGAGTCTTCTGCCTCAAACTTTCTGACCTTAAATGAGTTAGGTAATGACTGTGATCCTAGATTTCCTCAACAGTAAAAGAGGGATGATAACAGTTTCTACCTCAAAGAGTTGTGAGGATTAAATGAGATTATGTGAAATGCTTAGGATGATTTCTGGCACTTATTGTGAACCTTCGTAAATGTACAGTGTTAATTATCATAGAGGATATTTTTGGGGGACTATGGGAGTTTCTTCAAATCCTAAAAATTTAGGTAGTTGACATTTGACAAGGCCTCACCCAGAAAAGCTTTTAATTGCTGGGAAGAGTTTTCAGATTTAAACATTTTTATTTTATGTTACACTTTTTATAGCTTATTTCCATTTATTCTTTTTCCTTGAGTTTGGAGTTGGGCATTCTAGGTGTTGGCACCAACTCTTGTTCTCTCTTGGGGTTTCAGTTTTCTCATCTGTAAAATTGAGGGGTGGAGGTGGGATTTGGTTGTCTCAAGTCATGCCTAGCTCTGTGATCTGAGCTCTGGGTGTGCATAGTGAGAGGTTCCATTTTGAACAGAAGGGGGTCTAGAGTTTGAGGACAGCCTGAAAATCTGAAAATCAGAATGGGCCACATGAATGATAGCAGCAAGAGCTCTCGGAGGCAGTAAGTAAGTGGACATTCTTTATGTTTGGGTTAAATATATGCTTTAAGCTATCATTTTACTCTTTTTAAAAAATAATTGCTTAAAATTTTGAAACAGCCTCAAACTCACAGAATTGTTGCAGATACAGTGCCACAAAATATCTTATGGCACTAGTTGGCTAAAACCAATTTATTTTTGGGAAATAATTTGAATGGTACAAAAACTTTGTATTTAAATAGTACAAATATAGCTTGAATACTAAAAAAAAAAAAAAAAAAGAAATCTCTGGAGAGTAAATTGGTCTCCTGATGTCCATCACTCCTGAATACCTTAGTTGTATTTTCCTTACAAACAAGAACATTCTCCTGCATAACAACACAAGCATCAAAATTAGGAATTTTGATGGTTGTGTTTTTATTATGTCCTGTCAGGAGGTCTTGATTTTGATTTGTCCCATACTGATGACGATCATTTTGATCACTTGATTAACGTGGTATCTGCCAGTCTTCTCCATTGTAGACTGTCTCATTTTCCCTTTGTAACTAGTAAGTATATTCTGTAGGGAGATATTTTAATGTGATGGAAATAAATCAATATCAAAATGTCAATTCATTTATTTATTTATACTAATACAAACGCATGCTTTGGTTTGGATTCAATTTAGTGGGTTATAATCCATTACTAACATTATTTTGGTGCTCAAATAAAATCTCTTCCAGCCATCTTATGTATCCTTTTAATACATCCCCATCATTCTTTGAGTACTTCTTTTCTGGTACAAAAAGATGTTCCAGGCTCTTCTTGAAGTTTTCCTGCCTTAGTCCTCAATTAACCATTTCCTTAGGAAACCCTCGTTTCTTTTAGTAGAGAATGATATTTAGAATCCAAGATCTGGGTAGTACGTGGGGCCATTACTATTGGGGTTGTACCTCTCCAAGACTTTCAGTGGACAGAGCTGGAGAATACTTGAATTGTATATATGTACATACTTAACACACTCATATAGATATACATATGCATAAAAACACACGAGTACACATTTTATATGTATTTCTACATCTTACTGTATATATTGAAATCTGTGAGTTTATACTGATACTTGTAATTCCAATCCAACACAAGGGTTCTCGTTTTCCTCACCATGTTTGTAAACCTCCCTTCTATTATAGTGAGAAGTCTGACTCCCTGTATATGTAACCAGCCTCACAGTGTTTCCCCTGCTTTACCCCTTTGGCTGATACCGCGTGTCAGACGGCCTCACTGCATGGACACCCTTCTTGCCCAATGCCAGGCTGCCACCATGAGTGATATCTTCTTGCACCTGACCTGTCTCCAGATCCCCATGCTAGGCCACCCTTTTAAGTGGCCTCTCCATGCTGGGCTGCCTCCACACCTGGACATCCTCTTTACCCCACTCCAACTATCACTCCCCATGTCCAACTGACCCTCTAACCCTGGGGTGCCTACCTTGTGGGGAGAGAACAGGAAGAGAAAGAAGTAAATGAAGAACTATTTTCATGTCTTTCACATGCCTAGTGAAGGAGTGGTAGCTGTTAGGAATATTTATTTATGATAACACTATTGTCCTAATCACATCAAGGAAAAAGTTACATATATAATTATTTTTGTCCTTTGGGTTGCGTTTAAACAAATGAATGCAGTGGTGTATGTGCCCACAATTCACTGGCTTAGTTTGGAGCATGAAACTGAGTAAAATGATCTTGTCGTCTGGAGAGAGGAGAGAGGAGAGAGAAGCATTTGAAGAAGTGAATTTTCTTTTTCTCAAAAGTGCACCTAAGTACCTTGGCCTTTATTTAATTTTTAGTGAAAGGGCTGTCTTTGTGGCAATCGTTGCCAATATAATTGCTGCCATGTGCATATGTGGGCAGGAGGAAGTTGAATAGCACTTGCTAGCTAAAACCAACTTCTTAGTGAATTTATTTGAACAACGATTCATAATTTTTATGCTTATGATCTTATCCCTGTGTGGATGTTCGGGCCAGCCATGTTTTCAGAGCTCCCTGTTCCAGCCAGCCTCTCTAAGGGCTCCTACAGTGAAGTTCTGTTAGCGCTTCCATTGGAAACCTATCACAGGGCTGGGTTCTGGCCGAGTGCCCCTCTCAAGAAAGCCACAACCCCAGCGGGGAAAGCACAGGGTGGAGTTTTTCCACTCAGATCCTGGCAGCTCTCCAGAGGCTTTAGTGTCTGTGAGGTTTCTTCTCCTTCCTTTCTTACTTTAAAAAATACTGTAACACTACTACTTGGACATATTTGGGATGTAGGCTGCGTGTGTGTGTGTGTGTGTGTGTGTGTGTGAGAGAGAGAGGGGGGGGGGGGGGGGGGGGGGGGTGGGGGTTGGAGGGCTAGAGGTGGGCCTTTTAGTTGGCTCCCCAGCAGTGCTCTCCTACCACTGGCTTTCTGGTGAGAGTGACCTCATGAGAAGTAGTGGCAGTACTGTAAGGTAAGTCTGTACCTCTAGAGGATTTCCCTGTCATGGGCATTTTATTTCCCTGTGGTTGTCTGAGTAAGGCAATGGGAATCTCCTGCTGGGTCTTTAACCTCTTTTCTATAGCATTCTTTGTACAGATTGCTGACATATTAAGAGACAAAGTCATTCATATCAGTTTCTCACCCCCCAGCCTATGGAGTATTACAAAATGGCAGCTGTTTAACCTTCATGTCTTCGTAGCGCCCAAAGTTGGACTTCAGATGTACAACAAATAATTTTTTAGTGTGAACATGTTCCTTGCAGTATTTGGAACAAATAATTGTGTATCTGAAATTCAAATTTAACTGAGTGTGACCTGAGTGTGTCTTTTATCTGGCAACCCTACTTCATGAGTTCTTGCATGATGCAATAACTTGGATACATATTATACTTAGAATAATATGTATGCATGATCAGTTTCTAAAAAATTGGCAGTCTTCACAAATAAACCCTTGAGTGGATGAAAATTTGAGGCTTGATCTTAACCCTCCTTAAAAGGCAACTGAATTGCAATTGAGCTGGCAAATCACATTTGTCAGATTCTCGGACTAAGTTAAATCAGCCAGCTTGAGGTAGGAATTTGAAGTTACAGCATCCAGAATTTCTGATTACCTCTTTTTTCCCTCCTTCTCTTTAATGACTTTTCAGCTTATAGGTTAGAAATTTCAGCTACGCCTTCCCTTCATAAAAAGCCTCTTTTCTTTATTCATTTAAAAAGATAGCTATCTGAGGTTGTCTTTGTGCTTGTAGGAAAAAGAAAGAGTTTTATAACGTCTTCCGCCTTGCTTTGTCTTTCATTTGGTCAGTATTTCCTTTGGCATATTCTACAAGAAGACAGGAGAGCCCCGTGCAATACAAATAAAGTTCTCTCCCACCCTGTGTGAGGGCAAGTGGTTATTAAGGAATTCTCCCAAACTGAACGATTTATTAGGTACCTTCCCAGATACCTTTCCCAGATAAAGAGTTTGTCGCATTATGACATCTTAAGATTGCCTTATTAACCCTTTGTTGTTGAATGAGCAGAGTCCTGGTGGGGCCCTTCTATCCTCAGCTCTGACATTTTCATCTTCCCCTGAGTCTGGTCCATGACCCCTGGAAGAGATTATTTGAAAGCACATTCATAAGTTGGCTCCACATTCATGATTTGGCTTAAATAGAATCAGGAGTTACTTGAGGCTTTTTACTGCTTTAGTGCAGGGTTGGCAAACTTTTTCTGTCAAGGACAAGATAGTAAATATTTTGCTTTGCAGACATATGGTGTTTGATGCATATTCTTTATTTCTTTTACAACCTTTAAAAATGTGAAAACCATTTTTAGCTCCTAGGCTGTACAGAAACCCGGCCATGGGCTGGCAGTAGTTTTCCTAAGAGTGTTTGCTCTCATAAGTATGTTACATGGAGAGTTCTCTGGGTTCTGAGATTTACCCTCCACTTCCAACTTATATAGAAGTGATGTTGGTGGGGAGATAAGGTAACAAATGAATACTTAGTAATAAGAATATGTTAGTATTAAAAGCTGTGGGAAATGTCATATCCTGGAGGACACTGCCCCCTCTTCCCTCAACCTTCCCTGTGACATGTTTTTATGTCATACTCATATTTTTATTTGATTTCATACCTATACTAAGAACGATGGCAGAATTCTGTTAGCAGGTCTGTAGGAACAACTGGTCAAACAGCAAGTTTATGCCCACAGTGGGAGAAAGCGAGATAGGCCATGAGTTTGTCTTCTGTCTTTGTGGGGTTGTTTGTTGGTTTTACCCATGACAGAGGGGATTTGGTGAAAGTTTGGGTAGAACCAGATGTCCTAACCTGTCTTGCTGTCTTTCTGAAATGACAAGTTTTAAACTGCGTATTATTTTGAAACCTTATGGGGAGGGGTATCATATTCACATACACTCCACAGGAAGTTGCTATTTGATTTGCTCTACCTTTTCTCTGACTTCCTGTGAAAGGTTATACTTGGTGTTCTTCCAGATTGCAGTGCTAACAACATCCATGATCCCAAAAGCACCTGAAGGGGATTGACAGCCCTTTAGATTCATCATACACATTCTTGCTGATTGTATAAAGCCATTCAGTCACTCCTTGTCTATTATTATAAATAGAAATCGGTTTTTTTCCCATCACTTTTTTCCTCTAGACCTTTACAAATGATTTTTGGGCCCAAATGCAATTGTGAATAGACAGGCATAGCTTCTAGGAAAGCCGTTGGGACGCACTGAATTGTGACTGTTGGACAAAGGCATTCTGTTTAGAAGGCTTGTCCCAAAGTGGTGTTGGAGTCTGAAAGAAGGGCCGCCAGCGTCTGGTTGTTTCTGCTGTGAACTAATAGGGAAGCTGATGTTTGCTGAGTGGATGGCTGTGCTCACTGTCCAAACAGATCTCTGTTTGCCAACTGTGAACATATTGCTGCCTCTGTGGGGCACTCCATCATGCCTTGAATGGGTCCTCTTGTGTTCAGAATTTTCTGACTCAGAGAGACGGAGAGAAAAATATTTCTTTCAGAATTAAGCATTCACTGTAGCACCCATAGAGAGTCTCATCAGACCCTTAGAAACCAGACGTGCACCAGAGATGCTTCTTAAGGAGAAGGAGAAAGGAGGTAGAGAAAAAAGGAAGAAAGCAAAAGACAGCCCTATTGAAATGCCTTGATTCTGGCCACTTGTGGCCAAGTTTTTATAAATAAACCAGGCTGCCTTTGTAAGCAGAAAGAATTGTGAGAATATTCCTGATTTCCCCTGAGCAAAATAAAACTTTCAGTACTGAGTTTCCAACTCATGGCTCATTTCTGTTCACTTCTACACATACACACCTCCCAAAGCATATAATGCATTCATAATATGTTACTAAATGGGTAATAGAGTTTCATTCTACCTGAATAATTCCTTAAGAAAAGGTTAATTGATATATAGGAGTTTTAATTACTTTATAAACTTTTTGTAGAGTTCCAAACTTATTCTATAAAATAAACTGGAATTTTTTTTGTCATTTTAGTCCCTTTATTGAGTCATTTTCTGCACTGAAGTCTGCTTTTTGGGCAAGATCTAGTATTAGCTGCATGAATTGAGGACACAGCTCATAGGACAAGGTTAGATATTCTTTGCAAATTACCTGTTCTATGTTTTAAGGTTTAGAAACCTGGGATGAGTGGTGGTGGGAGAGAACCAACAACATTGTCTGGCAATGCAACTAAACGAGTACATGGTACATACAGGAAACATCCATTTTGGCCTAAGTTATTCGTCAAGTGCCTGTTAAACACTGGGTCATCTTTGCTTGGTATTGTGGGGGAAATGAAGAGGGTTTCTTGTATCTGATGGGAAGGACAGTGCTTTTATGAATGGAAATGTAGATCCCGTGCAGCAATAAATCTATGTTGCTTTTCCCTCAGCCGATGAGAAACCAATATTGATTTGCCTAGTTGGAGTGAATGATTTTTTGGCTTAACCTGATAGAAGGCTTAAAACCAGGATCATCACCCCATCCCAAGCTATGGTATTAACCATTTTTGTTGATGGATAGGTATTAATCAGTTTTATTGTCTGGATATTGGTATTAATCATTTTTGTTGTTTGGATAATTTTATTTGTGATTACCTATACTCATAGAAAAATCTGAGTCTATTACCTTACTTGGTTAAAACTGGAGTATAACAGGAGTAATAGGGACCGGACCGTTGGGATGGAGAGAAAATGGCAGCTGTGGCTGTGGTATAATAGTAATAATCCCAGCTGACCCATCAGGGAGCTAAGCACGTGTCAGGCATTCTTCCAAGAAGCATTTTACATCTCCTAACTCACTCCTTCCTCTGGTCATCTTGTGAGATTGGTACTGTTACCTTCTTTGTTTTGCAGATGAGGAAACTGAGGCATAGGGAGAGGTTTAGTAATATGCCTAGGATCACACAACTAGTAACTGGTAGAGCTGGGAATTGAATCTGGAAGAGTAAGGCCCAGTATCTATGCCACAACTACTCCTCTCTGGTTAGCCGGTAAATAAATCTGCATTCTCCTTGCAGAGTTTCAATTTATCTTTTCTTTATTTCTTGCAGTGTGTTTTGGAGAAGTGTTTAAAGTTACTCAAAATCCGAATTCTAGGAAGTAAGATCACTTCAGAAAGATAATATGTTCTATAGGTAAAGGAATTTGCCCTTCTCCGATATCTGTTTTTATCACAGAGAAAAGTTCCATGTTTAATTTGTTCCTTGGTAGTTACTATACATTGATTGAATTATATTGTGGTTTAGTAGGTAGGTGGGTAATAAATTTTGTTCAGCCCTTAATTGGCATTTTTATTTTAAATTTGAAGGTAATGAATTGTTAGCAAGTATCTTAATGTAAAATCAGGGTATTTATATATTCTTGTATACTGTATATGAAAAATGAAAAGTAGATATATAAATTATTCAACCATTTATTTCTTATAATGTGATGAGGGAAAGAAAAAGAATAAGGATAAGGCTTGGAAAGAATGTTTTTAGACTAATTTTTACTACTGTAAGGTAATATGACGATTGGCGGCATAATTAGTTTTTCTCAAGGGACTGTAGGGCTGATTGAAATTGGCCAGTTTAAGATGATTTTTTTAGGAGTTATATTTATTGCAGCTCATGAATGCTATGTTTAGTAGTTACTGGTCATCTGAAATGGTGCACCAAGTGAAGAGGAGGTCATATGGCTCCTGAATAGGAGTTGAAATAGTGCATGAATAACATAAGGCAAGTTTTGTCATTCATTTCTATGAGTCCATCAAAAAGGAAGTTCGTTTAGAAGTATATTCTAGAGAGTATATTCCAGAAAAATCAGTTATTTAAAAAAAAAGCAGACCATACTGTGCTGTGATGTTTTATGTAGTTTATAAACCTATCCAGAAGTTTTAGAATTGAGTTTACTCTAAAATGAGAACGTGTTCAAGTTTTTCTTCTTTAGAGAGAGAAATTATGACAGAAAAGAGTAGCTTAGCTTTCCACCTCTCCTGATTACTTACAGGACTCTTTGTTTCGGCCTTCGTTGCCTTTGCTAGTTTTGTTTATTTTGTATGTCTTGGGTCTATTTTGCCTGTTTGGGACCTGTTTTTGAGGGGCTCACAAACTCCCTACTAAAGAGCTGATTAGAGAGTGGTGACTTCACATCCACAAAGGTGGCCCCATCTTTCTGAGTGACACCTACGATCACCACCTTAATATTACGGCAGCTGCCATCCGGTAGTTTTCAGCAGTCCTTTCTGTCTGGTTTAGGATTAGCCTGTGAATTTCGGCTAAGATGTTAATTTGTGTGAAAACCTGGAGAAATTGGAAAACTTGTTTGGTGTTACTTTTGTTTAATATCCACTTAAATGTAGAAGTAGAAGTAACTTATAACATTTTAGCACTTGTTTCCCAGTCATTAAGAGTAAATCATTAAGAAACAATGAATATCAAATGAAAAATAGAATCTACAGCGGGAAAAAGGTGACTAAAGCACCCTGTGGATCACGTTTGGCCACTTTCTACTTTTGTATACATGCACTTCAGATTGTTAGGTTTCTGTTTGATAAGTTTTGGTAGGCTAGACTCTTGCAGATGCATTCAATCATTTTGTGAGTAGTGGATTTAGTAAAATTAGGGCATTAAAAGATAACTAAATAAAACGTTATCAATAACACTAATTCTTTTTCCAGGGTCTTTAGAGAGAAGATTTGCTTTTTTAACTTCCTGGTAAATCTCATCCTGTTAGGTTAGGACCGTACATTGGCATTTAAGATCTTAACCTTTATTTCTTCCTTTCCTTTGGCTGACTTTAATAAGAATATTGTGAGGTGACCCTCTGGGATGAAGAAAACAGAGGGAGTGATGAAGCACAAATTAAAGGAATCTGGCGTTTCTCCGAACTGCTGGACAACAGCAGTAGTTAGAACTTTAATTACTATGCAGTCATAGTTTAGCTTGACATACCCTCCACTGTCAGAAGTGGCTTTTTCAAAACATGGATAATAATAGGTGAATTTGTCTTAAGCCCCTCCCCATGTAGCTTTCTTCCGGAGATGTGGGACTGGGGTGCAGGGAAGGTGGGAAGCAGATGGAGGAGACAGAATATAATTTATTCTTTTAAGCGCAAAGTGTTGTTTATTGGTTATTCCATTACAAGAATTAATGAGACTAAGGGGAATGTAGAACTCCTTAAAACATGGGATAAAGCAGTATTTTTCGTTACATTGAGAATGAGTTTTAGAAAACACATATATTTGTAAGACATTGCATTTTAATGCAAATCAGATGTATCGCCAAGTCCATGGGATGACCAGACCTTCCTAGGACTGTTTATGCTCAGTCTTTCCAGAGGTATCACACTATTTTCGTTTGTTTTTGGCTGCATTGGGTCTTGGTTGCCACGTGTGGGATCTTTCGTTGCAGCGTGCGGGCTTCTCTCTATTTGTGGCGCCTGAGCTTCTCTCTAGTTGTGGCGTGCGGGCTCAGTAGTTGTGGCGCGAGGACTTAGTTGCCCCGCGGCATGTGGGATCTTAGTTCCCTAACCAGGGGTCGAGGCCCGTCGCCTGCATTGGAAGGTGGATTCTTAACCACTGGACCACCAGGGAAGTCCCTCAAACTTTTTTATAGTAAATTTTTTTACTTTGCTAAACACTTGCCCTAAGAGTTCTGAACCAGTGGTTGTATGCCTTCAGGATATGAGGAAGCTAGAGATTCATGGCTGTTATCAGAAATTGTCTTCAGTCTTAGGTTTAATGCGTAGTGAGACTGCCAGTCTCTTGAAGGGGACAGTGAGCTGCCTTTTTTTGTGAATTTTGAACATTTAAAGACTAAAACTTGGTTTATGTTTAACTGAAGTAAAGCAAATACGTTAGTTACAGGAATACTGAGTTCAACTAACATTCAGTGAATTTGAATTTAAAGGAGAAGGAGGGGGTAGGGTACATTTATTTCAGTGAACTACTCTGTAATTCCAAGTTGGAAGTTTTTGTGCAAGAAATGAATTTTGGTAGTTTCTGGGACATTAGACTTAAAGCTGGTTCTTTTTTTTTTTTTTCTTCTTTAAATTTTTTAGCTATACATATACATATATCCCCATATCTCCTCCCTCTCGCGTCTCCCTCCCACCCTCCCTATCCCACCCCTCTAGGTGGTCACAGAGCGCGGAGCTGATCTCCCTGTGCTATGCGGCTGCTTCCCACTAGCTATCTATTTTACATTTGGTAGTGTATATATGTGCATGCCACTCTCTCACTTCGTCCCAGCTTACCCTTCCCCGTCCCCTTGTCCTCAAGTTCATTCTCTACATCTGCGTCTTTATTCCTGTCCTGCCTCTATGTTCTTCATATCCATTTTTTTTCTTTAGATTCCATATATGTGTTACCATGCGGTATTTGTTTTTCTCTTTCTGACTTACTTCACTCTGTATGACACTGGCTTCACTCTAAAGCTGGCTCTTAATGATTGTTCCAAATTGTGTTGTTAATGGGAATTTTGTGATTGTGTTCACAAACCTCTTAATCATCCACTGAGCCATTGGATAGGTCTACAGATTGGGATTGTGAACTCTCTGATTTCTTTCAGTTTCTTCTCAGACTATCCCATGTTTCATGAATTTTAAAAAACCCTTTTCTACTCCCATTTTAACATCTTTTGAATTGTCATGCATCTTATACTTGATTGAATGTCAATTGAAGGCAACATTTTTTCTTTTTCAGTAGCATATGAAATTATGTTGTCTTATAGATGGTATCTTTGACTTGGTGAAATATGATATTTATAAAAATGTGCCCCTATGCTACACATAATAAGATGCATCATTTGTTTTCCTTCTTCTTACTCTGTTGAGCCACAGTAGGGATTCTAGACTTTGGACCACTAATAAACGTAGATGAATTTAAATTTAATGTTTTGAGTGGGTGATCCCTTTGGGAACCTCATTAGTTGAGAGGTCTATAAGTTGTTATAAGCCCATAGCAATATGGTTGTACTGCTAACAGTCCTCATGAAAAACCTGAAGCGTGGGGTAAAATGAGAAACTGGGTTGTTCTCAAAAAAGGAAAATTTTGTTTTTTAAAATAATAAATTCAGATAGAATCAAGAATCTGTGAGAAAACCTTTCCAGAATATTTCACAGATTATATTGGCACTTTCGAAAAAATTAATGAGATTTAGCTAAGTTGGAAGGTGGGTACAAACTGTTATTTTCATTCTTTTTCTTGGGGAGGAGAGCTGGGTAGGGAGTGATGGAATAAAGGCCATCAAAGTTATTGACATGTTTCAGTAAAATGAATCAGTATTATTAGGTTGCTTTAGGATTTAAGAAAACCTAAGTATTAATTTTTCGTAAGATCCTGCATTTTTGTAGTCCTCTTTAAAAAACTTTGTAGCCACATGCAAAAAATGAAAAGATTTGCTTATGAATACCCAAATGGGTATAAATGTTGAGAAGAATAAACTAAAGTTTTAGGGAAGAAAATGTTCTTTTAACTGGCTCAAGTGAGAGAAGTATCAGCTGAGAAGTTACCTGCTTTTTAGATGTTTTACCCATGTGTAGAAATTTTGCCACTGACACATTTGCAAAAGTTGAGATTGAAAACGAGGAAGTATCTTTATTATCAGACATGTCACTTAATGCCTAACTACTAACTATTCTGTTACAAGAACCTTTGGGTTAATGATAATGAGATTACTTCATATGAAGTGAACTTTATATTATGATTTCATTTGACAATACACTCACATACACCTAAAAACATATAAACTATAGTATCTAAATGATTTCATATAATATCACATAAAAGTTACTCATAGCATATAAATGTGAAGATATACATATTTAAGTAATGACTATAGTGTTGATTCTGATACCAGTGATCTCAATAACCTAGTATAATACAGAATGCAAAAAACAGTGAAATCATGATCTCTCTCAGGTTTGAACTTAGCAGTTCCCTGTTGTTTGGGCTTTGCCTAACGCCTGCAGTGAGTTGAGTTCTCAACTGCAGAGGCCCATGGGTCACCAAAGGCATGGAGCACTCAGGGATTCATCCTCATTGGTCAGCTGGCCTTGGTGTGGAGGAGAGGCCAGTGGTCTTATCTCTGTCTGAGCTTGACTGTGAATAGACCAGGGCAGTGATGATTCTCCACACCTTGTGCTTACAGAGTGATGGAGTGTAATGTTTTTATTTTATTTTTAAAAATATTTATTTATTTGGCTGTGTCGGGTCTTAGTTGCAGCACACGGGCTCTCTAGTTGTGGCGCACGGACTCTAGAGCATGCGGGCTCAGTAGTTGTGGTGTGCGGGCCTAGTTGCCCCACGGCATGTGGGATCTTAGTTCCCCGACCAAGGATCAAACCCGCATCCCCTGCACTGGAAGGTGGGTTCTTAACCACTGGACCACCAGGGACGTCCCTAGTGTAATGTTTTTAGAACCTAAGAAGTTTTAAAAGGGCTATAGACAAGGTAGATTGTTAGGATGACCAATGGGGATGCAGTTAGAAGCCATGACAAAGAAGGAGAGGGTAAAGAAATCCCAAGTAGTTTTGTCTTTAGGAGGAGGCCTGATGAGATTTAACTCTCCAAGTATCTGAAGTATTGTTTTATGGGATTGAGATTACGTTTAGTCTGTATGACTCTTAGGAATAGAATTCAGATTTCTGCTTATTAAAAGGGAAAACCCATTCTCAATTAAGATTCCTAAAAAATGGAATTTGCTGCGTTTTCAGAAAGTGAACTCTGTATTACTTGAAATATTCTGGCCACTTGCTAGAGATTTTGATCAGCAGTTCAAGCCTTAAGTAGGGAATTGGACTGAATGACCTTTAAGATGCTTGCCACCCCTAAGGGAATTTTGATTCTGTGATCTTGGCTGTCAAATAAAAACAGTTACAAAGATTTTATCAAATATTCTCCCTGTTTGTTTATCTTTAGATGCATAGAGTTTCGTATTAAACTGTCACTGATGTCCTGTAATCATATAAATAAATGTAATACTTGTATAGACAGCTTAATAGAATGCTTATTATTTTATATTATATAAAATTCTGTGATTATTGTTGTTGCCATGGAAGTATCATAATAGTAGCTTTATTATGACTAAAGCTGGAGGACTATTTTTAGCCAAATTATAGTCATCTTTGTTGATATATATTTAATTAAATACCCATCAATTGGATAAAATTTATGGAACTCGGCTGTCTCTTTTCCCTCTTCACTTTTAAGCATTGTGTTGAAATTAAGACTCAGCTAATTTGGCTTAAAGTAAGTACAAATGAGATGTGCTTCAAGGATCTTGAATGTGATTATTTTTTTCGCCCTTTTATTTATTTTATTGCGTTCTTTCTAGGTCATTATTCCTCTGACTGATCCATAGAACATCTACATCAAAATCAATGGGGTGTATAATTGAGGGGTAAGGAAGGGAGAGCTGGTCAGCCTGTGAAAGAAAGCAGGTTCCAGAGGTCCTAGAAATCTACATTTTCTAAAGGCCCCAGAGATTCTAATGTAACTCTCATTTGAGGCTCACAGCTGGAAGGATTTTAGAGATTGTCAACTAACAGCTCTTTTCTAGAATCTGCAAGCAGATTCAGGCCATGTGCACATGGGGATTATTTCATAGGTGATGTCAGAGGGAACAGAAGTCAGAAAACACAACGGTTTCTCAAAGGCAGTGATGGAGATAAGGAGTTGAAAAATATTCACAACTTCTGATGCTCACAGTTTAATATGATAGGGATGTCTGGACTGGAAGGGGTGTTAATATGAATGTTTTGCCTTGAAGGGATTTAGGAGTTGCTTGTGTTTGTATGTTGTGTATATCTGGTTTTGGTTATGTTGTTTAACCACTGATGGTAGTATAAGTGAAATTACTGTTTTGATTTTTTTTTTTTTTTCATTGAACATATTGGTAATTTTGCATTTTCCTTTTCTTACCTATCCCAGTATGGCCTAGTCTTGGATATTCCTGACTGGCTGGTAGTTGTCTGGATGAGGTGACTAAAATTTATCATTCTCTTGAAAAGCTTGCTTTTTTTTTTTTTTTTTTTTTTAAGCTAGGGAAAGACAGCAGTTAATCAGCTAGGAGATCTTTCTGGTTACGTATTCCCCAAGCTTAGACCCTCCATTTTCATTTGTCTCAGTCCCCTTTGTAAATGGAGGGTTGATACTTGAAAGTGAAATTGTAGCTTGCTTAGTAAAATTTTTTGTTTCTGTTGAACCAGTGTGCCAGGACGAGAAAGCATCTATGCCATAAAGCAGTTGTCTGCCCCTCAAACAAGTAACTGTGTCAGCTCATTTTTATAGCCGAGAAAATAACTGGCCAGGGTGATCCAACCTTCCTGCAGTTACTTGGAGGTGTTTACTGACTGCCTTTGATCAGACTTCAAATGGGAGAGTCTAACCTACTTGTAGTTGTTGTTTACTGTCAGTCTCAGCCTGCCCTTTGTTTTTCACATACAAACAAAAAAGAGTAAAAGCAACAAGCTGTGTAAACGTGGCTGGTCTATAGGAACTCTCAGTTACTCTCTTGGTCTCCTCTGCATGGTTTAGGTAAGGCAGAGATTAGAACTGTAAACTGAGTTAGTCATCTCAAAGCCCATTATTAGGTCCGAACCACTGGACAATTTGGAGAATTTTTATTAGCAATCAAAACAGTTTTGTAAAATTAAATTAATTTCAGAAGGTTGCTGGTCTTCTGTTGGGAAGCAGCTTCCAACCTGACATTGTGTGATTGTGAGTGAGTGAAAAGAATAACCTTATAGTTGGAGGAAAAATGGCATCAGGTAGATAAACTGTGATTTGTGTTCTATGGAACATTTGGATTATTTTTTTTTCCATTTCCATAATAACTGTTGGTTTTCTTTAGCAGTTCTGTGCCGTGGACCCCAGACATTTTTCTCTTGCCTTTGTTTTCTTGAGGTACATGAGTTAAAAGAACCAAGGTAGTAAACCATGTTGGGATGTTGTCAATAAAATGCCTTTAGAATGTTGTCAGAGGCTTTCCTTTACGGGAAGCATGCTCATGGTGGGAGGGCAGGGAGCAGAAGAGCCAGCCTTGAGGGCAATTAAAAGGTATCCTCTGTGGTTGGCTTTGTAAACCTCATCAGAGCAATGGTTAATTGAACTCCCCCAATATATTGTGTAATGATACGTTGGTAAAGCTATACCTTATTATTTCTGTAATTCAGCTTTCAGGTGGGTGATGTTTTAATAGTCTTTCATTTCTGACAGATGAATAATGTAAAACAGATCTTGAGAGGAGTGCAATCACATATTGTTGTCGGGTTAATAATTTCAGTACTATTTTCAAACTTGCCCCTCTACAGCATGACCTTGGAGTTGTAAAGAGGAGCACACATTATTTTATTTAGGAAGTGCACATTTGCCCCTGAGTTCTTCACAGAGTTGTTAGGAAAATATCTATTTGCTGTCCTATCTTTTGTTTACTGTTCTTTCCTTCCCGGGAGAAAACAGGCTTGTGGGGCAGCCAAATGGGGTGGGAGTTGAGGTCTGGAGAAGAAGAGTAGACAGGGTTTTATTCATTCCTGTTCCCTTTCATAACCCTTTCTGAGAGCAAAGAAAGCTGGTGAGAGAATGAAGGCAACCCTTTTAAAATACTCAGTGCCACAGTGAATAAGTTCTGCCCCAATCCTGCTGGCACGTTGCTTAGTTGCTGTCTCTGCCATTGCCTTTTAATGAATAATTTTTCTTTCTGATTTTTTTCTCTACAAAATTAATAGACTTATTTCTTAAAAATATCAGTTTGTTTTATCTCAGGACATTTAAAATGAAATTAAAATACTCTGCTCTAATAAATTTCTACCCTCAACAAGACTCTTGGAGGGTTCCACTGAAGTTATGCTCACCCATTCTGACTCAGTTTTTTGGGCAACTTCCTCTTGAATTTGTTATTAGCTAATACCAGTAGTTGGCAAAATGGTCCTCATTACCCTGTATAAGAAAGTGTGAGGGGCTCTCTGATGCCCTTGATGGGCATAGAGAAAGCATGCTAGGAAAGATTTGCTTTAAAAGGCTTTGAAGTGAATGCCCTTTTGATGACTTTATTTTAATTTTGCTGCTAGTATTTGCAGGGACTTTTTTTGGTAGAATATCAGAAGCTCATTCTCAGTATTACTGAGTTGTATTTGTATCATTCCTCAGAGCTTTGAAGTTTATAAGGTCCTAGTTTAAGTATAAATAAGCAAATCCATGGATTATCTGCCATTAAAACCTGACATT
The DNA here is from genome assembly GCF_005190385.1 of Monodon monoceros. Taxonomy (NCBI): domain Eukaryota; kingdom Metazoa; phylum Chordata; class Mammalia; order Artiodactyla; family Monodontidae; genus Monodon; species Monodon monoceros. Next base: position 93,942,728 of record NW_021703767.1, on the reverse strand, counting down.
AAAAATCAAACAAAGACAGACTGAGTCTTAATGTTCATTTAGATAAGTTTAACTGGAAGGGTGACACTGAATGTTTTTCATTTTGTGGACTGGTTAAGTTATGGTCCAGATTTGAAGAGGGTGATAAATTTAACATGAAGAGCAGGGCCCTGAGACCTCGGGAGGTTCAGCTTCAACATCAGGCTGTATCTGTGAACTCACTGTCTCGTGTTTTGTTTTTTCCAAAGATGAACTTTTGGAACCATTTTTCATAGGCCTCCTACCTAATTGTTTAATCACTTCTATTGCTAGACTAGACTCTTACCAAATGCTCATGCTGCTTGAGATGTCTGGACTATGTGCCTGACTCCATGCCGAGATACACAGTGTCTGTCGCAGAAACCTCAGGCCCAAAGCAGGACACAAAGCTGGGTTTCGCCGTCCGCCCCGCACTCTATGCACCTGTGCATTACTCATTCTGCGTGCCATTCTCTCCATAATTAAGAGCAGAAATGCTTGTTCTCTTCAATGTCATTGTGTCCTTGGCATCCTGTGCCGGGTCTGGCAACTAGACCAGGTTCAGCAAAGGTTTGTTGAACTGAACAAAGCAACAACCAAGAGCTCTAAAATCAGGAGTCGAAGGCTGTATCACTGGCCTCTCTCATGGTACCTAGTATCTTTGACAGTCTTGGAGCTTGTATTCCTGTAGGCCTGAATTTAAGTCAAGTTCTTTTTAAAACTGTGTTAGGCATCATGCCTGTTGTGAATGGATTCACCGACTTCCTTTACCATTCATTGTCAGTCACTGGAAGTGTTAAATATGCTCCTTCTACCCACCCCGTGGATGATTTTTATTGTCCAGCTCCAGAGCTCTTGGCCGCTAATAAAACAATTGCTGCTTATTTATGTAGTAGTTTGTTAGTAATGTTTCTGTTGTAGAATCTTCTGTGTGGCTTTTAATACCTTACAGCATCTTGTACAATAAATGTTTATTGAATTGAATGCAATAAAATATTAACTAATATAAGAAAAGCACTCTATAATCACTCAGTAAGTATACAGATTTTATTAACATTTAAGCCTAAAAACAACTTGATAAAGTGGGTAGATATCTCAAGTTTTTTGAAATTAAGGAAAGTTGGGATTGATGAAGTTTAGTCTTATGTGAGAATTAAACTCTTGCTCTACTCCTGATGCCCTTATAACAGCTAAGTAGCAGAACAAGTTCGAAGAGGAATATTTGGAAAGAAAAGACTTGCATTTCAAAAATGGTATAACATATTTAACTAAAGTAGCACCTTCTTGTGTTTTTAAATGGTTAAATGATAAGATGGTGGTGACCCATTATTTATGAGTTCTATCGGCAGCTCACTTTTGGCTCTTGGTAGTGGTTTACTTCAGGAAGACTTCAACAGAAATATTTTAGTCATCACTGGGCAATTTGTTGTTACGGTCACTTGCTACTTTTAAGGACAATAGCTGAGCCAGACTAGAAATTCTTGTAATAAAGCCAATGTCAGAGAGATGTAGAGGATTGACTTTCAGAAAACAAGGGCTGATCCTTTGATTTAGAGTTGTCCAGACATTTAGAAAGTTAGGCATACCCAATTTTCTAAGGTTTCCTAGAAATTAGGAAAAGATAACAGGTGGTTTTGGGAGAGGTAGAGGGCTAGTATTAGATATGGGAAAGTAGACAACTATGGGAAAGCAGCCATCTTTTCCTTTTTTAAAAATTTGTTCCTTGTTTTTAAATCATAATTCATATATCTTGAATGCATTATATATATATATATATATATATATTTTTTTTTTTTTTTTGCGGTACGCGGGCCTCTCACTGTTGTGGCCTCTCCCGTTGCGGAGCACAGGCTCCGGACGCGCAGGCTCAGCGGCCACGGCTCATGGGCCTAGCCGCTCTGCGGCATGTGGGATCTTCCCGGACCGGGGCACGAACCCGTGTCCCCTGCATCGGCAGGCGGACTCTCAACCACTGCGTCACCAGGGAAGCCCGCATTATATTTTTAAAAGGAGAATATTATTTTGAAGCTACAAGATGGAAACACATTTTTAGAGGGAAAAATTGTGAAGGACAAAACAACTGACTTGCTCATTTGAGAAAGCATATAACTCTTCATTTGTCTCTCTGATAAATGCTTAGTCTCTATTAACCTCTTTGTTCATACAGTATTTTCCTTCGTGGCACAATGTTGGAGTTTTTTAAATACCATTATTTGACACGGTACTGTGCTGGACACTATATGCATTATTACTACTTCCAGTCCTCAGAACAACCCTTCAAATTAGCTCTTGTCATCCTTTTTTGTAGGTCAGAAAAGTGCTGATCAGTCAGAGAGAGTTTAAGTAACTAGCCCAAGGTCATGCTAGAAAGTGGTAGAGCTCACATTCAAGCCCAGGCCTCACTAGCTCCAAAGCTTTTGTTCTTCGCACTGCTCAGATTCTGCTCTTCCCAGTTTGTTTCCTCTCTGGCAGGATGCCTTTGGGAAGAAGTAGTTACAGTTTGGAGAGACCAATATATCTGAGCCAGAGAAACGTGCCATCTATACCTGGCTCTATGTGAAAATTACACCCTGAGAGAAAATGACTTTGCAGCAGCATTTTAAGAAACAACAAAACTTACTCCTGAAGGAAACCACATTGGGCTGAAAATTAGAAAAACTGACTTCTAGACCCTGTTGTTCCATCACCTGCCAGCTTCTCAGTTTGCTTCTGGGCCTCAGTTTCTTTAGTTGTAAAACAGTGAGCCCTCTACTAAATCCTAAGGGCCTTCTAACAGCTCATTTCTGTAATTACTAATGTGTCCATAGGATGATAATCATTTAAAATCTTGCTAAATTTAGACAGTGCCTGAAGTGCATCCTTGTGTGTGTTTGTTTATATATCTGTTCCTCGTAATTAGACTGTGAGTCCTTTGAGGACAGAGAATGCACTTTACTGGCTTTTTGCATAGCACAGTGTCTAGAAATAGCATCCTCCCAGAAATTAATGTATGAGGAATGAAGATGTGCTCTAGGAAGTTTATGTTCAGTTGCTTTTTGGTAGTTTATTAGTAACCCCAGTTTTACTATCTTATAGTTCTTTGGTTATGTGCTCATCATTTCTTTAAAAAATATTTTTATTGAGGTGAAATACACATAACATTAACTATTAACATTATTAATTAGATAAAATTAACTTTTAATTAATTGGCAATTTAGTATATTTACGGTGTTATGCAATCACTACTTCTTTCTAGTTCTAAAACGTTTTCATCACCCCAAAAGGAAACCCTGCATCTATTGAGCAGTTGCTTCCCAAATCCCTCCCATCCCTCAGCCCTTGGAAACCACAAATCTGAGTTTCATTTCTGTTGATTTATTTATTCTGGATATTTCATATAAATGGAATCACACAATATGTGACCTTTTGTGTCTGGCTTCTTTCACTTAGCATAACGTTTTCAACCTTGTAGCATATATCAGTACTTTTTATGGCTGAGTAATATTCCCTGTGTGTATTATGTCCCATTGTATTTACCCATTCATCCCCTAATAGACATTTTGGCTGTTTGCACCTTTTGGCTATTGTGAATAGTGATGCTGTGAACGTGTGTGTACATGTATTTGTTTGCATCCCAGTTTTCAATCCTTCTGGGTATATTATACCTAGGAGTTGATATTGATGGGTCATAATGGTATTTTCCTGATTAACTTTTTGAGGAAGAGCCAAACTGTTTTCCACAACAGCTGTATCATTTTACATCACTACCAGCAATTGTACAAGGGTTCCAGTTTTTCCACATCCTCACCAACACTTATTTTCCATTTTTCTGAGAATAGGCATTGTAGGGGGTGTGAAGTGGTTTTGATTTGTGTTTCCCTAATGACTAACGATGTTGTGAGCATCTTCTCATATGTTTGTTGGCTGTTTGTATATCTTCTTTGGTAAAATGTCTATTTAAACCATTTACCCCTTTTAAAAATTAGGTTGTTTGTCTTTTTGTTGAGTCGTGACAATTATCAATATATATATATTTGGGATACTAGTTCCTTATCAGATACCGAATTTGTAAATATTTTTCCCTATTTTATAGGTTGTCTTTTCACTTTGTTAATAATGTCCTTTGCACAAAAGTTTTTAATTTTTATGAAGTCCACTCTATTTTTTTTCTTTTGCTGCTTGTGGTTTTGGTATCACATTTAAGAATCCATTGACAGATGCCCATGAAATATATACCCATGTTTTCTTCTAAGAGTTTTATGGTTTTAGCTTTTATATTTAGATCTATGATGAGTTAATTTTTGTATATGATGTCAGGTAGGGGTCCAAGTTGATTCTTTTTGTCTGTTTGGGGCCTCTTGCAATTTCATATGAATTTGAGGGTTGGCTTTTCCATTTCTGCCTAAAAGACCGTTGGAATTTTGGTAGAGATTACATTGACTCAGTAGATCGCTTTGAGCGGTATTGCCATCTTAACAATATTAAGTCTTCCATTCCATGTCTTTGTTTAGGTGTTCTTAAGTTCCATTTATTTAGGTCTTATTTAATTTCTTTCAGCAGTGTTTTGTAATTTAAGTGCATAAATCTTTCACCCCCTTGATTAAATTTTTTCCTAGGTATTTTATTCTTTTGGATACTGTCATAAATAGAATTGTGTTCTTAATTTCCTTTTCAGATTGTTCATTGCTGGTGCATAGAAACACAATTGACTTATGCATTGCTCTTGTAACCTGTAAATTTACTGAATTCGTTTTTTAGCTCTAATAGTTTTTTGTGTATGGAATCTTTGGGATTTTCTATATATAGGATTATGTCTTCCGCGAATATAATTTTACTTCCTCCTTTCCAATTTGGATGCCTTTTCTTTTTTTTTTTTTTTCTTTTTGCCCCGTTGTTCTAGCTAAGACTTCTGGTACAATGTCAATAGTGGTGGTGAAAGTAGGCATCCTTGTCTTGTTCCTCATGTTAGAGGGAAAGCTTTCAGTTTCTTAACCATTGAGTGTAATGTTTGCTGTGTATGCTTATTGTCTTTTAACCTACTAAGTCAGAGGTTATCACCTGAGAACTTGTTAGAAATGCTAGCTCTTAAGACCCACCCCCAATCTTCTGATTCTGAAACTATGGGAAGTGGAGTTTAGCAATCTGGATTTTCAGAAACCCTCTGGGTGATTTTGATGCACACTAAAGTTTAAGAACCACTGCACTAGAGTTTAAGCTTAGGTTAGAACCTGTGCTTTATTTTATTACCTTTGTATTCCTTTTAGTTCTCTTGTGGGATTAATTAGTGTTGAATAGCTTTAAAAAAATCAGTGTTCCCCAAAGTGCCTACATAATCTCTTCGCTCCTCTACATGTCTTAAATCACCGTGAATAACTGGAGATTCATTATTAGACATTCACAAGGTTCACCAGAAGACCTCACATTTTGTATTCAGTCTTAGACCCTTGGCAAACAGCGCAAGTGTACTTTTTTTTTTAAAATTTATTTATTTTTGGCTGCGTTGGGTCTTCATTGCTGTGTGCGGGCTCCTCATTGTGGTGGCTTCTCTTGTTGTAGAGCACGGGCTTCAGTAGTTGTGGCATGTGAGCTCAGGTGGCTCACGGGCTCTAGAGCGCAGGCTCAGTAGTTGTGGCGCACAGACTTAGTTGCTCCGCGGCATGTGGGATCTTCCCGGACCAGGACTCGAACCTGTGTCCCCTGCATTGGCAGGCAGATTCTTAACCACTGCGCCACCAGGGAAGCCTGCAGTGTACTTTTATTTAGACCGTTTGTTTTGATAAGTGCTTTCACCATAGTTATCTGGTTACCTATTAGCTGTGGCCTTATCCATACGACTACTTTAATGAGCAAGAAATTATCTTTTGACTATTTAGAAAGACTCAGGTGTCTTTTTATTTTTTTAAATAGGGTTCGTTGGATTTTATCACATCAGTGTTTTGCCCTTGCTTTATTTTTCTCATTAGCTTTCCTTTATCTTGCTGTGTTGTGATCTCAGTCCTCTTACATCCTTCCCCCCACGCCACCCCTTTCATCCTCTTTGAACAAAATAATATTTGTTAATAAGCTAAGAATGTGATTTATTACTACTAATGGCTGTTGTTGAAAGTAGCCATTTGGACACACAAGTACCAGTTTATAGACAATTACAATCATAACATTCTAATTATTCACTACTTGTTTACCTACTGGCAAATATTCAGTTTATAAAAAATACTATTTCAAAATGTCAAAATTGTGGTGTAATTAATTATTTATACCTAATCTATTTCTGAGACTAATTTAAATGATAATACATACCCTGGATTCCCATTTTCCACCACTTTCAGATGTCTAAACCTCATTTGTACATTCTCCTCGAGTCAGTTAACTCTTCTCCCAGGATGGGTGAATATTCTGAATATAGTACCAGAGCAAGGGGTATCTACACGTGTGGGCTCTGGGGGGGATCCCTGGTAGCAGGGAAGAAGCACAGAGTGAAGCAGAATGGTCGTACAGCCATGGCAGGGGCTTAGAAGCTCTCCATGAGCTATGTGTCCCTAGAAATACAACATTGCTGGACTTTCCTTCAGTCTCTTGATGTGAGAATAAAGTTGTAGGATCATTGCATGAATTACTGTTGGTTGAATAATTAAGCCGCTCTCCAACCTTTCTTGTTCACAGTTTGCTGTAAGTAAATGAAAAATCAATTCATTAACAAATGCTAGCAGACTTTTAAGATGTCAGACCATGAACTTGCATATTGTGGTTAAATTTTTTAATGACTATAAACTGATCATAGTTCTTGTTTGTGTCTCACATCTTGTTCAATGAAAAAAAAGGGAGTGTTCATTGCAGCTCTATTTACAGTAGCCAGGAGATGGAAGCAACCTAAGTGTCCATCGACAGATGAATGGATAAAGAAGATGTGGCACATATATACAATGGAATATTACTCAGCCATAAAAAGAAACGAAATTGAGTTATTTGTAGTGAGGGGGATGGACCTAGAGTCTGTCATACAGAGTGAAGTAAGTCAGAAAGAGAAAAACAAATACCATATGCTAACACATATATATGGAATCTAGAAAAAAAAATGGTTCTCATGAACCTAGGGGCAGGACAGGGATAAAGACGCAGAGTTAGAGAATGGACTTGAGGACACGGGGAGGGGGAAGGGGGAGGGGTAAGCTGGGACGAAGTGAGAGAGTGGCATGGACTTATATACACTATCAAATATAAAATAGCTAGTGGGAAGCAGCCTCATAGCACGGGGAGATCAGCTTGGTGCTTTGTGTCCACCTAGGGGTGGGATAGGGAGGGTGGGAGGGAGATGAGAGGGAGGGGATATGGGGATATATGTATACGTATAGCTGACTCACTTTGTTATACAGCAGAAACTAACACAACATTGTAAAGCAATTATACTCCAATAAAGATGTTAAAAAAAAAAAAAAAGAAAAAGGGGGGGTTCTTGACTGTTGAAGTCACAGCCTGAAATTGATCAAATTTCCCAAGGCATTTTTTTCATAGAGTTACTTGGGTTTTAGCAAACATTCTAGTTCCAGCTCTAGAAATTGTACGTGTGACATCTTTCATCTGTCTGTGGAAGAGTTCATGTGGTCTCTAGCTGAGCTTCTTAATTAGTTTCTCAAAAAAAAAAAAATCTGAAGTAGTTTGGAAGTGTATGTTTGTGTTCAAATTATTTAATCTATGTGTATGTATATTTGTGTAGACTTACCTTTATGTAAGAAGAGTGTTTAATAAAGAGGGTTCCGGATATCTTAAGAGATTTAAAAAGTTTTTTTCCAAAAAGTTTAATAGATGGATGGTTTCCCAATACAGTCAGAAACGAAGTTAGTTTGGGGAGATTGTGTGCCTTTTTTACCCCTCACATATCCGGTGTTGGTGGTTTGAACAAGAAGAGAACCATTTTCCACATATTCTCAGGGCTACATCCTTTCAGTCTTCTGCGTCATGAGATTATCGATTAAAAATCAAAAGGAATCTAGTAGTTCTAAAAGTTTAGGAAGAGAAGTTTGTGTTTTAATTAGGGAAGAATTATAATAGTATCAGGAGGTTCTCAAACACAAACTGTTGAGCAGAGGCATAAACTCACTGATCGGGAGATAAGTATTTAGGGAGACGATAACTTTTCTCATACCACCATTGTGAAAGGGATTTTATTTTCCTAGCTTTTAAACTCCTGAATGCCTGTGTATGCAATGGTTTATTTCAGAAAGGAGAGAAACCTTAGGGTTCTAGGGCAGAGCTGAGTTTCAGAAACCATTACTGTATATTTCGCAAGGCTTTTTGAAAGGGTTTTGATGACAGTGACAAGAGAAAGGGGGAACAAGCATGTTAAAGTCATTTGGCTACTTTTGAAACCAAGGCCAGGAAGAAAACATTTTCTGGCTGTAAATCATTTACTTGTCCTACATTCTTTAAAGCATTTTATACAAATGACTTTAACAGTTTTAGGGGTCATGCCTGGGGTTAAGAGACTGTTTGCCTGGTATACATTTTGGTGACTAAAAAGTAATACTTTATTGAAGTGGTAGCATTTCTGTTCACACTCTGCACTGTGAAATATTTGATATTTATCTGATGAGGAAGGTTTGCCTCATAAGTCAGTATTGTACAAAGAGTATGCGTGTTGACTATGTGTTACAGGGACATGTACTGTTAAAAAAAATAGTGCTTAAAATGTAATTGTAATGAAAGAACAGGAAAAAACAAAAAATTATAAATAAAAAAAGAAAAATTGTAAAGATTGCTAACATTTTGATGAGTGATTATTATGCCATGCACAGTCCTGAATGCTTTTACATGTATCATTGAATTTAGTCTTTAAACACAAACCTATGAGGTAGGGATTGTTATTCTTATTGACAAGTGAGGCATAGAAAGGCTAAGTGAATCGTCCAACGTCACACAACCAGTGTGAATAGTGAGGTGGGAAATGAAACCAGGCAGAGGCCACGCTCTTAATGCCTGCTTATAGAGCTGAGTGCATTGACCCTTGGATTTCAAAGATAGTACTCAGGCTAAGAGTGAAATCGTTGTCTATGATTTTTAAGTGAATCAATTCAAATAGAAATATTTAGTAAATACCTAAATGTCTTAATGGCTGTGGCAAAAATGCTAAAGCTGATGAGAAAGATGGATTTGGAAGGTGAATTTGGAAAGTGCCTTCAGTGATTGCTGGATGTATTAGTTGGAATCGTACTTAAAAATACAGTGGGATTGTGGAATTATCCATTCTTATGGCATCGTCATCCTTTTCTTTAACTGATTACCAGTGTGTTACTATGTGAGAGACTACTGTGGTATTTTGTATGTGTTCAGAGATTATCAGATAGCTTAGTACTTTGGCATATTGTCCATGAAGTTGCAGCAACTCTAGTCTTGTGGAATGTTACATGAATATTCAAATCTTTTCTGCGCTTCTCCTGTATGTTTTTCCTATACTTGTAGACCTTTTGATGGGCACCCCAGCATCCCTGTCCCTCCACACTTTTCCTGAGAAGTAGTTGTAACATTGGATTGTACTGTGAGGTGAAAGATGCATTGTGCTTATATGTAAGCGCAGCACTGGGTGGCAGGGTCTGTCTTCTTTTGCCAAGAAAAGCGTTGTATTTTTCTTGGTTTTTGTTACAGCAGAGCAATTTTCATTGCCGGAAGCACAACACACATCAGGAGAAAGCAAATAAACAACACAGGGCACTTGGAGCCAGGAAGTCGCATCTCAAGACTAGAAACACAGCTTTGGATTGACATTTGGGACATGGGTTGCTAAATAGGGGAGCCACCTGTCAAACTGAAAACCAGTGTCCTGTGTTTCTTATACTTCCAGGGAAACCATTTAGTCATAGGATCTTTGGAAGGGTGTCAGAAGTTGATTTTGATGTTATGACAATCAGTTTCCTTGTAATTAAATATTAACTCAAACTATGTCTTAGGTAACTGAGCTTTGCCTTGCCTTTCATTGTTTCCTTAGACATGCGATTAACATTTGTTGAATTTAATATTTTGAAACTAACCTCTTGTTAATTGAATGCTTTACTTTGAAATAATCCAAGTAAATTTGGTATGAGTATTCCTAATAGTGTCTAGTTTTAAAATATAATCTGTTTTTACCCCCTGCCTTATAAGAGACTTGTCAGATTCAGTTGGTTTGGAGTATTTTAAAGGTTTCTTCTATGTCAAATTAATGGCATGTTACAGTAACTTATTGAAAATAATAATCGAAATGAAAATTATAAATCCAAAGTCTATAGGAGCTTTTTAAACCAGAGGAGATAAACTCATTAAAAATTTATTTACTTAAGCATATATTGATAATACATTCTTTTAAAGGGAAAAAAGGAAACTTTTTGCCCTACTTTGTTAGACTACTCTTAACTGAGCAGCCTTAATTTATGGAACTTGAGGCTTTGGGAATCATTAAATATTTATAAAGATGCTCATAGGGACTTCCCTGGTGGCGCAGGGGTTGAGAATCTGCCTGCCAGTGCCAGGGACACAGGTTCGATCCCTGGTCAGGGAAGATCCCACATGCCATGGAGCAACTAAGCCCCTGCTGTGCTTGTGCCTGTACAACTAACGAGCCTGTGCTCTAGAGCTCGCGAGCCACAACTACTGAGCCTGAGTGCCACAACTACTGAGTCCGAGCGCCACAACCTCTGAAACCTGTGCACCCTAGAGCCTGCGTGCCGCAACTACTGAGCCTGCGTGCTGCAACTCCTGAAGCCCATGTGCCGCAACTCCTGAAGCCCGTGTGCCTAGAGCCCGTGCTCTGCAACAAGAGAAGGCACCGCAATGAGAAACCCGCGCACCACAACGAAGAATAGCCCCCGCTCGCCGCAGCTAGAGAAAGCCTGTGCACAGCAACAGAGACCCAGCGCAGCCAAAAAACAATATTCAAAAAAAAAAAAAAAAAAAAAAAGATGCTCATAGCTGTTCTCCTATCCCCACCCCCTTAACTTATGCAGCTGGAGAATTCCTTTTCATCTGTGATTTCACGTCTAAGGCACGAGGTACCAATTACTGAAGAGAAAATAGTCAGTGATTCTCTTCAGTTTTGATAATATTTTAAAATACCAATGATTAGTTTGAATAATGTATATTTCTTCAGTTGTTAATATCCTACTCTTGCCTCTTTTAGGGCCTGCTGAAGTTCCCATGATGTCACCCAATGGATCCATTCCTCCCATCCATGTGCCTCCAGGTTATATTTCACAGGTAAATCATTTAATAGACTTCTCTACTCACTATGGGCACTGTCATTATTCCAAAACAAAATGTGGCCTCAAAACCTTATTCCAGGATTAATTTAGTTAGGATAATGCTAGAGTTGTGGGGTTTTCTTGTTTTCCTGTTTTAGTTTTTGATTTTTGTTTGTGTGGCACCACATGGTCCTTCCTGAATCTTGCTGCTTGACGTGCCAGAAAGTCAGCGGGAGGGAAACACAGCAGGGTTACCAGGCTGCCCTCCCCTGAGGTGGGTTTCACACTTGACCATTTGATGGTGGTTCCTTCATTGAGTCTACTGCCTTAGAGACTTCCTTCTACCTGTACCACAATTTGCTAGAAAAAAAAACTTGTAGACTTAATTAGTGAAAAATATCAAAGGAGACATATAGTTAACATAAATAGGGTCTGCCTTCTGTTATAGGAGTCCCATTTTTCTGTAATGTGACATGACTTGGGCTTGATAAATTACTGAATATGATGTGAGAACTTTGCTGTTTGTACTTAAATTTCTCTGAAATTGGATTATTTCTTAAGTAAAAAAAAAAAAAAAAGCAATAGCTGTTTAAAAAGTAGTAGCAGGGGGGCTTCCCTGGTGGCGCAGTGGTTAGGAGTCCGCCTGCCGATGCAGGGGACGCAGGTTCGTGCCCCGGTCCGGGAGGATCCCACGGAGCGACTGGGCCTGTGAGCCATGGCCGCTGAGCCTGCGCGTCCGGAGCCTGTGCTCCAAAAAGTAGTAGCAGGGGGGCTTCCCTGGTGGCGCAGTGGTTGAGGGTCCGCCTGCCGATGCAGGGGACACGGGTTCGTGCCCCAGTCCGGGAAGATCCTACATGCCGCGGAGTGGCTAGGCCCGTGAGCCATGGCCGCTGAGCCTGCGCGTCCAGAGCCTGTGCTCTGCAACGGGAGAGGCCACAACAGTGAGAGGCCCGCGTACCGGAAAAAAAAAAAAAAAAACCAAAATAAAACAAAAAAACGTAGTAGCAGGACTTCCCTGGCGGTCCAGTGGGTAGGACTCGGCACTTTCACTGCAGAGGTTGCAGGTTCAATCCCTGGTCAGGGGACTAAGATCCCACAGCCTCTCAGTTCGCCCCCCTCCAAAAAAAATAAAAAGTAGTAGCAGCAATTTCAGAGGTGTGTTGGAAAGATTAAAAAAAAAAAGTTAAAGGATAAAGTTGTACTCCTATTCCTGGATAAGGTTTAAAGTCTTCAGGCCTGGAACATGGGCATCTGTATATACTTTTGTTTTTTGTTCTCAGTTCCTAAAACAACTTGAACTCTCCCTGCACTACTTCCTCCCCAAATACCTAACTAACCAACTGTTTTTCTTTCTTTCTGCCACTATTGTACTTTTTTTCTGATTATAATGGCATCTTATATTCATGGGAAAAAATCTGAGAAGGCAGAAGAGTAGAAAAAAAGAAAATATTTGAAATTTTACTACCCACAGAAGACGATAATCTTTGTGTTAACATTTTTTGGATTATAGTCTTCCAGGTATTTTTTTCTTTCTCTCTCTGTCTGCTTTTAAAATGGTTTAAAAATCTGTAATTTTCATTTTCAGTGATTTTGCTGGGGTGAAAAAATTGGCAGCTACATAGGAAAATTGCTGAAGTGCAGGCAGGAATCAAAGAAGATTTATCCTTCTCTGATGTAAAAACTTATCCATCTCTTCACTGTCTAAGGCATAGTGCAGCCACTATAATTTCACTTTTTCCATCCTTCTTTTATGTGAGCCAATTTGACATCTTTTTTTTTTGGAGGAGCCAGAATGTTGGCCCATCTTCCCCCTGTTGCAAGTAAATGGCTTGTTTTACACAAGTCTTTGTAAATAAGGATCACTGAAGGAGAAAAGGGTGCAGAGCAAGCCCTTCCAGCCAGGACACACGATGGTGGATCACATTCACATCACCAGTCAATTAAAAGAAAAGAACAAGGAATGTAGAATTCCATTATGGCTCCCACTCATTTATTTGAGGAAGTGTTTCATTCCCTTGAACCAGAGTACAGTTCTCACCATTGTGATGGCTGAAATAACACCTCCTTTTATGCTAAATGCCCATTTAGGAATACCAGTTAAAAATTGAACATTCTAGTGGAGAGAAGCTGTAATGTGCTTTTTCTTGCTAGTGGTGTTGCTGTGATTGTATTAACTGCCAAACATTTATTAGGATTCCTAGGAAAAATAGAAACTTTTAGATCTTGGTGTATTTCTGATTCTGAAATACTTATATAGAAAATCTAAGTAGAAAGAGGAAAAACAGAACTGTAAACTTACTTTCATAAAGCTGATGATGGAAGCATAGTGAAACACTTTCTGAACTCAGAATTATGGCAGAAAGTGCTAGGAGATATTTGAAGAATAGTAAAAATGGAATAAGTTGGACTCCAAATTGAAAAAGAACAAGAAGCAGTCTGTAAGGCACGTATTCAACTCTTTTTAGACTGAGCTGTCTGCTCAGAAGATGGGCCCAGAGTTAAATAACCTTCAGTGGTAGCTTTAAAACTTGAATGATATTTGACAGTGAAGTGTCTTAAGTAAAAGTGATTATTATAATGAAGAAAATTGAGAACCTGAAGAGGTACAACATCTTCTTTAAGGCTGACCGTATACACACTTGAAAGGAATGAAGAAGGTTGGAACCAAGTATAAAATGTCTTAGGAGACTTATGAAGGAGCAAAATACATTTTTGTTATGCAGTTGTGGGAAGAAATAATCACTTAAAAAAAAATCCTCCTCCTGGCTAGACGTATGTGAGAATGCCCAATACTAGTCTGTCCCTATGCAATACAGTCTACACCTTAACCCCACAGTCCTTTCCCTCAAATACATGTGGCTTCCTTGTTCAGATCTAGAGTTGGGTGTACATTGCATAGCTGTACAGTTAAAGGTCTCTGTTGTAGTATATGGATTCTTAATATTCAACCCTGTCCTCCTTTTGAGAGTCACCTTTTCCTATTGCCCCACATTGCTACCACCTTAAACCTCTGTCCGCTGGCTTTTTCTCAGCTTCATACATTTGTGCCCATTATTTCTCTCTTCTTGGAGAACTCTAGAGCCCTTCTTTGTCTGACAGTTCAATAATTCTTCTATGCAAGTACCCCTCCTCAATGTGACCACTTTAGAACCTCTAACACAGAGATGGTTGTTTTTGTTTTGTTTTTGTTTTTGTTTTTTTCCAGCATCTTTGGTACTTTGTCCCCATCTCTGTCATGAAACACAATACATTTTATAACCATCCCCAAGAATCTTAGTGCTTCATTGGGATTATATCTGAGAATTTAGAATACTGCCTGGTACATAGTAGGTACTTGATAAGTGTTTTTAAATGTAAGTGATTGGCCAACCTGAAATAAAGTAAATACAGGATAGATTCATAGGTTTGGTTCAAAGATTTGCAGGTTCAAGTAGAGCAGTAATATGCCTGATAGCTGGAAAATTAGCAAGATCAGAGTGATGTATACCTGCAAGGAATGAAATACTCTGAATGTGCATTTAAGAGAGAGAAGTGCCAAGATAGTTCAGTGGAGGAAGGAATAGTCTCTTCAACAAATAGTGCAGGGACAACTGGTTATCCAGATGCAACAGAATGAAGTTGGACCTCTACCTCACACCATATACAAAAATTAACTCAAAATGGATCATAGATGTAAGAACTAAAACTGTATAACTCTAGGAGTAAAATTTTGTAACCTCGGATTAGGCAATGGAATCTTAGATATGACACCAAAAGCACAAGCAGGAAAAGAAGAAAACAGATAAATTTGACTTCATCCAAACTACAACCTTTTGTGCTTCCAAGGTACCATCGACAAAATGAAAAGAGAACTCATAGATTGGGAGAAAATATATGCAAATCATATATTTTAGAAGGGACTTGTATCAAGAATATATAAGGAAATCTTAACAGCTCAAGAATAAAAAGACAAACAACCCAGTTTAAATATGGGCAAAGGATCAGAATAGACATTCTCCAGAAACAATGTACAAATGGCCAAATAGTACATGAAAAGATGGTGAACATCACTTAACCATCAGGGAAATGAAATCAAAACCACAGCGCAATATACTTCACACACACTAGGATGGCTTTAGTCAAAGAGACAAGTAGGAACAAGTGTTGGCAAGGTTGTGGAGCAGGTGGAACCCTCATACACTGCCTGAGGTCATGTAAAATGGTACAGCTGCTTGGAAGATAGTCTGGCATTTCCTCAAATGGTTAAATAGAGAGTTATTTACCACGTGACTCTGCTATTCCACTACTAGGTAAATACCCAAGAGGAGAGAAAACATACGTTTATACACAAAAAAAGCTTGTACATGAATATTCATAGCAGCACTATTCATATTAACCCCAATGTGGAAACAACCCAAATGTCCATCAGCTTATGAATGGATAAACATGTTGTGATATATCCATAAAATGGACTATTATTCAGCCATAAGAAGGAATGAAGTACTTATACATGCTAAAAAGTGGATGAACCTTGAAAGTATTGTGCTAAGTGAAAGAAGCCAGACACAAAAGCCATATACAGTATCATTCCATTTATATATGATGTTCAGAATAGGCAAATCCATAGACACTGATAATGTATTAGTTGTTGCCGGGGGCTGGGGGAGAGAGTATTAGGGAGTTGCTGCTAGTGGGTATGGTATTCTTTTGGGGGTGATGACAGTGTTCTGGAAATAAATAGTGGTAATGGTCACTCAACTCTGAATATACTAAAAACCAACTGAATCAGACACTTTAAAAGAATGGATTTTGCGGTATGTAAATGACACCTCAATAAAGCTATTACAAAAGAGGAGGGAGGGAAAGATAGTGACTAGTCCTAACTGTTAATCAGCAAACAGTGGTACAGCTGGGAAAATGGCCCAGCCTGTCTTGGTGCCTGTGTTGATGGTGGTAATAACTACTGCGTATGCTGTGCACTCTGCTAAATGCTTTATTTACGTTTCTGGTTTTCACCATCCTAACTTTACATACGAGGAAGCTAAGGCCCTGAGTTGAACCAGGATTGCAACCCAGGCATTTCTGAACTCACTGACCTTTTTCCCACTATGATGTGATCTCTAAGTCAGTGACAGAGCCTACTTTGATGGATATACAGTTGACCCTTGAAGAACATGAGTTGAAACTGCGCAGGTCCACTTATACGTGGATTTTTTTCAGTACTAAATACTCAGTGCTACACGATGCGTGGTTGGTTGAGTCCATGGATGAGGAGCTACAGATAAGGAGAGCTGATTATAAGTTATTTGTGGACTTTTGACAATGAGGCAGGTCGGTGCCCCTGACGCCCACCTTGTTCAAGGATTAACTGTATTTACTTCATGTTACATTGCTTTTTGACAGTGTGAGTGTGGATGTGTGGTGTGTCTACTTGTGCATCTCTAATACTAAAACCCTAGCTACTCATATATGAGATGGTACATTATTGTAAGAAAATTGAAGAGAGAGGCAAGTAAATGATTAAAGACATTACAGTCACTCTAAACCGAGTCAATGGGGAATTTCTTGGTTGTAGCATTCATTCCATACTTCAGTAGCTATAAGTGCTTGAAAGATAAATTGATAAACTTGATCAAGTTGACAAAATACCAGTGTCAGTAATGAGCAGATGATCTTATAGAAAGACAAACGTGGAGTTGAGACAGCTCTGCTGTGACGCACTTGTCAACAGCACAGCCTGTGTTTTCTTAGTTTGAGAAGGACTGACCCTGTGGGCTTTAGAGATAGTGTGGACTAGGGCAGGAGAACAGTGGAACCTTCTCTGAGAGAGTAAGCTTTTCTTTGTTGTAGTGTGAGTGTGTGTTTTGTGCTTTACTTTTTGGTGGGAGGCTGGGGGAGGTTTGAGGAAAATGTGATCTGACATTTTCAACTTGAGAGAAAATACAGGCTAAGTTTTTGTGGGTTTTTTTTTCCCCCACCTGTGAGAAAGTGGATTTAGGTGAGAGGGAATTTAATTTAGCCTTATCCACGTATCACCATTATTTCCATTATGTAAAAGCATTTATTAGTGTCATTAGGGCTGAAGCTATGGGAAAAGAGGGCGAGCTAGGAAGAACATGGACATTACTTGAAAAGGCTTTTGCCTTCGTATTCCACCATGGCTATTTCCGTGTAGCTTTTACAAACTCTTTTGCCACATAGGTGAATGCCTACCTGATGTGGCAGAGGGAAGAATTAAGAGAAATGCTCTGTAAGGTGTGTACTCCACAGTGGGCATTCACTACGTGGTAGCTATTAGAATGAAGAGGCCTGTTAGAACAATTTCAGTGAAAGTTTGGCAGAATTTGCCTTCCTCAATACACATTGAGATCATGCCATATGAAGCAAATTTTTCCTTTCATTGTATACTTCCCTGGTTTTTCTTAAATTTTTTTAACCTCATCATTAACTTTTGAAGAATTTATATATAAAAATTTCTTAAGCAGATGCCTTGAGTTTTATGTTCCATGCTTCCATAGTAATTTATGAAACATTTTCAAAAGTTACAGGGAAAGGTTTCATGTAGACCCCCAGATTTAAAAAGCATATGAAGAGACAAAGTGAAACATCCAAGTTAATGTTCCATCACTTGAGAAACCACTCTTCTTTTTCCAGGTTAATTGATGTAACCTAAAAACTTCAGAGTAGTCAAAATAAGTGTTTCTGTTGTTATAGCAGAAGTACACACTTTAACCCATTCCATTGTTTTGGGGATTAGTTAGTGGGTAAATACCTGTTGAAATTATATATATTCCATTTCTCTTGACCGGGGAGAGACAAGAAATCTATTTAAAAACATGTTTAAATTTTGGTTTGGTTGATCATTCTCCAGTGAGGCTTGTTTTAAGAGTTGGCCAGAAATCAGAGCCCTGTGGAGAAACAATGGGGCCTGTTAGGTGGAAGCCATGGAATGCTTTTCTACATTTTGTTCAGCCAGGTCGGCTGAGCTATGAGCATTAGCTTCAACTGCTTCCCTTTGGTAATTACAACCTGGTGTTAAACTAATGCTGTGCTTCAACCTTCAACGTTGTAAAAATGATGAGCAGGAAGGAGAAGGAACATGGGGCATTGCCCTGTGCCTGGGTAGACCAAGAATCAGACCCGTTTGGCGGCCAATAATAAGAAAATTGGAATCTCTTTCAAAACTTTAAATCCTCTGGAAAAATTGACCTTTCAATAGGAAGTTAGGAAGATGTTTCACAGTGAACAGTGTGTGTGCACACAGTGTGTGTGCATGGGTGTTGGGAGCTTCTGTGGAAAAGAGCAGAGGACTTACATACCCATATTCTGTTCTAGTTTCTGTCATCATCAGATTTACAATAACTTTATTTTCATTTTATGGCTTATTTTGTCTGAGGAGCGATTACAGACAAGGTTGGCGATGGTAAATTAAAGAGATGCACCCTCCCCTCAAAGCATTGTGCAAGTTTTCTCTTTCTGAGTCCTCTGTCTCCCTGTTCTGCATTTTCTCTTGGATTTCTTTACTTTGTTTCTACGATCCTGGCATTGTGACCTAATAGAACACAGGATTAGCAGGATGAAATATGTGTCCTGTTCAACACTGTATCTCTAGTTCCTTGAAAGGTGTCAAGCACATACTAGGCATTTATTAAAATTTGGCTGACTTTTGGAGTCGTTTTTATCTTGTGGAGGGAGGAGGGCAAAGGAAAGTGAGGATCTCTGAGGTTCTTTTCTAATCTAAAATTAGAGGATTCTCCTGTACTGTTCATACTGCTCCTTAAGAAGGAGACCAAGAGAGAATATAAGTAAGTTTCCGTAAGCAATCATTACCAAAACAGTGGGGCACACTTTTTTGGGATTTAGCATTCTATTGAGTAGCATGCTATTCTTCACTTCTACAGAAAAATGATAGTTGATTTTCATAGTAATAATATTGAGAAGATGTCACATCTAGAAATGACTTCTGAATCATTGATAAGGATTAAATTATGCACATTACATTATATGATTTTATCACACAATTATTGTAGTCTGTCTTTCTAAATTAGCAACCCACTTTTGTCATATGTGACAACTTTTCTTAGAAAACCACATTTGCCCAACCTTTGAGCACAAAACTGAACCAAAGTTAAGTGGTTATGTTCCTACACACTCTTTGAAACTCATCAGGTTTACAAACTTGGGCTTACAGTTGTTTTGCTTTGTAATAAGTATCTGATGATCAACAGCACAGATTCTTAATCCTTTCTCGTGCCATGGAACCCACTGCCAAACTGATGAGCATTTTTAAGTGTAAAATATAAAATTCATAGACACAATCTAGAACAGCCTGCCTGTGTTTCCATGGATGTATATGTGTCTGAGAAGCTGGACTGAAAAGATGTTATTGGCTGTGTCTTCTGTGCTGGTCAATGGAGAGGTGCTGGAGGAACAGCAACAGTTATTCCCGTTGATTCCTGCTGTTAATAGCTTTATTAATATCTTTTTAAAAAATTGAACAGTTGATTTACAGTTGATTTACAATGTTGTGTTAATCTCTGCTGTACAGCAAAGTGATTCAGTTATACATACATACATATATATATATATATATACATTTTTAAAACATTCTTTTCCATTATGATTTATCTCAGGACATTGAATATAGTTCCCTGTGCTATATAGTAGGACCTTGTTGTTTGTTATTAATATCTTAAAGACAGCTCAGTTTGGCACAAATTAAACCATCAGATTGCTACTTACTGTTTATCTTCCAACAAATATTCTGTTCCTTAAAACAGCATTTCCATCTAGTCTGAAATAATTGTTTGGTCCATTTTATTAATTGAAACTCTATGGATGTAACTCTTTTCACTTGTCCAATGTTCTCATGCTCCGTACATATCCTGGGGAGTATTAGATTTGATTTTTGATCTTCAAATGTGGTTCTTTTTGGTATTTAGGTTGGTAATATACAATAAAATATGACAAAAGGCACAGCATTTCTAGTGAGAGTACTTGGGTATGAATCTTGTCACCCATTTAGCTGGCCTTAGGTTAATTACTTAATTGCTCCTGAAGATTCTTAATCCAGAATTTAGGACTATGATGTTGCCTATGTTAGAGGATCTTCTGAGTATTATGCGAGTTATGTGCCGAGCACTTTATACGTTATTAAGTTGCTTAGCTCTCTCTAAATAGGGCCTCTCTGTCCCTCAAATTGGGGGCAACTGCCCCTCAAGCTAGGGTAGCAAAGATGTGGTAATGGAGCTGGCACCAGCTGAGGACCCAACACCAGTTCTGTGGTTCATAAGATGTGTCTCAAACCTTGCTGGGCTTCCTTCTTAATGTCCCCTCAGCTATATAGCATTACATACTTTACTGAAGACATTGGATTAAAAGAGATACCACAGAAGATGTACTTGTTTCCATACTCCTCTCCAGCCTTCAGTGGTTTTAGTTATGAATCACTCGACAGTCACCTGGAAAGAGCCCTGTCTGTTTAGTAAAGTACTAAAAGTTGATTTCATTTATATATGCCCTAGTTGTGCTCCTTTTTCCAGATTAAAGATTTATGTAAGTGTGAGTGGTTTTTCTGTGTATAAAAGTGTTAGTACATATAAAGCCACCAGAGTGAGGCTTGCCATTTATGAGGGTATCTCCTTATACTGGTCACCTCTTTTTATTTATTTATTTTTTAACATCTTTATTGGAGTATAATTGCTTTACAATGGTGTGTTAGTTTCTGCTTTATAACAAAGTGAATCAGTTATACATATACATATATCCCCATATCTCCTCCCTCTTGCGTCTCCCTCCCTCCCACCCCCCCATCCCACCCCTCTAGGTGGTCACAAAGCACCGAGCTGATCTCCCTGTGCTGTGCGGCTGCTTCCCACTAGCTATCTGTTTTACATTTGGTGGTATATATATGTCAATGCCACTCTCTCACTTTGTCCCAGCTTACCCTTCCCCTCCCCATATCCTCAAGTCCATTCTCTAGCAGGTCTGTGTCTTTATTCCTGTCTTGCCCCTAGGTTCTTCATGACCATTTTTTGACTTACTTCACTCTGTATGACAGACTCTAGGTCCATCTACCTCACTACAAATAACTCAATTTCGTTTCTTTTTATGGCTGAGTAATATTCCATTGTATATATGTGCCACATCTTCCTTATCCATTCATCTGTTGATGGACATTTAGGTTGCTTCCATGTCCTGGCTATTGTAAATAGTGCTGCAGTGAACATTTTGGTACATGACTCTTTTTGAATTATGGTTTCTCAGGGTATATGCCTGGTAGTGGGATTGCTGGGTCGTATGGCCACCTCTGTACAAGTTTGTCTGTAAGATTCATGCTCTAAAATACTGAAGACAAGTGCCATATCAGTACCTTCAACTTGTGATTCCCCATTTAGCAACCTCAGATTTGTTATCTGGATCTAACCATTCCCTTGTCACTCTGTACCTTAGCCATTGCCTGAAGTTGGCATGTGCATTAAAAATTATGCACCAATGGAAAATTTAAGGTTTCTAGGTATAAATGAGTGTGGGGGTAAAATGTTTGGGGAATTTTTATTCATTCATGAATCACCTTATTACTTAAATCCTTAAGTTTGGTTACCTGTGAAGCATATGAAATTAGTTGTTTACTTAATCATTGGCAAGAACTGTTTCAGAAAAGTAGCTGGAATTTTCAAGGAACTTTTTCTTTTCTTGATTCAGAGAGGATGTTGATTATCAATCTGCAACTCCTCTGCAGGATAATCCTTTGATATTATATAAAGGGCTTTTAGAAACCCAGAAATGTCACCAATAATTTACTTTTCCATTCTGCTACAAAAATAACCATGCTATGTGGCAAGAGGAGCTGGTCCTAAACCTAGAGGGTTTATTGTCTCAGACCATTCATGATAATGTTACACTGGAAAGAGCAGATGGTATTTCATCAGTGTTGGGCTGTAACAGATGTGAAGAGAAAGGAGATTGAGAAGTAACATTTGATGTTTTCAGCCACAGTTATGATTATTAAGTTTGAACGGACAGAAAAGTAAGTCGGGAGATTTGAGAAATACATTGAATCCTGCCACGTTTTTAAGTCAAGTAACTTCATCTGTAAAATAGAATCACTACTTGGCTCCTGTAGTTCTTTGGTTGCCCTTTGAATATTCCTTTATCCTAATTTTCTCTTTCTTCTAAGGTACTTGGTGATGGTGGTAGGAGTTTCATCCATCCATAGGAGCAAAAAGGGGATTGGGCTGGGGAAAGTACAGTCCGTATGTTTTAAGTCTCTCCCCTCCGTGAAGAACAAACTTGCTCTCTTTCGTATTGTTTACTATATTAGAAAATACAGAGTGAGGAGTCAGTGCAGAAAGGAAAGGTGAGAAATAATGCTTCTTTATTCCTGGTTGGTGAGAATAAAGTAAAATCACTCAACTGCATTTGGATTTGAAGTAGAACTTATATAGGAAATGTGTAAATTTTCTGTGTCTTTCTTATAGTAAAATCATACTTATTTAAAATAAGAGTGTCAGGGATAACAGATCTGGAATTGAGTTTAGATTTTCTGAAACTTTAGAGTATGATGTCTAAACTAAGATATATACCTGAGTTATGGGGTGGGTTGAATTTGATAAAGAATGTGTTAATAACTTTTTCTAGACATCAAATCTAAAAGAGAAAAAAAATTTTTTTTGCTTGCTTTTCCATTCATTTGTTGGTTAGCTAACATATATTGAGAGCCCCCTGTGTACCCGGGTATCTTGAGGGTCTTGGAGTTGGTGGGAGACACAGATCTGTAATCTGCGTTACAGGATAGAGATGCTGGTGGAGAGGTGAGCACCAGTCTGGCTGGCAGAAGCCTGGACTGTTTGCCTGCCTGTCCCTCTGTCCATGCAGCTGTTTGACGTTGCCCAGACTTTTCTTCTCCTTGTTCACTGCTCAGTTTTAGCTGAGACTTCTTCCCTTACCAGAATAGCCTGGGAGCCCTCTTTTAAGTATGTTGGCCACAGTTAGGAAGTGAGTCTGAGCCTAACTCTCACAAACACATTAGGTCCCAGTTTTCTGTGTGCAGCAGCTCACTCAAGCAATCCCGATTTGCACACTACCTGCATGCACGCGGGCTCACGTGTGTCCACATGCAGTCTGTTCTGCCCACATCTGGGATCATCACTGGCCATTGAGGCAGCCTGTTAAAATTTTTCTTTTGCCTCCTACCATTGAAGCTCTTTTGATTCTTGTTGTTTGCAGCCCAAAAGAAGTAGAAGGAGAGAGTTTTAGGAACTGAGGAGTTTTGTTAAAATTCCTGTGGAGCGTTTCAGTTCAATAAGGAGAAGAACTACCTTCTCTGTTAACACGAGAAAGGATCATCAAAACATAAGTGTTTTTAAGATGTCCATTTTAGTTCTCGGACTCAAAATTGCACCCCACCTCCCTCCCCCGCCACTTCCTCCCATAGCTCTCTGACCTTGTGTGTGTTAGCTTAACTTTACTGAGCTTCATTCCTTTTCTGTCTCAAATGGGGGTAACTGTATTTGCCTCCCAGGGTTGTTGGGAAGATTTAGTGAGGTGGTAATAGTAGTAATTGCTAGGTAAGGTTTATCTATTATGTATCAGTTACTGTTCCAGGACCTTAACATGCTGCTGCCTTATTTCAGGTAGAAGATATTAAAGCAGAGCAGCAGGTATTCAATAAATATTGTTTGTATCTTGAATCCTTTCACATCTCTTAATAACCTATTTCTAACGGTTCATTATTTACATATTTATTTCGCAGCATACCTAACTCCTGTATGATTCTTTACATAATGAAAACTTGGGAGTATAGACCAGAATGAAATCTGGTTCTGCAGTTGAACCAGTTGTACATTTTAATCATGCTGTGCGTTGGTTTTCTCATGTACAACGGGATGCTAATATCTAGTTCTCCAGTAGTTAAGGAAGTCACATGAGGTAACAGGTGACAAGCAGCTGGCAGGCCACAGGCACTGGCTGTGACTTGCTTTCTCCTCTCCCTCCCTGCTGCTCCCATTAGCTCTCCCTCTTGCTGTTGCCCCCAGGCTATCTCATTTTGTTTTAGCAGTTCTCTTGGTCATACTTCTAAAAACACTGGTGTAAGGAAGGCATACATTCTCTCGGTTTAACCTTTTGTGCCTCATTTTCTAGCCTCTCATCCATGTTTATAAGCCACAGGATAGCAGAGGGCACTGGGCACATAGAAGTTCCTCAGTAAATACTTACTGAGTAGAATAAAAGGACGTGATAAAGATTCAGACTAGCTGCTGTTTGCCATCAAGCTTTCTTCCTTAGCGAGAGGAAGGTGGCTGGGTTTTAGTCCAGGAGGATAAATGCATTACAAATTTTTGAAGAGAGGTTTTTTTTGGTTTTTGCGGTGCGGGGGGGCTGTTTGCTCTGATTTTTGTTTTTGTTTTAAGCGGACAAGAATGGTAGAACTTAAGATAGGAGGCTCTGAGAGGTGGCGTGTTAATTTGCTAAGGCCACCATAACAAAGTGTCATAGACTGGGCGGCTTAAACAACAGAAATTATTTCCTCACAGTTCCTCAGGCTATCAGTTTGGTTTCTTTTGAGGCCTCTTTCATTGGCTTGTTGATGGCCTTCTTCCTTTGCTGTCCTCACATGGTCTTCCCTCTGCCTGTCTGTGTTCTAATTTCCTTTTCTTATATGGATATCAGTCATGTCTGATTAGGACCCACCCGTATGACCTCATTTTACCATAATTACTTCGTTAAGGGCCCTATCTCCAAATACAGTCACATGCTGAGGTACTGCGGGTTAGGACATAAATATATGAATTGGTGCGGGGCAGGGAGGAGGACACATAATTCAGTCCATAACAGGTGGCAGCCTTGAGGACCTGGCACAATGATGTTTTCCAAGGATCTGTGCTCTCTGGAGAAGGTGAGTGTTCCGTTGAGTCACAGGGCTAGAAAAAAATCTAGATGAAGAATACTTGGTTTTCATTTCTGAAAAAACAGTACTTTGTTCAGATTTCTGAACAGAACTC
Source organism: Monodon monoceros (assembly GCF_005190385.1). NCBI lineage: Eukaryota > Metazoa > Chordata > Mammalia > Artiodactyla > Monodontidae > Monodon > Monodon monoceros. Next base: position 93,917,566 of record NW_021703767.1, on the reverse strand, counting down.
ACTAGGACTCAAGCTAATTTTTCTCTTTGTTTTTAGGCTAGACAAATCTTAATGTTTAGCACCTATTTTTTCCCCACTTTTGAATATCCAGTGCTTAGCTCATAGTATGTATCAGGAAATAGTTGTTGAATTGAGTACAGGTGATTTGTCTGCCTCTGGACATTGTCCCAATTTCATTCACCCCAAAAGGAAATGAATTGTCTTTTCCATGGTCGTTTATGAAGACTAAAGGCACATTTTTATTGTCTCAGGATTTTTAGACTGAACTCTTTCTGATGTCTGAATTCTTCTGCTACAGTAATATATTTCTTTATGAACCGTATTTTTTAAAGAATGTTATTGCCACCGTTTCCTGAGTTGCTTATTATCTTGTGCGTTATTATCGCTCCTCAGACTTTGGAGGAACATAGGCATAATTTCCTTAGATCAAAACTGCATTTGATAATTAAATATGCTACAGTTTGTGTTATGGAAGAACAATAAACAAAATACTCGGTACAAATTTTTTGATTTTTGTTTCTGATTATTTCAGAATATTTCATTTCATAAAAATATTTTTAGTCATAAGGTAGGCTTTGATTGGCTAAGGAGCAGGTTTCCAAAAGTATCGCCTCACACGTGTACATGTAAATAGACTTCTTTCACAAATAACACAGAATAATTTAAGATAATTACATATGGGACTATCAAACAGTCTTCATATATGCAGGCAGTTTGCGGTTTCAGGAAGCTACTTAGTTCTCTAACTGGAAATCCATTTTTTGGTGAATAGTAATTTATACTTCAGATTTATTAATTTTTGTAATTAGTGGACATATTATTCTTATAAAATATAGTAGTAAAAAGATAACGTTTCAGCTCTGTATCTCTCTTTTTTTTTTTTTTTACCCTTGACTGGAATTCTTACTTTTGTTAGTGCTTTTTGCCCAACTTTTTTTTTTTAAGCACTTTAACAAGTCAGAAACTATATGATGAAATGAAAGTAATTTCTCTTCATTGTAACTACCCCTGTTTACAAGCCCAGGGTTGTTCTTCATATTTAGTAAGATCCCTGTTCTTCTTGTACTACCTCAGTCAAGTTTGTATAGGCTGCTTGATCATTGGAAGTTTTACGTTGACTGAAATAAATGTAGGCTGTAAGCTTCTAGAAAACAAATACTTTGCTTCTGTGCCCTTCCATTGTCTAGCACGGGATTGAAAGAAGATTGTATGAAAGAGGGACATCTGGAATATGCCTTACTTTTTTCTTAATAGCTAGTGGCAGGGCCGAGGGAAAGAAGACACTATAGAATAATGCATGTTTATATGAGATGGTAAGAAAAACCCATATTTATACTAAAATTATAAAAAATGCGCTACCATATTCATCCTCTAGACAAAATAGAAGATGCTTGAAATAAACAAATGGGACCTAATCAAACTTATAAGCTTTTGCACAGCAAAGGAAACTATAAACAAAACAAAAAGACAACCTCTGGAAGGGGAGAAAATATTTGTAACTGATGCAACCTACAAGAGCTCAATTTCCAAAATATACACACAGCTCATACAACTCAATAACAATAACAACAACAAAAAACAAACAAAATCCCAATCAAAAAATGGGCAGAAGACCTAAATAGACATTTCTCCAAAGAAGACATACAGATGGCCAATAGGCACATGAAAAGATGTTCAACATCACTAATTGTTAGAGAAATGCAAATCATAACTACAAAGAGGTATCACCTCACACTGGTCGGAATGGCCATCATTAAAAAGTCTGTAAATAACAAAGGCTGGAGAGGGTGTGGAGAAAAGGGAACCCTCCTACACGGTTGCTGGGAATGTAAAGTGGTGCAGCCACTATGGAAAACAGTATGGAGGTTCCTTAAGAAACTAAAAATAGAGTTGCCATATGATCCAGCAATCTCACTGCTGGACATATATCTGGAGAAAACTGTAATTCGAAAAGATACATGGACCCCAGTGTTCATAGTAGCACTATATACAGTAGCCAAAACATGGAATCAACCTAAATGTCCATCGACAGATGAATGGATAAAGACGATGTGGTATATATACACAGTGGAATACTAGTCAGCCAAAAAAAAAAAAAGAATGAAATAATGCCATTTGCAGCAACATGCATGGACCTAGAGATTATCATACTAAGTGAAGTAAGCCAGACAAAAACAAATATCGCATGATATCACTTATATGTGAAATCTGAAGTAGGATACAAATAAACTTACTTACAGAACAGAAACAGACTCAGGCATAGAAAACAAACTTGTGGTTACCAAAGGGGAAAGCGGGGGTGGTGGAGGAGGGATAAATTAGGGTTTGGGGATTAGCAGATACAAACTATTGGGTTGACCAAAAAGTTTGTCCGGTTTTCTCGTAAGCTGGCTCGAGTAGCACTTAGTTGTCTTTAACTTCATTCAAAACAGTGTTAGATTGTATTGTGACAGCTGTCATATCAGCGTGCATTAAAAAAAAAATCAAAATTGGTGAATTTTTGCGTAGCCATTTTAATATTGAAGATGGAAGAAAAAGCAACATTGTCAGCATATTATGCTTTATTATTTCAAGAAAGGTAAAGATGCAACTTAAACGCAAAAAATTTGTGCAGTGTATGGAGCAGGTACTGTGACTGATCGAACATGTCAAAAGTGGTTTGCAAAGTTTCGTGCTGGAGATTTCTGGCTGGACGGTGTTCCACTGTTGGGTAGACCAGTTGAAGTTGATAGCGTTCAAATCAAGACATTAATTGAAAACAATCAACGTATACCACGTAGGAAATAGCTGACATACTCAAAATATCCAAATCAAGCATTGAAAATCATTTGCATCAGCTTGGCTATGTGAATCGCTTTGATGTTTGGGTTCCACATAAATTAAGTGCAAAAAACCTTCTTGACCATATTACCTCATGGGATTCTCTACTGAAACGTATCGAAAATGTTCTGTTTTTAAAACAAATTGTGACAGGCGTGAAAAGTGGATACTGTACAATGATGTGGAATGGAAGAGATCGTGGGGCAAGCGAAATGAGCCACCACCAACCAAACCAAAGGCCGGTCTTCATCCAAAGAAGGGGATGTTGTATATATGGTGGGATTGGAAGGGAGTCCTCTATTACGAGGTCCTTCCAGAGAACCAAAGGATTAATTCCAACAAGAACTGCTCCCAAGTAGACCAACTGAAAGCAGCACCTGATGAAAAGCACCTGGAATTAGTCAAGAGAAAATGCAGAATCTTCCATCAGGATAATGCAAGACCGCATGTTTCCTTGATGACCAGGCAAAAACTGTTACAGCTTGGCTGGGAAGTTCTGATTCATCCTCTGTATTCACCAGACATTGCACCTTCAGATTTCCATTTATTTCGGTCTTTACAAAATTCTCTTAATGGAAAAAATTTCAGTTCCCTGGAAGACTGTACAAGGCACCTGGAAAAGTTCTTTGGTCAAAAAAAATAGAAAGTTTTGGGAAGATGGAATTATGAAGTTGCCTGAAAAATGGCAGAAGGTAGAACAAAACAGTGAATACGTTGTTCAATAAAGTTCTTGGTGAAAATGAAAAATGTCTTTTATTTTTACTTAAAAACTAAAGGAACTTTTTGGCCAACCCAATGCTATATATAAAATAGATAAACAACAAGGTCCTACTGTATAGAACTGGGAACTATATTCAATATCCTGAAATAAACTATAATGGAAAAGAATACATATATATGCATATGTATAACTGAATCACTGCTGTACAACAGAAACTAACACAATATTGCAAATCAACTATAATTCAATAAAGAAAAAAAACAAGATGCTTTGATGATAATTATTAGTGTATACATTAGAATTTCTAGTGTCATGGTTTAAGCACCATTTCACATATACCTGTAACTTAGCAGCCTAAATGAGGCTAATGTGATTAACTTGCCAAGGCCAGGAAGGGGTTACATTTAATAAAGAATATGTAAAAAGCTACATCCTGAGCTTTAGTAGGGAGTATGACTCAGAATCTTAATTTTAAGGAGTTACTATTGCTTTATTAATAAACTATTAACATAGTAGTTAATTCTGAAGCTATTATATTAATAGGTTCATTAATAAACAAAGATTTTTTTTTTCTTAACGTAAGGATTAATGGCTCTTGGGCTTCCCTGGTGGCGCAGTGGTTGAGAGTCCACCTGCCAATGCAGGGGATGCGGGTTCGTGCCCCAGTCCAGGAAGATCCCACATGCCGCAGAGCTGCTGGACCCGTGAGCCATGGCCGCTGAGCCTGCGCGTCCGGAGCCTGTGCTCCACAATGGGAGAGGCCACAACAGTGAGAGGCCCGCGTACAGCAAAAAAAAAAGATTAATGGCTATTAATAAAAATTAAACCTATCTTGTTCACTGAAGTACAGACTAATGTTGATAAACTTGCCATTTTGTCTCAAGCAGTATTTTAGGAAACAAAGCTTACTATAATTTTTTTTATTAGAATGCTTTAGACATGATTAAGTCATTTTATTTTGGCCTGTAATCAGCCTCCTGAGATGTAATGAGAAGTCTATTTCAATACACAAGTTTAATTTTCAGGTTTTTTTTTTTTTTTTTTTTTTTTTTAGACAAAATTTCCTATCAGTGTATGTACCTGATTGTCTTAAGCTAGATTAGGCCATCTGGTCTCTTTGGAAGCCTGGTTCTGGCTTCCAGGTTTATTCTTGTGGCGTCATTGTCCCCTTTTTTGCAGGGCCCTAATGCAGGGGCCATGCTCTTACCTGTCCCAGCCCTACCAGTTCTTTGAGGTCCCTGAAGCCTGCTCTGATTCTGCCATTTCATGCTCTTGTTCTCTGTACCCCAGGCTTTACCTTTGGATTATGGTTTCTGTTGTATTTTTTCTTATCTTGTGTCTCAACAAAATTGTTTGCTCCTAGAGCAGGTAGCATGCAGTTGGCCACAGAAGCAATAAATATTGGCTTTGTACTGCCTTATGTTACCTTCCTTGGTTGAATTTTTAAAAAATCATTTGGAGAAAGTATAGATAGAATGTTGATTGGCTCACTCTGCGCACAGGAGGTCCCCGGTCACAATGTCTCCTTCACAACGCTCGGTACCTCGTCAGGACATCTTGGGAGCAAAGGTGTCCTCGGTTTGGGATTGCTCAAGTGTTTGAAGGGTTGGGATCCCTCATTTCATCCACAACCTTGGTTCCAGATTAAATGGCCTTTAGGTACTATTATGGGTTCTGAAGTTAATGTTACCTTGGTTTCCTGAAGCCCCGGTGTCATGGAACTGTGCTTGCTAAAGCAGGAATGGGGTTGGGTGTTATGGGGTAGACGTGGAAGCTCAGCCCTCTAAGGCATATTTACGTGGCCCAGAAAGTCTCTTTCTGGAAAACCACCAGCTAAAATTCATTTAACTAGTTGAATTAGAGAATAAGAATTCAACATGCACTAATTTTTTTTTTTTCCTATGGAGGAGAGAAGATTAAAGTTAAGGAGGAAGTAATTAAATACCATATACATTCACAGGATATTTACTAATAATGCATACTACGTTCTTTCTGCTGTTTTCTTTAGGTGATTGAAGACAATACTGGAGTCCGCCGGGTGGTGGTCACACCCCAGTCTCCTGAGTGCTACCCCCCAAGCTACCCCTCGGCCATGTCTCCAACCCATCACCTACCCCCCTACCTGACTCACCACCCGCATTTTATTCATAACTCACACACAGCTTACTACCCACCTGTTACTGGACCTGGAGATATGCCGCCTCAGTTTTTTCCTCAGCATCATCTTCCCCCTACAATATACGGTGAACAAGGTGAGTAGATTGCTGGCATCGGGAGCTGTTGGAACTGGTTACAGCATTTAAGGAGCTTGAGAGAGCCAGTGAGCAGCTTTGTTTCCTCTGTAATAAACATGGTAGAAGAGGTTCTATCTGTTGCACAAAGCTCATGGTAAATTCCTAACTTTCTTTGTCTTGAATTGTGTCTTGCAACTCTTTCTTTCTTTATATGTTTTCAAATTCTGCCCTCATCCCACGCCACAGAGAGCAGGTAGTGGGAGAGCCACTTCTTATTTCAGAAAAGAGGCAGTAACCTATCATATGTTCCCATGTCCTGATAACATATTTTTATGTGAGCGTGGCCCAGGACAGAACTGCAGCACATTATTTCTTAGGCATCCATATGGTCTAGCAGTAGAAGGGAATTTACAAAGGGTTTTGTGCCCCTTTTCCAGTGATAGAAGACTGCGAGGTCTTCGTAAACTTTTGGTTTCTTGGATGCTCTGTTGCAATCTTGGCGAACTCCAAATCCCCTGACTGTTGGTGTGGTCTTCCTGAACGCTGTTTTTAGTTTAAGAATAGCCATTAGTGCAGCCACAGTTTCACTGGTTGTTAGGCAAATATTGACCTTGAAATGAAAAAGAGTCTCAGAGATACCGACATTATTTCTTTTTAGTTTTGGCCTTGGTGTTGGTTTAGTCTAAAGCCCTTCTCTATCAAAATGGATACTAAGAAACCAGATAAGTGAGGATAAAATTAGACTTCAACCTCTAGGACTTTGCAAAGGGATTTTCTTCTGTGTCTGACTGTGAATTGAAGTGTTTTATTGTTTCAAACACTTATTACATTGGTTTACAGATAAATTGTATGAGAAATGCCTGTTAGTTTTGGAGGAAGTTATCACCTTACCTTCTCTCATCAACTTTATATATATATATATATATATATATATATATATATATATATATATAT
>NW_021703767.1:93801108-93910827 GCF_005190385.1 Monodon monoceros | reverse complement strand
TATATATATATATATATATATATATATATATATATATATATATATATGTTTCCCCCTGTATGTTTATATCACATTGGAATATTTTCTTATTAACAAAAGAAAAATTTGAGATGGGTATTTTAAGTGAAATACCCTGTGTCCTGTTGTAACTTAGGGATAGAATTTGATTTTTTGTAGTTGTAGTAGTTAGAAAGAAATTTAATATAATTCAAAAGGATCAGGTGCTATTATAATGGGGTATGGAGAGATGATAGCAAAAGACGAATCAATACTTTAATTGCATGGAGGCATCAATAGCTTCCTATTGCTAAAGGCTTTTTGCCTAGTAGCATAACACTCCAAAACATCAGACTGGGCATGTTCCGTGAAAACATTTTGATAAAAACTGAAAAAATTCAGTTAATTACGTATAGTTTTTTAAAAAGTATTCAGTACTCTGACACAGTACACATTAAGTATTTGAGCATTTGTCAGAGTTTTCTGGTTGGGTCTGAGCTTAATGACAGTGTGAAAAGCCTTGGCTACTGACTCATTGCTTGATGAAGAGTGTCTGACCTGCCTTATTTTAGCAGTCTTTTAGTAGGATGCCACATAGTTACTGTTTTGTGAATGGTGTCCTCTGTAATTTTATACAACAGTATGATTTAAGTCATCGTTAGAATTAAGCAAAAAGAGAAATTATATTGTCTTCATTGAATAGGGTATTTTGGTTTAATTTCATTAAAATAACACAGAGCAGTAATGTAAAATAAAAGTGCCTTCATTGATTCCAAATTAAAGAAAGCAGAAAACAAAAATCCTTTGCTTTATAAATAAAAAGCCTTTTATATATTGTCTTACCTTAGTTCTCAGTGTGCATACACCTAAAAGCAATTTAAACATTTAATTTCCCAAACCATGTGAGTTTAAAAGTTCTTGATGTTTTAAAATATTATTCTATCAGTACCCATGGTGAATATTTTAAGTCTCAAGTGTAATGCGTTGTGATATTTAAAGCCTTTTTACCATTCTTTTTGTATATGTTTAGACATAATTTATTTGGGCATGCACTTTTTGAATAGGATTGTGTTTCTCTAGTGCAGATTGGTTATCTTGTAAAGATTTGCTTTTTAAAGGTCTTCCTCAAGCTGTGTGAACAGAAAGAAAATGAAAAGTGGAGCTTTACCATTGAACAATTGAAACATTAGTCATTAAGTTATATAGGGTGACCATACATTCCTGGTGTGCCTAGGACAGTGCTGGTTTAGGTCTCGTGTCAAGAGAAATAATTAGAAATGCTCCCTAATCATGCTCAGAAATACTCAGATTTGGATGGTCACTCTGTGCGCGTGGGGCCTTTTTTTCTTATAAACGTGGAAGGACCCAGTGTCTGTGTTATACATTACCATTTTTATTAATGTCTAAATAGAATTTTTAATTGCTTAAAAAATTTTAATTTAAAATAAATGTTTTCCCCTAAGATCGTGAGATTATTTTGCAGGCTCCCATTTTCTTTTGAGCCATGTAAAAATATGGATAGTGAAGCCAGGTGACATTCTACTAGTCAGTTTGTCTTACCTCCTGATTACCCCAAAATACTAGTTTATGACCGTAGATTATTATGCTTGGCACCAGGTTCCAGAGATGGCTTATATTTATCACTACAAGATCTCCTTGAACATTTCCCCTGATTCTGTGAGCTTTGATTATTTTTAATGGAAATTTCTCATCTTTTCATTTTAGTAGGTTTTGTTCAAATGTTGGCTCTTCTAGGTGGCACAAATAACTCCTTATATTCTAGTTGCTATATACTTTCTGATAGAAATGCTATTCTGTCCGTAAGGATAAGCATACTTTCAAGTATCTTGATTCTAAGAACACATTACTTAAGGGGGTATTTTATTTGTTAATTCTAACTTTTTTTGTATGTTGCAACTACTAAAAATAACAGGGAAAATCAAGCTTAGTTATCTATTCAACTAAAATATGAACTCTTGGTGGACAGTAACCCTTCTTCAGTATTTCCCATAATTTCTGGAACATTTCTGAACATACAGTATAGTTTTTTAATGATTAATTATTCCTTTATTGGTTAGAAATGAATGGGAATATTTTAAACATGTATAATCTGCCTATCGCTTTTATACTGTATTTAGTAATATGTTAAACTTCTTCCTTCAGGCATCAGGTCATTTGACCCTGTAATAATTTGTTATTGGAAACGTAGACTGAGCTTGCATTTGTCATAATCATCATTTTAGAAATTATACCACTCTATGGAATGTCGAGTTATATCACCCGAGAAGACCAGTACAGCAAGCCTCCGCACAAAAAGCTGAAAGACCGCCAGATTGACCGCCAGAATCGCCTCAACAGCCCTCCTTCTTCGATCTACAAGAGCAACTGCACAACCGTGTACAACGGCTACGGGAAGGGCCACAGTGGTGGTGGCGGCGGAGGCGGGGGAGGAGGCAGCGGTGGGCCGGGCGTTAAGAAAACAGAGCGGCGAGCAAGAAGCAGTCCGAAGTCAAGTGACGCAGACTTGCAAGGTAACGTTCAAAGACGTTTGCCGTGAAAGAGTGAGACGCCGAGTTTTCTGTCAGGGCGTTGCATGGCAGTTGGTCTTTCTGCTAGGAGCGATAGGGTAGACCTTCTCTTATCTTTTGCTTAGCAAGGACAGGATGTTTTGTCATCTCTTTTCTATTACTACTTCATGGCAGAAGTGTTCCTTCTTCGATCACACGTGCTGTCACGTTCTACTTAATCTCAGTAACAAGTACCTGACAGTGTTTTCACGTTAGCTTACTTCCATTGTTTCATTCTAAGTAGACAAATGTGGAAGAGATCCTAAGTAAAACAGGTAAACTTTCTAAGGAGTGTAGGGCTTAAAATCTCAAAATAATTATACCTCATAAAACCAGATGTAATTACTTCCATACTGTAGTGGAATTTATCATCGTGTAAGGGAATATATTTCTGTCTCCCTCATCAGTTATTGTTTTCAATGCCACCTTTGGCATCCTGAATGAAGTATTCATAGACCAAGGATGAGAGGGAAGAATTAGGGGCACCACATATAAATAGAGAGACATCAGTTCAAAAGGGCATTTGTTTCTTTGTAGATTAGTCTTGTGGCTGTAGATCAATAAATATGGGAAGAAGGTGCGCGTGCTTTAAATGAAGCTTTTAGGTAAGACTTAGACACAACCTGTTCTTATGCCACAGGAGTTAAAAACAGAAGCTTTTTATATAGGCGTATGTAGAAGGCTGACTTAAGGGAAGCAAAAGAAGAACATTTTGATAAGCTAGGTGAGATAACAGATAGAAATAAAGACATGTGAAAGACAAGGTAAGAACGGATTATAACACTATTAAATACACTCCTTCCTTATTGGACCTCATCCAGGTAGAAACCGGCATTGTGTATGTGAGAATGTGTTTGTGAATGAAAAAGACAGAATTAGTGTATGGTTGATTGTGTAGGGAAGACTGGCCTCTGTCAGGGCAGAGGAAAATTAGGTAAAACCAGACACTGACATTAACATTTCCTCCCGTGTTGTTCATATGAGTGAACTGTAGCACGAAAAAGAGCAATAGTAAGATACAGTGAAAAGTGAACAGTAATTTCTCTGTGAGATATATTATAGGTGCTTTTAATTTTGTTTATTCTTTTCTTTATTTTCCAACTTTTATTTAATTACCATGCATTATTATTATAATTATTAAACAAAACATAAACAAGTGACCCAAGATTTAAGAGGCTTTCGAACAGCTCCTAGTGGAAAGTGCTGTGTCTGCTGTATAAAATGATTTTTAGTCAAATAATACTATAATTTCTAAGTTTGAAATTCAGTTATTAGCAAGTTATAATTTTAAATCATGGGCATTTAAGAGAGAATTCACACACAAAAAAATTAGAAATAGGTTTTCCTAAGGAGAATTTTAGTCTACAGAAAAGAGAAAAAGAATGTATAAGCTGTCTTCAGAGAGCTTATGAAGTTTGAACTACCTTGATTACTTGATTAATTCTTTAATGCTTTTTGTTCTGACTTGCATCAGAAAAGATTTAAGGCAGATGAAATAGATAAATATAATAGAGGCAGATAAAACAAATTTGAGTAAGATCTAAGAGGCAGAGAGACAATAAGAGAAGGGAAATAAGAAGAAGCAGGGTTAAAGTTAGCATACAAAATTAGTGAAGTTATGAATTACCTGGCAAAAGTAAACCTTCCTTATATATGCAATTATTTCCTTTTACATATACCTAAATGTGTAAGCTGCCCTATATTTTAATATTCTCTCATAGCTGTAAGAGAGGAAATGGATTTGCATTGAAATCAACGCTGAAATGTTTGCTAATGTACATATGTTTACAAGCATTTTGGCATTTTACATTATGACAGAGTATAATTATTCTGAGCACCTTAAGCTCTTTGCTGTTGTGTAGAAAACATGTTATTGTGTTGGTAACAGTGAGATCTTCTTCACTATGGGCTTCTGGGAGTGTGTGTTTCACAATGAAAAGAGTTAGAAAATATTTTTATCTCACCTTCAGTTCAAACTTGGTGTATTGTTCCTTTTCTCATCACAGTATTTGCCTACTCAAAATCACTCGAAGTGCTACTCTCCACATGGTTTAGCCATGAAATATATAGAGTCAGATGGAGTATTATTTTATGTACTCTAGTGCATTCCAGTAAGGATCTGAGGGGGTTTACATGTTGGATAAAAAAATAACTATTTGCTGACATGAATTGAAAACTTACGTCCTGACAAAAAAATACACACGGATGTTTGGAGCAGCTTTATTCATAATTGCCAAAACTTGGAAGCAACCAAGATGTCCTTCAGTAAGTAAATGGATAAATAAACTGGTTCATCCACACATGGAGTATTACTCAGCACTAAAAAGAAATGAGCTATCTAGCTATAAAAGACGTGGAGCCACCTTAAATACATGTTACTACGTGAAACAAGCCAGTCTGAAAAGGCTACATACTGTATGATTCCAACTATCCAATAGGAAAAGGCAAAACTATGGAGGCAGTGAAAAGATTCATAGATGTCAGGGGTTCAGGGAGTGAGGAGTGAACAGGCAGAGCACAGACGATTTTTAGGGCAGTGAAACTACTCTGTCTGATACTGTAATGGTGGGTACATATCACATACATTGGTCAAAACCCATACAGTGTACAACACCAAGAGTTACATACACCCTAACGTAAACTATGGACTTGGTAATGGTGGCGTGTCAGTGTAGGTTCATCAACTGTAACAAATGTACTGCTCTGGCGTGGACATGATAGGTGGGGCAGGCTCCGTGCATGTGGTGGGTGGGGTGTATAAGGGCCTTCTTTGCATCTGATCAGTTTTGCTCTGCAGTTAAAACTGCTCTGAAAAGTAATCTATAAAAAAATAAATATCTGAGGAAACTGAGGACAAATAAGACGAAGACACGAGTAAGGTTGTACATAAAGAATCCCGAAGAGTTGCTTGATGTAGGCCATCTGTTTGGCTTTGAGCCTCCAGGTTGTCCGAAGCAAAGAGGAAAACCTGAATCAGGTGGAATAGGTGAACAAAAGCACCTCTTGTTCCTGGAGTCCATAATGTTGTTCATAATGGTTCAGCCCTGTCTGGCTCAGAATGTGATTGTTGGCTGAAAGAATCCCAGAAGGCTTCTTCTGCCTTCTCATACGTAAATGGCAACATTCTCCCAGGGTATCTTTTTGCTTGAATGTACTGCAACTGACTCCTGTACCCAGGAAGTAAGTTTCTCAAATAATTCTTAAGTTTTCAGTGCCATCTGATTAATACGAAGCTACAATTAATTCTAGTATGTTGATCTGTTTACATTCATGTGTAGTTAGCACAAGATTAGGGTTTACACTTAACCATGACGTACAGGTTGTGGTATTTTTCTACATTCTACTTAAGATGCCCACGTTTGCCAGAGGAGGCCAACTTTTAGTCTCAGAATTCCCTAGTTTTTGAGGGAATCTACTTGAATTACTTACTGCCTTTTTACCACTTAGAAAATACAAATGTAAAAGGAAAAGGGCAAACTTCAAATTTGTACCTGGTCCTGTGATAAGCAAACAAATTATGTTAATCTAAACAAATAAATATATTAAAAAGATGGAGATTGCTTAATTACTCTCTGGAATCTTGGTTGTCTTGTTTGTACTTCAGAAACACTGGTGGAACTTCCAAAAAATGCAGACCCCTAACCCTCATTGCAGACCTGCTAAACCAGAATCTCTTCACCTGATCTGGCTTCATGTTTTTTTATTAAACTTCCACTGAGAATGATGGCCAGCAAGATAGAGAACTACTGTTCTGATATCAAGGATGGTTACGGAAGGTGTGGTTTGCTAATTTGTATATGTGTGAGGTAGGAACTTTAGCTCACCACTTTCTCCCCACCTCCTAGGACTGTGTGTGGCACATAGTATGTACTTAGTAAATATTTGTGGAATGAACCCTGTGTTCTTAACTGCCCTGTTCTCTAAAACAAGCCATCTGCTCTGCAGCCAACCCCTCCTTTCATTTACTGCTGGTACCTTCAGGAAAACAGCTTAGGCAGGACAAAGTCTACAGCACCATCAGGGAAATGTACGATTGCAGTTTTCTTGTACACCTCGGAGTTGATGGTGTGATGTGGACAGAGAACAGTTGGGGCTTTGGTATCAGACACACTTGGCTTAGAATCGGGTTTTGTCACTTGCTATTTGCTTTTAGTATTCCCTGAATCTCTGTATCCTCATCTGTAAAATGGGTATTTTAATTCCCAATATTAAATATTAAAAGTAGTCTATCTCGGTTCTTAACACCTCAGTATAATGGTCACCCTTGTTACTTGAATATTCTTATCGTCCCCCCCCTGTAATCTTAGGGTCAACTCTCATCAAGATATATGCCCTTCTCAAAACAAGTATCTCTATGTGCTCCTGCACCCCCTTCTCCCCCTCCCGCCATCCGATGCCGTCTCTCTTGCCTTCATGCCCTCGCCCTGCAACTCCTTCCCCTGTAAGCCAGAGGTGGCTTCCTTCTGCTTAAACCCGTCTTCATTTTGAAAGCTCAACCCTGTACTCCTGGACCTCTACCTCTGAAAGTTGCATCCAGGCTCTCTGAGAGAGATTGCTACTGGGGTAAAAATGTGCTGCCTACCCAGAGGTGCCAGATTTCACACATCTTCTCATCACCCCATCAGGGACACTTAAAGTTCCGAGTGAGCGAGAACTCTGGATACCCTCTTGGGGCATCCTTTCTTTGGCATCTCCTCATACATTTTTTAGAAACCTGAGTTAGGATTCCCTATGCTTAGTCTGAGAAGGACCACCTTATGTTTTAGGAAATGGGATTATCCATCTTCCTCTCCATCCCATCCTCTGATTACGGCCGCAGCTACATCAGATCTGAACGTTCCCCTCCCTAAGGAACCTCCATGGTGGTCCCCATTGTCCAGAGAATAAAGTCTAAGCCGCTTGATGCTCACCTTCCCAAGTACTTTAGATTTCCCCACCAGCTGCCCAAAGTTTTGCCCCATTTCAAGAATATGCCTCATCTTCTCTTCTTGGCTTTTCCTTCCAGTCCCTGTGCCTAGCACACTCCAACTCAGTCCTTCAAGAGCCAGCTCAAATATCATCTCTTTCTGTGGAGCCTGTCTGTCTCCCCAAGGCATAATAATGGCAGATTGATTAGGGGAAAATATTGCAAGAAAATGTCCCTTCTCTTTCTTTTCCTTAACTGGCATTTGATTTTAGTTCAGTGGCAGAGCACCATGTCCATAGTTGTTCAAGGACAGGGTGACAGAATTTGTCCTTGTGTGCAGAATGTTGTACAAGAAGAGCTGGGCCTTGAGCCTCTTCTGTGGCCCAAACCAAGTTAAGGTTGTCACGTTCCTTTTATCACAGAGGCTACAGAAGTTTCTGTTGCTCTTCATTGAGTGAGAGGGAAGTTTCATCCTTCCATTTTATCCTTGGTAAAAACCGAAACATATGATATCAAGGAAGTTATTCAGAGGATACAGTTTTGTAACTGAAATCTCCTAGTTTTCAGCCAGCGCTGTAGTCCCTGTGTCATACTGATATATCCTCAGAAAGGAGAGTTAGGTTATCTGCTGGTACTGTTTTAGAAATGATTATGTGAAGCCAGAGTGAAAAACGAAAACTTTGGTGAGGATCCACTGTCTGATAATATGAAAAGACTTAAGTAAGCAACCCCATTAATAATGGGGGGGGTTGTTTGGGTAGGGGAAGGGGAGAAAGAAAGAACATCAAGAGTGTTTATAAGTCACAATCTCCAAACACCCTGTGTGTGTGTGTGTGTGTGTGTGTGTGTGTGAAAGTATTTTGTGTGTGCAGTTGATACTGCTGACCTTTACCTCATCCCTGGGTTTATCTTTTTCAGTCATTACTTGAACATTTTAAAACCTTAATGGATTTGTAAGATAACAGTTGTTTGTGTTTTAGATTACGTGATACATAACAAGTCATTTCACTAGGCCTCAGTTTCCCTTTCAGTAAAATGAACAGGTGAGTTAAAGTCAGTGATTTTCAGGGCTTCCCTGGTGGCGCAGTGGTTGAGAGTCCGTCTGCCGATGCAGGGGACACGGGTTCGTGCCCCGGTCTGGGAAGATCCCACGTGCCACGGAGCAGCTGGGCCCATGAGCCATGGCCGCTGAGCCTGCGCGTCCGGAGCCCGTGCTCTGCAACGGGAGAGGCCACAGCAGTGAGAGGCCCACGTACCGTAAAACAAACAAACAAACAAAAATCTCATGTGGATCCGCAATGAAATACAGAATCCTTCCTCCCCCCCCACCATCTCTCTCTCTCTCTTTCTCTCTCTCTCTCTCTCTCTCACACACACACACACACACACACACACGCAGGCGTTGTAATAGCAGATAGAGTTGGTGCTGCTGTGCTTGGGGCGGGAGATATGGGCACTTGTCATCCACAGAGCTTTCCTCACCCACACTTGGACTCTGGCTGTTCAGTCCCAGGCCACAGCTTCATCGCCATCTAGGAGCTTGTAAGACATGTGCCCTCCTGGCCTGCCCCAGACCTGCTGGATTACAGTTGGTGGAGGTGGGACCCAGCAACCTGTGTTTTGTTGAGCTCTCCAGGTGGTAATCAGGCACAGTAACATTTGAAAACCACTGGCCCCGTGAATGCCAAGCAATTTTGAAGGAAGATTTTTAAATGAGGGGTATGGGAGGCGTTCAGTTAAAACACTCATTTTAAGTTGAAGCTTATTCCTTTTGTAGTACCTGTATAATGATAAGCATATACGGGAGGTGGAGAGAGTCCCTTTTATGTTGCTAACGTATAAGTAGTAGTTTACGTGAAGACCTCTAGAACTTACAGTGCCATGTGGGAAAACATTGGGACAAAATGGTAAGACTTCCAAATATAGAAGAAGATGAAGATACAGCATACTTTTGGCATTTGACCTTTGGAATTGTTGACAATCCAGAGATTCAGTTACACTGTTGATAACATTCCATCACATAGAATGATAGTTTCTGATTGTAACATTGAAAGCCGGCGACAAAAGCATTATTCTTGTGCTTTTCTCCTTCTGACCCCCAGTAGTAGCATTCCTTATTACCAGGTTTTTGTGTTCTGATTTCTTCTCAGATGGCCCTCCCTGACATTTTTCTCTTTCTACATTTTGCTATTACTGGTCAGAAACCAGAATCTGACCCCTGTATGTATGTACTGAAATTAGCATGAAAGTTTATTCATTCTGCAGATAAGAATTGCTGTAGTGAGGGTGAGGACGGCCTTTTCCTCCGGAGGTCTGAGATTGTGGGCAGTTGCCGGTTCTTGGAGGCTGTCTCTTGCTGGGTGGCTTGGCTCTGGGAGGGGCGGCTGCATCCATCTGTGCAGGGCTGACAGTCGTTTCCTTTGTTTGGAAGGACAAGCCTAATGTTAATAAGGTCTGGAATGTGACGAGTCAAGGCATATTTTCTTTTGGAGTCTCTTTTGGTCCTGGCTCCCTATAAGAGAGAACACTGGTGCTGTTCTGTTTAAAATAAGGTGTTTAGTGGGGCTTTCACACTTCATAAGTGGCTCATTTCTTCTTTCACCTGCAGCCTTTTTCTCTCATGAGCACATACCTCCTAGGCATACTCTGACTGGGTGTTTTGGAAGAGAGTTTACTTGTGCAGGGAGCAGGGATCCTTTCTCCCGGTGTGGGTGCTTTCCACACTGCATTTGAAAATGGTACAGTTTCTAGTTAGATTTTCATTATTGCTTCATCTCAAGTCTTTGGTGATGATAAATCCCGTGCGTTTTCACCTGTCTGCGGCTGCATATGAATCCTGTGCATGGCAAAAATATCAAGAAAACATGAAAAAAAAAATGAGCTCAAGTCAGTGGAATTTACCCATTCTTCTGCCAAGTACAGTCTGAAAAGTGAAAATAGTCCAGTCTAACCCAAGTGACTTTTATTTTTTTGAAGAGACAATGTGGACCCTTGGATCAAAATGCAAGATACACTCATTTTGGCAGGAAGCTGGGCAATTAACACCCTTACTTCCATTTCAGATGTAGATTGCCAGATCTATCCCCTAGTCTCCAAGGCCTCTCAGGGATGCTGGGAGAGGCCTGAGCAGGTTTCCAGGCCTTGCGACAACTGCCTACGTGTGGGATGGAAGGGAGGGAGGCTTGGGGACAGAAGGCTGTTTTCAGGAGGAGGGTGCTGCTCCCTGACATGTGCTTTCTGACCTGGGCACTATCCTCTGAGGGCCAGAGCTGGAGAAATCCAGCAATAAATAACTTTTTTCAGTAAGACCCCAGTGTACTGATTTTTTTTTTTCCTTCCAGAGGCATTGACTTTCCTGATACAAAGGCAAAATCTGTGGCTCAACACAGAGGAAGATGTGGTGGCCCAAATTTTTGGTATTGAGTAGAGTGTATAGTTGTCTTTATCAAGTTCCATCACTTATCTTTTTGCCTTTTGCCCTTTCCCCCTGTATTTCTGTTGCAATCTGGAATGTTTTAAAGATGTTAACTACATGGTTCTTTCAACAGACAGGATGAGATATTTTTGTCATGTCAGTTTAAGAAGTCTTAACGCATTAAATCATACTTGAAGCTTCCCATTTTTCACTTACATATAAAAAGACAGACAACATGCAAACATTTTTTTGAGTTTTCTCTTGCAGTGAATGTTCACCAGAAGATCGAGGGCAGAATTTTGATTAGTTTCTACTATATGTAGTACTTAACTCTGTGAACCCATATTATTTTCTCTGCCTTTTTTTGCTTTCTTGGGAACTGATCATAGAGGCATTTAGATGACATCAGAACCTATGTGGGTAAAATACATGTCATCCCAAAGAACCCTTTAAACAGCAGGTGTAAGTGATGACATGGTTTGTTTCTGGTACATATATAACCTTCAATTTTATTGAATTGAAACTTTGACATGTTATTCTCTCATTTAGCTAAGTTGAATTCTGAATTTAACTGGGTCAAAGGGCATCGTCACAAATGTGCCATACTTAGAAGCAAAATAACATACTAGTCAGGACCTTGCAGATCTGGGTTTAGCCCCACCTCTGCCCCTTGTGAACCTTGGGCCTTTGGGCAAGATAGTTAATCTCTCAAAGCTTCAGTTTCTTCATGTCTGTATAAAATGGGGACCATTAATAGCACCTATTTCAGAAGACTGTCATGAGTTCTTAATACAATTTTAGAGGCACTAAGTGCTTTAGAAATGTTAAAGAATATGGATAAAGAAAGACCATGGCATTTTTCTGCTTAAGAGAACCGCCTCATGTGGGTCTTGTTAACAGAACCCCCAGCCTGGGAGCGCACCCCCTGGAGTGCTGCAGGACAGGGCCTCCTGTGTTCTGAGTCAATGTTGAGTAACTTTCAGTGCCAAGGATTTGAGATATGAGGGGAGTCAGAGAGGCATCCAATCCCAAGAAAAGACCGTGACCGTTTGCCACCAACAGCCTGGTAAATCCTGGGCAAGAATAAAATTCAGTTCCCTCCTTATCTCTCCTCTGCCTCTTCTCTGGGCTGGATTCTCTTGTGAGGCCGAGGAGTAGAGCCTAATGGGCCAGCTTGATTCTGTGTCTGAACCTTCTCAACACATGGCTTTAAATTACTTTGCTAGGTGTTAGAAGTGCTGCAAAAGAGGGAGTAGCTGGAGATGACTTGGGCAAGCCATGACTTCTCTGTATTTTGCTAACACTCATATTACTTGCTGTAGGGCCGTTAGTTAACCCAGACGGATAAGCTTGCTAGGAAAGCCACTAAATTTCAAGCTCTTTCACAGTTCTTCCTTATACCTCAGAAGTCATACACGTCCACATTCTGTTGGTCACATATTGTACCTACTGATACGGTGTGGAAGGTGTCTACCCCGAGGTGGGATGATGGTGGGGTGAGGTAGGGGAGGGGTCATCTCAGAGGCTGACCACCACATGGTGTGTGGAGTCGGGGACCATGCCTATTAATACTCCATCTGAAATAGTCTTGGCATTTGTGATGGAATTTTGGCAACTTTCCAGCTGTTATGTCAACATTGATTTTGTCACTACATCTCCTGTGGAATGGTCCTTTAGGATTCCTGTATGTAAGTGCTGTATGAAGAGGCAGGGTATCGAATCTCTGGGTTTACAGGACCAGTTTCTTGTAACATGACGATTATAGACAGTATTGCAGATATGCTAATTACAGGCCATCGTTTCTGCTCTGACCAGCCTTGGCTTTTATTTTCAACTTAATTTGCCCGACCATACACACCACAGTGCAGCCGATTATATCACGCTGTTCCAATCTTTGGTACTATAATGAGACCTTGAAATTCTATTAAGGATTGAGTAGAGAACACAAGGGTAAAATGGGTAAGGTCCATGAGAGACAGCAGTGATGCCAGCTCATTGCTTGCGATTTAGGATTTACAAAGTAAAGAGTGTAAATGTCGCTGTAGTTGACCATAAAATCTCCTCTTCTTGTCTTCTGGTGCTGAGTTTGCATTCTTATATGTGCCTCGTGCCCCACCACCCCCAATTGTAGCTGCTACTTCCCAGCTGCATCAGAAGAATGGAGCTTTCCACGCAGGCAGGCGTTGAGCTCAGAAAAGGGGCAGGAAAGAGCAGGTGATAGTGGTGGGGATGATTTGCTCCAGGCACAAAAGGGAATTGTGATATCCGGAAAACTGGAAAATGAGGAGGCGGGAGTGAGAGGAGAAGGGCCTCAGAGGAATGGCACATTGAAACAAAAGGAAGTGGCCAAAAGGAAAATAAGTAGAACGAAAGGAGGAAACGTGGTGGACAGGGAAGATTCTATGGATTGTGGAATAAAGATAATTTGGCAAAAACAAGAGGAAGAAAAGCAGAGAGGTTTCATGGTTCCATTTTCATAGATTGCATTCCACCCACTCAGTCAGCATTTTCCAGCGGAGTAGGGCACAGCCCTTTTGCCCTGTGTGGTCCATGAGCCCTTTTATTGGTGGCTCCACTTTGGGCAGCTCCACTTTTACCAAATCTCCATGTAAATAAAACTCTTACTCTTTCCCCTTTGGGCTTTCCAGAAGCTTATGTCTTCCTCCTGTGCTGAGTTAGGACATTCACTGCCAGTGTAGATTCGATAAGCGAATTAAAAATGAAGCCTTACACAGAACTTCAGCAGCATTAGCAATACACTAGATTGAAGTATTGGGTTTTTGAATAGTGCTCTGCAGTTGTTAAAGTGATGTTTTAGAGTTTGGGTATGCTTAAAAACTGGAAATTTAGAAAAAAAATTTCCTTTTTAAACTTTAACTTGGAAGTTAAGAACAAGAAAGGGGTTTACCCCTCTACCCTTGAGTTAGTGTGCTTTTGTTAAAAGCAGCCTGCTTTAATCAAATGTCATGATTATTTTTAGGTCCTCTAACAAACTGAGGTTACTTTTTGTTTGTTTGTTTTTAGTTTAGATTTATTTAACTTATAGAAGTAATATTTACTTATTTTGACAATGAAAAAACTACAGACATGTTAGAGCGGTCATCTCTCTCCCTTTAGCCATCTCAGTCTACTCCCTCAGAAATAGTTTGTATCTTTTCACATCCTTTGAAGTAGTTTTCATCCTGTTCTTTTCTTTTTTTTTTAATTCATTTTTAACATCTTTACTGGAGTATAATTGCTTTACAATGGTGTGTTTGTTTCTGCTTTATAACAAAGTGAATCAGCTATACATATACATATACATATATCCCCATATCCCCTCCCTCTTGCGTCTCCCTCCCACCCTCCTATCCCACCCCTCTAGGTGGTCACAAAGCACCGAGCTGGTCTCCCTGTGCTGTGCGGCTGCTTCCCACTAGCTATCTATTTTACATTTGGTAGTGTGTATATGTCCATGCCACTCTCTCACTTCGTCCCAGCTTACCCTTCCCCCTCCCTGTGTCCTCAAGTCTATTCACTGAGGTTACTTTAAAATGCAGTCAGCTCTTTCCAAAGTCAAAAAAGGAAGTTCACTCTTAACTTTACATTTATATATAATAAAAAAGAATATTGATGGCATTTCTAGTAAGTGCTCAGATCTTGCTTCCTAGGCTTATTAGATCTACCCCAAGAGAGCAACATGAGGAAGTGAGAGGGAAGAACTAGGTCTACAAACAATTTTTTAAAGATTTTCATAAATGCATTTGTTACTGCTGTGCTTAATTCACATGGTGAACTTACATTGACCTCTTTTTCCCTATTATTTGAAAAGACAAATTATTATATGGAACAGTAAGCTCCTTAAAATCAAGAGGGATGGAGAAACTGCTATATTTTAGGTTCACTGAGTTCCTCAAAACTATTTAAGTATATTGCCAAGCACATTAAAAAAAATAATATTTAGTCTTTCAGGGAGATTTTTTTTTTTTTTTTTGGTGGAATGTTGCCCCAAGGAACTCCATAAGATATCAGCATCTTTTGAAAACTCGGGTTAAAAATCATGTGTTACTTAAATTAAAATGGTTGTTGGTGCTTTAATTCTTCAGCTATCATGTTATTTTATTTTTTGACACACAC
Source organism: Monodon monoceros (assembly GCF_005190385.1). Lineage (NCBI taxonomy): Eukaryota > Metazoa > Chordata > Mammalia > Artiodactyla > Monodontidae > Monodon > Monodon monoceros. Next base: position 93,895,826 of record NW_021703767.1, on the reverse strand, counting down.
TGACACTATTAATATTTACTATTCACACTGTTGTCCACAAGAGGGTAGCTCAAATTTGATGGCAGACAGTATTCAATTTGAAACTGTGTTTCCTTTTTATTGAAGATTTCTGTGTCTGTGAAGTATTATTCTCCACACATTTCAGTCTCTGGATTTAGTGAACTCAACGCATCTCGAATATCATGTATAAGGGCAAAAATGTCTCTATTAATGTTTGATAAGTGTCTACTGTATTAGCATTTTATAGAAGAAAGGTTATCTTTTTGGCAGTAAGGGTACATGCGTTGTAGAATCAGTAAGACTTTCTGCTGCTTTGCCTGATTCTGCAGTTGGATAAATGCCTGTTTTCTGCACCATTTATTTTAAATAATTTCAGGGCCAGTTGGTGACCATTCTGCAGTCATGCTGCTTTTAGTTGGAATGGGAGATACGAGTAATCTTTTATATATTAGCCTTTATTACTTAAGCTTTCAGAACTTTGGTTGTCTGAACTTGGTAATCTGTGGAATGTTTTGTACCCAGAAATTAGGATTCTCATTCATTCTTCTGTTTTATACTTTTCTTTATCCCTTGCATTTTAAAATTCTGTGAATTCTCTCCCCTGCCTCCCCGACTTTGAATGCCTGGCTTTCATGATCTGCCATATTTGTCATCACTAATACTATGAATGGACCTTTAAAATTTAGAATTATTTCTTTATTCATTCATCTGTTCACTTATTTACTACTGGGGTATTTTTGTTTTGCTTTTGGAGTGGGAAGAAGCAGGAAATGATAGATGAGAAGAATGCTTTTAGTACTAGATTTTTATCATAGGTCTCAACCCATTTACTTTTGAAGAAGAAAGGTTCAAGACGTGCTCTTATTTTAAGACTATGTTACAAGCCCATTGAGCACATCTGAGGAAAAGGATAGCACTTGAGATAAGTTCATGGCCCTTCTTTAAAAGAGCATGATCCACTTGGTAGGTTTTCTGTGTCCTCTTATTTCCATCTCCTTCCTGCATTTTTTGAATCATTTTTATGCACGAGATGGGAAAAATGGGAAATCGAAAGATTGACATTAATTTATTTGACCAGGAAACGGCATCTGAGCAGGGGTAAATGCCAATACAGTCAATCTTTTTTTGTCCCTATGCTAAATTTGGGGTAATACCTAATCTGTTGTTGTCAGACCCCCCCCCCCAATTCAGCAAATTTTAGTTCCATATTCCATATTAGTAGGAGAATGGATTAAAAGTAAAAGTTGGTGATAAACTCTGACACAGTCCTGGCATGTAGTATGAACTCAGTTCATTTAATTTGGCTTTATTTTCTTTACTGTCTCTATTCGTATTGAAGTTACTGTTGCCCATGAAGAGGTTAGCTCAACGGAGCACACCTCTGACGGGCTATAACTAACAAATTACCACGAAGTCAGTGATTTAAAACAACGGAAATTTATTCTGTCATGGCTCTGGAGGGAATCTGAAGAATACGATTTCAGAGGTCAGAAGTCTGAAATCAGGTGTCACTGGGTTGAATTCAAGGTGTTGGCAGGGTAATGCTCCCTCCAGAGGCTCTAGGGAAGAATCTGTTTTTTTTTTTATCTCTTCCAGCCAGGGGATGCCATCATTCCCTTTGCTTGTGGCTGCATCACTCCCATCTTGTGAAGACCAGTGTCTTCAAATATCTCTCTGCTCCATCTTCACATTGCTTTGTCCTCTGTGCATGTCAAACCTTGCTTTGCTTCCTTCTTATAAGAATACATGTGATTTCATTTAAGGCCCACTCAGATAATTCAGGATAGTCTTCCCATCTCAGAATCCTTAGCTTAGTCGCATGTCTGAAGACTTTGCCATGAAAGGTAACATTCACAGGGTCCAGAGATTAGGATGTGGATATCCTTTGGGGGCCATTTTCAGCCTAACCCATGCTGCTTCCAGTGTCCCCATTGTAGTAACCTGGTCAGGACCAGCTCATTACCCTTCATGGTGTTTAGGTCTGATTGCAGGATTCGTTCACCTTCCTCAGCATCCACCACAACTTTTTCAGTGTGGTACAGTTTAGTATAAATGTCTAAGAGCAGCTCTGAGTATCTGTCTCTGATAACGCAGGCCAAGAATCACTTACCAGAGCTGTGTCTTCTCTTCATGGTAGCAGTTTGCATCAGGGATGTCTCTGCACAGTTAATTAAGCTAGTTGAGGCAAGTCAGAAAGTTGAATGCTGTAATTGTTCATATTAACTCTGGAAATTGGAATGAGTTGTCATGCGGATATGTGCATGTATATGCATGTAAGTGGTGGATATGTATTTTCAGGACATATTAATGGAAGTTAAATATAAGGGTCTGTATAATTCCTTTTAGAGTTAAATTAGGCATTTTCCAAAAAGAAGTGAAAGGAACATATCTTAATTTGGAACGTATATTTTCTTCAAAAAGGAAACCGAGGTAGCTTTCAGCTAGCATGAGGTAAGACTAAGAAGGCTGTCAGAATAATTAATTCTTTATGAATCTAATGATTCTATAATAATTAACAATCATTATAAAACTCCCCCAAGGGGCTTCCCTGCTGGCGCAGTGGTTGAGAGTCTGCCTGCCGATGCAGGGGACATGGGTTCGTGCCCCGGTCCGGGAAGATCCCACATGCCGCGGAGCGGCTGGGCCCGTGAGCCATGGCCGCTGAGCCTGCGCGTCCAGAGCCTGTGCTCCGCAATGGGAGAGGCCACAGCATTGAGAGGCCCACGTACCGCAAAAAAGAACAAAACAAAACAAACAAAAAACTCCCCCAAGAAAATTCCATAAAAGCTGATGCTTGTTGGATATTGACTGGATTGCTAATGCTATAGATTGACTACATGTGTCCTTTCCTTGATGGCTGTATCTAGGTGAGGTCTAATAATTAGTTTAATTTTGAAGAAGAGTTATAAGGACCCCGAGGTATCATATGAGCGATAAATTCTAAACCCTCTTATCTGCCTTGCTATGTTTTTAATAATTATTGCCTGTGTAATGAAACTTGTGTCTCACAGATTTCCTTTTATACCCTCGTGTGGGTGTTATGCCTAAAATAGACACAGAAGATTTTAAGTACATACAATACAAGATAGTACTTGAAATCAGTTAAGATTCTTTCCTCTAACAGAATTCTGTGATTCTGTGAAACTTGGTAGGAAATATATATCAAAGTTAAGTTTATATCACTGTATAAACATCAGCAAATTATTGCTTGGATGAACAAATTAGTCAGAACTGTATCTGTTTATATCTCATTGATGAGAGTAATAAAGTTGAGGTACAGAGCCCAGGTTATGTGAGTGAAGATGAAAGAAAAAGTAGGGAAAAAAAAGTTTTAGCCAAACATGAGAACTCAGCTGGATTATATAGTATCAGCCAAGATGGTAAATGAAAAAAGACAGCAGGGAGCAGGGGGACTTCCCTGGTGGCGCAGTGGTTAAGAATCCGCCTGCCAATGCCTGGGACACGGATTCAAGCCCTGGTCTGGGAAGATCTCACATGCTGCGGAGCAACTAAGCCTGTGCGCCACAACTACTGAGCCTGCGCTCTAGAGCACGCGAGCCACAAGTACTGAGCCTGCGTGCCACAACTACTGAAGCCCGCATGCCTAGAGCCCCTGCTCTGCAACAAGAGAAGCCACCGCAATGAGAAAGCCCGCACACTGCAACGAAGAGTAGCCCCCACTCACCGCAACTAAAGCAAGCCCGCATGCAGCAACAAAGGCCCGGCACAGCCAAAAATAAATAAATAAATTTATTTAAAAAAACAAAAAACAAAAAACAGGTACAGATGCCATGATATGGAGGATAAAGTACTAGTCATGCGGATCACAGTCTTCCTTATGTTCAAGCCACTAGATGTGCTAGTTTAGCCATATAATCAACTCTTGTGATATTGCTAGGACCTTAATGAGGGGAGAAAGAAACTGAGGGGATCACATCATGTTACCTTTCTTGAACAGCTTCCCCGCTCTTATTTTCAATGAATTTAAAACATTAACTCTGTCTCATTTAAGCCATTTAACTGTACCCATAGTCATGAGCCTTTAGTTTTAGCTATTTATGTGTTTTTTCCATAAGAGTATCAATCACTTACAGCATATACTATGCCCTTGCCAGTTCCTTTTGGAACCAATTTAAATGAGAAAAATAAAGGGCTTTGGGAAGAACTGTTTAAGTATGTCTGGTAAATTGTTTTACTGTTTGAGAACAGCTCTAGAGACTGCAATACGTTTTCCATTTAGTAGAATTTGGCTTTTTTTGTGAGTCACAACATTCATGGAAATACATTCAAATCTTAAATGTAGAGACTATGACTTACTGCTTTTGGTATTACTTGCTGTCTAGAATGATATTACGGTCTACATTACAATATATCTCTGATCAGCAGTGTTTGAAACAAGGATAGCTTCAGACTGCAGGGAAGAGTGCATATCATGATCCACAACCTCATGTTCTGGATTCTTTAGATTGTAGAGCAAGTATGGTACAAAGCTATGCTTTTCCATTAGACATTTCATCAAATACATGTTCCTGGTCGCTTGAGTTGCAACTCTTCTTGGATATTAATATCATGTACTAAAACCTAGATCTAGAAAATTATTGTGATAAATTTCTGTATATCCAAAACATATCTCATTAAATGTGACTCTCCTCCTAATTTCCAGTATTATTGTAGCGCTTGTTTTCATTTTAAAACAAAATTTTTTAGAGCAGTTCTAGGTTCATGGCAAAATTGAGAAGGTACAGAGAGTTCCCTTATCAGTGCTCACTTTTTAATGTGTGTGTGCATGTATACTTCCATAGAGATTTTGTCCCCTGAGCTAGTCTCTCTCCTTTAACCTTTGTTCCCTCACAATTCATTCTCCACACAGCAGCCAGGCGATGTTGTTAAATAAAACTCTCCACGTTTTCCTTTCGAACTTAGCATACAGTACAGACTCTTTACCCCGGTGACCAAGTCTGTGTCAGCTGACTGCTACCGCAGCTCCTCCGAGCCCTGTTCCAGCTCCCTGTGCTCTGGACGCAGGCTTCCTTACCAGTCCTCTAAGATGCCAGGCCCTTCCTGCCTTCACTCTTTCTGTTACCTCTGCCTCCAGAGTTCTCTTGCTCTTTGTAAGGTAGGGTCCTCCTCATCTTTCCTGGAGTAGCGCAGATGCTTCAGTCAGAGAGGCCTTCTCAGACTACTCCATCCATATCACCCTTTAAAACGTGTTCTTCGTGGCACTAACTGACCTCACCCTGTTTGTTCATGGATATGTATGCTGTCTATATTGTCCCACCAGAGTTTACCCCTTGAATGTATTGGAAACAGATTAGGCTTGTCAGAGGCTCAAGTGCAGAGCTCATTCAAAGGGACTTCCAAACATTTTTATAGACAATATGAATTGCTGAATTTATTTTTTATTTTAAAAATTTCATTTTATAAGGCTCGGGTTAAAATACAGAATTCCATTGCAGTTGGAAAGTTACCAGATAGTTATCACGCATGTTTGTATGCCAGAATTGCACAGTACGGAGCACAAAAGGTTTTTTTGAGGAACTGAACTGCCAGGTAAGAATTTTTTGCGGAGCTCATTTCATCCTCACAGATGAAGGACTTCCCTATAAATGAAGTCTTATATTTCCTTCCCACCGAATAAATGTTATAAACTTTTACCCCTGTTTCCCCATTTGTGTTCAGTAGGCATTAGCCTTTTTTGGTGGTTGCAGAGTCACTTTTGGCAGTCCAGTATTATTTCTGTTAGCATTAGCTTGTTTACCCTTAGGCAGAATCTGGACTTTGTGTTTTCCCCTATCCAATTTACATTGAATAAATGTAAATTTCATGTAATTCATGGAATTAAAACTTCACTTGGATACTCTTGACTGCATGGCAATAAAGGCATTTTGGAATATTAGACCAGGTTTTAACAGGGAATCTGACTCAATCTTTAGTTTTAAACTATTGATTTCTCCCATAGCTTGGGGATGTTTTTCAGACAATAGCCCCTAGTAGTCTGATTCTCTTAGTGCTTTTATATTAGAGCATTTAAAAAACTGGTATAATAACTTTTGTATTACTCATTACTTTTGGCACTCAGAATGGTTTTGTATGCTCTTATTCTGTTGAAAGATGAGATGAAAATATTCTTTTCTGATTGTTGGGAAACGTCATGAAACCTGACTTTTTGACCACTTTGTACTCGTACTAGGGACTGTTTGCCTATTTGCTCCCACTTGGCTCTTCCAGCCAGGGCTAACTCGACTGGTCACCATGCTCTTAGGAGGGAAGTTAAGTAAACTTCAGGTCTGTGCCAGAAATAAAAATGGGGTTCCATCACCTTCTAAATGTTAATAGAAAGAGACAGAACAACAGATTCTTCTTTGAGAATTATTAGTGGAGATTCTATCCCACTAATGAAAGCATTCTCTACCAGATGGTATTCATACATTGACATTTTGGAACACGGATGGATTCTGTCATCTTGGCTTAGAGAGCCCCTTAAAGATTGCATTCTAAGAAGGGAAGCCTCTGTGATTTGTAGCCTAGAAGATAAGCTTGTTCTGGTAGAACACATCTGAGTAGGAAACAAATCCTAGTGCTTGTGATATTGTCACTGGGGTGCCGATCACTATTGGGCTTAAGCATAGACCCCTAATTCCAGCTTTTCTCAAAAACTTTCAGCAGTCTGAACTAATGATAGAGGAGATGTTGTAAACCTGTGTTTGCCTGGCAATCAGGTTGTTGCCAAGCTTGAGTTAGAAAGGAATCATTTCTTCCCTTACTTTCTCGATGATAACTGTGTGAGGGTGGGAGTCGGAAAGATATCTGACTATAAAAGTAATAAAACATGACTGTGAGACCTGCTTGCAACTTTAGTAACATTTGGGTATTTTCTTTAATAACACACCTTTACTATTCCTGAATTAAGCTATGGTGACCACCTGTATGGAGCCTAGCTAGAAACTGCCCTATGTACCTTATAGAGAAAACAAACTAATGGCTACCAGTGAGGAGAGGGAAGAGGGGAGGAGCAAGATAGGGCTATGGGATTAAGAGATACAAACTTCTATGTATAAAATAGATAAGCAACAAGGATATTACGTATAGCACAGGGAGTTATAGCCATTATCTTATAATAACTTTTAATGGAGTATAATCTGTAAAAATACTGAATCACTATGCTATACACCTGAAATTAATATAATATTGTAAATCAACTTTAGTAAAAATAAAAAAGACACCTTAAGGAAAAAGTAGCTGAGCTTTGTTACAGTGGGGAACAGTTCACAGTGCTGTGACCCTATCTCTAGTCGGTGACCAAAAGGCAGAAGTCACGGATTGCCGTGGGGAAAAGGACTGACTTCTCCAGAAGACGTAACCTCATTCTAGGGACAGCTGGATATATCTTTATTTTAGATGTTGCCTTTGACAAGTTTTAGGGAATTTTTAATTTCACATTTCAGGTGAATATTCTTATTTTGAGTTTTTGGGCTTTGCTAGAGAGCATAGGACCCTCAAAACTCAATGTGATGATCTTGGAACCTCCCTAATTTCTTTCTTTCCATTCTCAGTCTCTCTTCCCACTTCCTTTCACTCTTCTGAAAATTAACACCTGCCAGCGAAATCAACTTTACGCTGCTTTCACTGGAGGCTGGTGTCTAAAAATCAATCCTGGCAACTAATGTAAAGTGAGATTTGGAAGATGCCTGGGTTCTCATGGAGTCGTGCAAGCTGAAGTTATTAAAGAGGATTAGAGACCACAGCTGGTGAGCAGATGGAATGCTTATAATTTCACAATCTTAGGTAGCTTTAAAGCCAAATCTGCACAAAACCTATTTGCTTTCTCTCTAGTTCATTTCGCTTTATCCTGCTGGAATATAACCCTAGTCAGTGTGATACTTTTAGTTGTTGTAAATGATGAGCCTTAATAGGTCACTCACTTAGATGAAAGCATTTATAATTCTGGTCATGCAATTTCTTACTCAATTGCATTTCAGTAACCACTCTTTAATAATGTACTATGAGAAGCTCAGTAGATAGGGAGGAGAGAATAAGACTTGTAAATTTCATTCAAAATGAAGACTACTTCACAGTAACACTAATAATATAGTATAATTACATTATGATGAAGACTAGTTCACAGTAATTACAGCTAAACAGTTCATCCGCTTGCGGCTTAAAGAAACTTGCCAAGCAGTTTCCGCAGCTCTTTTCCTGTGTCCCTTTCGTTAGAAATTCTTTTGTTATGCAGTCAGACAAGTCACCTGGACCAGCCGCCTTCAACTGCTGTACCGCCTAATCACAGCCCACTGCCCCGCTTTCCCCATGTCCTCCTCCCTCTTTGTTCTGGCTCGTTGTTATATGGGCGTCTTGTATGTGCGTAGAGCAACTGTAAGCTCCCCAGAAACGCACTTTCCTGCACTTCCTGGCAGATTGGTGTCTCCTACACAAAGGGAAGTATTTGTGAGGCTTCTGCTCAGTAACTGTTAAGAAGGTCAAACTAGGACCTTTATTCTACTAATTTAAAGATATTAATTTATACCTTAATGGCTGTTACTTTATCTAAGGACAGAATTAGTACCCACTATACTCTTAGCAGTTCTTTATCCTTACTGAAAGCCTTGAGAAAAATGGCTGCTTCACTCAAGCCATTGCAGAATGTCTGAAAATACAGAAAAACAGCTGGAGCCATAAATAAGTGAGTAGTCTGGATACACTCTGTACTAGCTGGTTGGGAAGAAAACAACACACAGATATTTCAGGTGGTGCTGCACAGCAAACAGCTGTAGTTTATGGTCCGTCATAGTCTCTGTTCTTTTGGAGCCAGTATGTGCTGCTTCTGTAAAGCCACAGTCAGCTGCAAAAATATTGTAACATGTGTTTTGGAAGCAATTACTGCATAATAGTATTCTAGCCTCAAAACATCCTGAATGATATATTTCTATACGTGGGGAGAAAGGGAAGAGCATATTGTGTTACTGATGCATTGGCACGAAATAGTAGAATTGTCATAGGAAGTGGCCTTTTTGTGGATCAGCTTTTCAAATGATTTTCAGTCGCTTCTTTTTTGGACTTCTAAATTGGCCTTCTGTAATTGGATATGACCTCTTATAAAGCAAGTAGTATAAACACATTTTAACTTCCACTGTAATTATTTTGTACTGAACCAAGTAGTTTAGCAATCCCTTCAAGATGATAGATTTGTACATCTATCATAAGTAAAATTGTTCTCCCTACCCTTCCCTTGTTCCCTTAGGTGGAGGGGATGGCTGGGTGAAAGGAGGTTTTGGAGGCCCCCTAAGAAGAAAAAGAATTAGGCCAAGAATTAGAAGACCCGGGGTTAATACTGGGTTCTTCTAGATTTGCCTTGTGTGATATTGACCAAATTCTGAAAATTCCTAGTTTGTAGGATCCATATCTAGTAAATGGGTATAATAATACTGAATATTTTCATATATGATACACTTATTAGATTACGAGGGCTGCCATGACAAAGTACCACAAACTGGGTGGCTTAAGTAACAGATACTTAACTTTCTCATAGTTTCTGGAGGCTAGAAATCTGAGATCAAAGTGTCTGCAAGGTTGATTGTTTCTGAGGACCATGAGGGAAGGATTTGTTCCAGGTTTCTCTCCTTGGCTTGTGGATGGCTGATTCTTCCCTTTGTCTTCACATCATCTTCCCTCTATATGTGTCTCTATCTAAGCTTCCTCCTCTTATAAAGACATTAGTCCCATAGGGTCCACCATAATGACCTTATTTTAACTTAATTACCTCGTAAAGACACTATCTCCAAATACAGTCAAATCTGAGGTACTGGGGGTTAAGACTTCAATATATGGATTTTGAGGGGAATACAATTCAGCCCATAACAATACATTACAGAGGGCTATCTAACTATAAGTGATATACTGTAGTTTATAATTCTTCAAATTGCTCTGTGTATTCAAAATATTTTAGTACAGTTTTATTCTGGTGGGCACATTGATAGGAAAAAAACCGCACTTTCCTTCTTTAAAACCTAAAACTTAATACCCAACCGTGTTTTCATTCCATATGGTGAATTTGCAAGTGAAAAGATACATCTTTTACTCTGGAGGAATTAGATGGAACTGTTGTATACACCATATACACCATTCCGGTTACTATCTCTTAGGGCATCTTTTTGTTTGACTCCTAGTTGTAGAGTGTTGTTTGGGAAGTTATTAGGAAAGCTTCGCAGAAATGGGTGAGTTGAATTGCTGTTGCCAGCAGGGTCAAAGCATTCTAAATTAGTCTTCTGCTAGAGAGTAAATAGACTCTTGCTTGGAAGTTTTGAGCCAATGGCAGTGTTTTACTCAAAGTGTCTAACTGCTAGACTGCTTACTATAGGTAGTAAGCCATAAAGACGGAGTCCACGGTAAACTCCAAGTGTGACTTTGTGGGCCTGGGATAGAGGGCAATGCAAAGAAGGAGATCGCTCAATGGAGAATGCCAAGTTTTTCGTCCACTGGGATTGCAATTGGAGGACTGTTAATTGTGGGAAGAAAGGCAACCAGACAGTCACATACTCCAAGGCAGAAAGGAGAAAGGGTAGTCAGGCCAGTTGGAAGCATGCATTAATATTGCAAAAAGGGAGACTTGCGAATACTTTTGCAGGTCAGACTTTCCTATTTGGCTGAGTAATTAATTGGTAAATAGGCATAATAGAGTCATCTCAAATGGTTCTTTAGAGTTGCATGATTTGTACACACAAAAAAACTATTGTGGAACAGGGAAGCTGGAAAACAACTAACTTGGCTAAACAAAACCAAGGCATTTTAGCCTCTAAAAACAACTTTGTGCATTCTGATTTAATTTTCTGAAATGAGATTAGTATGTAGCAGATTAAAAGGTTACCACTAGTAGGTAAAATGCTCCATTCTTCTTCAGGATACTATCCAGAGTGAGATCCAGGAATTCTCAATTGCTTAATTAGTTAACGTGCTCAGTTGCATTTTTATCATCACAGCAAGCGTGATGGCTTTATTGAGGGATTTTTTTTTGCCAGGCAGACTGTTAGCTTTGGCTGTTGAAATATTTCTAATCTGCATCAGATTTAGGATTCTTACTGAATTAATTTAGTATGTGCGTACTGAATTCCTATGCAAAAATGGAGATGTATATAGACCTTTGACACAGGTTTATCATAATGTGTTATTTGATGTAATAATCGTGATCTATCAAGATGTCATCCCTTTTAACTTTCTCCCCCATGACGTCTGTCATGTGCTTGTTTCTAAATATTCAGAGAATAAAAGCACAGTAGGTGCATTTGTGCATAAGTGGTCTCTGACCATTTATTCAGTCATACATTCAAGACATACTCCTGTGCAGGTACTAGGTACTGGGGGATCAATGACACATAGCAGTGATGTGATTCCTGTACTCATGAAGCTTACCCTTGCCATTTTTGGAGAAGCAGAGCCTATACCGTTGACCCTTGAACAACATGGGTTTGAACTTCTCAGGTCCGGATTTTTTTCAGTAGTAAATACTATAAATACTATAGTACTACACGATCTGTGGTTGCTTGAATCTGCGTTGATGGAGGAACTGCATTTATGGAGGGACGACTGACTATAAGTTATACATGCATTTTCAACTAAAGGAAGGGTCGGCCCTGCTAATCCCCACGTTATTCAAGGTTCAGCTGTACTGTGAACAAGAACATGCAGTGGGATATATACTTAAATATGGAGAGGAGGATGGGATGTTAGGGGAGATCCTACAAAGAGGACCATTGCAGGTGGTGGGTGATAAGAGCAACACTGCCTGGAAGAATTGATCGCTCAGCAGAGGCATGAAGGATGAAAAGAGTGAGCTGGACCAGGAGGGAAGGGATAGACTGTACTGTCCTTTCACCCTTGGGTAACTAAAAGGTTTCTCACAAATTAACCTTTTACATTTTGATGTCTTGTAATAGAAATTTTATCACTGTAAGCTCTAGGAAATTATTTTAAAATCAATTAGCTGGATAAAAAATTGTCAGTGTAATTGCTGAGAGCCATATTTGAAATCGTTTTATCTCTGTCACTCATTCCTCTTTTGCTGCCTCTCTTTTTCTTTTCTCTTTTTTTCATCTCTTCTGGGTTTTTTCTTCTGTGCCAACTTTTATATTTTCATCTTGAGCATTTTTATTTCTTGTCCAGTTTGATACATGGCCCAAATGGCTACTTTGGCTCATGGGTTTTCCCCGGGAGCCTGATGAGCTCACTGTAGTCCAGGAGTTACATGCCTCGGCTGTTGGGATATGGAGCCCAGGTGAGCATGATTTATCATCTGCAGACTTTAAAGTGAGGCTGGTAGAGTGTGCCACTTACTGAGCTGGTTTGGGGTATAAATGTAATACTCCAGTTCTCAGACCTTTTAACTGATTTTTAAGTATACATGCAGAACACATTATCAATAGGCCCATGACGTTCCTGTTTTGAACAACAAGGGCAGCCCATTTGGACAACAGAGATGTCATCTGCATGGCTCAAGAGAGTCCTTTATTTTATACAGAAAACTGAAAAATTTTAATTCCAGATAATTTCATTTTATAAAAGACTTAGAATGAGATAGCAAGATCAGTGCCATATGACTTTAGTTTGCTTGTGAACAACTTAAGACTTCTTTCGCATTGACCTTAGATTTGTGGGATGTCTGCTCTATTATACATGTTTTGGAGAACAAAAGGAAAACCTTTAAGAGCAGAGGGCTTCTGGCCCTCAAAATGATCCCAATTCTGGAGAAAAATTTCTCATAGGTAGCATTCTCCATGTAGATGTTTCCTGCTCGCTGGCCCAGTCTAACTTTTCATTTTCGTTTTTTTTCTCAGTTTGATGTGTTTAGAATACAGTCCATTTTCTTTTCTGGATTGGGGCAGATGGTGCTGTCTCTTTTGATTATCTATGTTTTAAAGGAAATGTTGATTGGGAAGAACAATAAAACATGGCCAGATGAAATTGAGAGCAGAAATTATATAATCCAAGAAGAGCCATATGTATTCTATGTTTTTCTACTCAAAGTTTACCATGATTCATGTGTGAGTTTCTAGAGTTCAAGTTTGCTGTATTTTAAAATGTCATTTAGGATGGTTCTTTGGGTTATTGGTTTGTTTTAACTTTAATTTCTAAAAGATACAGAAACGAGAAATAGATGGGGTTTTTTCCTTCCTAGTCACATTTAAATAAGAAAGTTCTTGAGTAGTAGTGGCTTTTGACAAATCCAAAACTTTTGGATAAATTCTACTTAATGCTCATAAAATCTGTCACCTGCAGTCTGCACATTTTCGCACAGTTGCCCAAGTGATCTTAAACCAGAATATTTAACAGGTGTTCCAAACAGAAGCCTGAAGGAAATGAACAAAGGGGCACAGAAAACAGCTTGAAGGGTCTCTTACTGGCTATATTTGAGAGAGTTTTAGGATTCAAAAGAATGATGGCAAAGAGTATGACAAGTTTTATTGAGTGGAAAAAATAATCCATGACTTCATAGATAATTAATGTGAGAGAGGGAACTAATTAACATAGAAGGAATGATAGAATTAGGAATATCACCATCTTACAAGTATCAATATAGTAATATCTTCTGGCAAAGATATTAGTGTTTAACCATCAGGTGAAAGGGGAAGAGGGTGCCTTAACAACAGGGAATTAGGTCACATAATACTAGAACTAAGTGATCAAAGTGCTGAGTATCACCAGAAGGTTCAAATTGGCACTGTGTGCTTCCTTAAGTGATGGAATGGGAAGTACATCCATACAGAGCTCTTGATAAACATTTTTAGCCTGAATCTAATTATGAGGAAATAGTCACACAATCCAGATAGTTGTATACGTTATAAGAAAACTGGTCTGGGGACTTCCGTGGTGGCGCAGTGGTTAAGAATCCACCTGCCAGCGCAGGGGACATGGGTTCGCTCCCTGGTCCGGGAAGATCCCACATGCCTCGGAGCAACTAAGCCCGTGCGCCACAACTACTGAGCCTGCGCTCTAGAGCCCGCATGCTGCAACTACTGAAGCCCGTGCACCTAGAGCCCGTGCTCTGCAACAAAGAGAAGCCACCACAATGAGGAGCCCACTTGCTGCAACTAGAGAAAGCCCATGTGCAGCAACCAAGACCCAACGTAGCCAAAAATAAAAATAAATTAATTAAAAAAAAAAAAACTGGTCTGGACACTTCAAAAATATTAACTTTAGCAAGACAAAAAATATAGGAGATTTTTATTCTAGATTAGAGGAGACTAATGCAACACATGTTCCTTGATTGGACCCTGGACTTGGGGTTGGGGGGGGAACATTAAAGACATATTGGAATGACCGGGGAAATTCGAACATGTAATATAGATTAGATTTTATCCTGTCAGTGTTAAATCTCTTGGTGTAATGTTGTGGTTACATCATCACACCAACAAGGTCCTTGCTTTTAGGAAACACATGCTGAAGTTTTTGGGGTGAACTGTCATAAGATCAATAACTTCAAATAGCTCTGGAAAAAACTGTGTGTACGTGTGTGTGTATAGAGAGAGAAAATGTGAACATACAAGTATAGCAAAATGTTAATAATTGGTCAGTGTAGGTGAAGGGTATATGGCTGCTCATAATACTGTTCCTTCACTTTTCTATAGATTAAAAAGGTTTCAAAATATATATTTTTACACATCAGGAAATTTCACAGAAAATTTTTCATTTCCACATTCTCTGGAAAAATGGCAGTCTGTCAACCTGAGACTCCTTAGATCCTGCTTGGCAATAATTGATTGGCTACATAGCAGCTGCCCCCTTTAGATAGGGTGAAGGCATTTTCTGTTTTCCAGTCTTTACCCTTCCCTTTTGCCTGATATGTCCACCATCTTTTACTCACTGACATTACCTGCCAGGTGACTATATGCATTTGTTGATCTCCTGGCTGAGGTAGGCTGTACCATGAATAGTAATGCTATTTCCATATGTCAGAACTCTGGTGAGTTATTTCGAGCCCTAGCACGTGAAGTTAGTACTGGATTTGATTCCTATATCAGCTGATGAGCTTCACTGGGTTCTTTGGCCATAGACTGAATTCTGTCCTCATCCCCAAATGCATATAATTTCGTCATGCGAGACATCAAATTTTAAAATGTGGGTGTAAAAACTGTTCAGAACTTGCTCGATAGGTGGTATAAATATTAAAATTCTCTTTCAGATTTAATGTGTTACAAAATTGTGCTGTCTGGATTCTGCCTTGCAAAATCAGTTGAACAGTCTTGCAAAAGTATTGAATAAGCTACTTGAAAATTTTTCAATGTGACATGCCAAACCTTAATGAAAAAACATTTTGTGGAAACGTTTATAGATGCCAGTGCAGAAAGTAGGGTATAAACTTTAATTACCTTTGTAAGTCGTTCTATCCTGTGTTTAAGCGATTGCTTTCCTGTTATACACCCAAGGAGGGTACCGGGTCTTTCTGGGTAATCATGGAGCTGAGCCTTCCCCCAAAATAAAAGAGCTATATCTGGCACAGGTTAGGGTTCAGTTAGCCAGTGACACAGTTCAAACATGCAGAGGGAAGGAAAGAATAGGTCTAGTACTAGAGTCAGGCTTGCCAGGCAAGCATATCTACCTCATACTTTATCCATTTTTGTGGGTTTTTCATCCCTGTATAATTTGCTGTTCTTAAAAATGCTAGCTGCTTCTGTCCAGTTCCATGTGCCTATATGATTTTTGCCTTGTGAAGTAAACAGGAGAACTTTTCTTAGAGAATTTGACAGAAGTGAGCATAGATTCTCCTCGTATTTTAGGTAGAATCCAATTTAGTTGGCATCACAGGAGGAGGTTGAGAGAGAAACTTGAGACCTGGGATTCAGCAAGGGTAACGGATCTGGTGCTTTCGCTTTTTATTAAAGCCCAGACCTCGCACTTTTGTATCTTATTAACTGAAGTGTAGTACAGCTGTTGCCCGAATGGGACCCATTTTGCCTATGGATAAACTAATATGAAAGTTCCTAGCAGGGCTTTGCTCAGATCTTGGGCTAGGACAGAAGATCACTCTTTCTTCTGAATTCCAGAAATAGCAACAAAAGCTCAGAGGAAATCAGCCTCCCTTGTCCCATTTACATTCTCTGGCCTTCCCTCCTATCCAGCTGGCCACTCCAGCTGCAAAAGGAATTCATCTCTCCTCTTCTGCTTTCTCTAAGGTTCCAGAATTTGTCTGGAACCCATGTTGCTCTTGAAAATATTTTCCTAGACTGGAAGGCAACTTCCCACAACGTATGTTCGCCTACCTGCTGCTTTCTTTTCACTGTTGAGAGTCTGGTATTCCCTTGTCTGTCTTTCAGGATTTCAAATAGTGTAACCACTTAACCAGCTAAATGGCTAGAAAGATGTTTGTCTTTGCATTTTTAGCATCAGGATGATTGATATCTGAAGGTATTTCTGGCATATTTGTCTTTAGGGATTAACTGCATTGTCTTTATATTATGTGAATTTATTCCTTGTGATTTTATACATTTTTAATGTTTGTATTTAACACCGCTAACTGTGGGTCATAATCACTACATGGAGATTGTTAGGTAGTTAATCTAACTTTCATATGCAATTATTGATTCCTCTTTTTTTCCCCAGGATGAGTAATATTTTAAAAATGAAGATGATAGATTTATTTTTCTGATTAGAAAAGCAATTCAGCAAGCATTCGTAAACTGTCTTTCCTTCATTTATTCTCATCAACATTAGTAGGCATTGTCTAGATATCCAGTTTGTCCCTATTATTGAGCCACTTTTTTTTCTTTTTCATCCCAAAGTACTGTTTTTTTCTGTTCATGTAGTTCTTATATTGAGGGTTTGCTATTGATTTTAAGCCTCTTACCTTAAAAATGGACACGACCAGAAGTCGTGTATTTTCCACACCCTTAGTTTATTATATATAATTTTGAAAGAGAGTAGCTAAGTCAGCTCCTTGGCAAATCTGAGAAAGCATATTATGTTATGCTGGGCATATCTGTAAATGACCCTGTGGATGAGAGCTAGACAGAAGGGTTACAGAGAAATAATGCTGATGTCATTTCATTGGAATGAAGAGGCTGCTGTCACAACCATAAATACATTCTATAGCTAGCAGCTAAGTGTCTAGCTCTGTTTCTTTTCTAAGAAGGAAAACAGTGAAACAAGCCAAAGAAGTAAGTTGTGTTTACAAAGTGGGATATTTTAATTAGTTTAGGCCTTACAGTTATACAGACAGTGTGAACTTACAGTTCTTTTTGGAGCAAACATGAAAACCATTATTTGTGGAAAGTTTAAATTTCACGTGACAAATATTCCGTCTACGTGCGTAGGGTTTTTGTGGGTTTTTTTGTCCTTTTTCAAAAAAATGTATTTGCTTTGCTAGTGTATTTTTATTTTAACCTTCCGTGTGCTAAAAATGCTCTATTTTCTTGGGTGGAGATGTGCGTTTAGGAGGGAAGAAGGGTATAAGTTGCTGAACTGAATCTCTCCTTCCTTTTTTTTTTTGGCATGTCCAAATAGGGTAGTTTTCACCTCAATTGGGGCATGTTTAAACAAGAGGCTTCCATCTTAATCCCTTTTCAAGAAATTCCCTACCCCCAACGTGTCTATATCTACAAAATAAAATGCTCCCTGCCCCCCTGTGTTTGGAAAGCTGTCCCGAGAGCGCCCTGTAATCCTTTTTTACTGATCAGAGTCTTCACCACAGGGGAGAGACTTTCAAATATTAAGGAGGTGGTGATGTAAAAGGTGGGTTGTCATGTCTGCCCACTTGAGCCATGGTCACAAACAAAATTGAAGCAGGTGGAAAAGTGGTTTTAATTTGATTGCTCACCTCATA
This sequence comes from Monodon monoceros, assembly GCF_005190385.1. NCBI lineage: Eukaryota > Metazoa > Chordata > Mammalia > Artiodactyla > Monodontidae > Monodon > Monodon monoceros. The sequence continues at coordinate 93,878,020 of NW_021703767.1, read as the reverse complement.
GCAGCTTCAATGTGGGAAGAAAGAAAGTTGGCTTATAAGATTTGCCTCTGGATAAATTTACCTGCTGCAAAACCAGAGGGAGGAAGGCAGCCCTGATAGTGAAGAAAGAGCACCTTGCCCTACAGCCTCACATTTCTTCCTCTTCTGGACAATCTCTTGTTCGGTTGGCACACACCAAACTCTTGGGGGTCAGGGGAGGACAAAAACAAACAAGGCGTAGTTTCTTTTTAAACTTGATATAAAAGGTATCCTAACAGCAAATCACCAGAACTGTTCTTTCTTGTTTTGTTAATTTTTGTGAGGGGATTGGTTAGCTTTCTAATTTTTTTCTCCTTTGCACACACTCATGGTGTGTCTGTGAGAGAGGGACAGAGACAGAGACTGAGAAAAAGAAAGCACGTGAGCAGGCAGAAGCCTGGTCCAACTGCGAAACGTACTCTGTAGAGCTGGTCTCTGTTTTATGGAAAGGGTAATAATTCATAGACTACTCCGAGGCACAGTTAAATCTGGCTTAGGGAGAGGTAGGCCAGGGTCTGAGTTAACTCAGTTATTTAGGTAGTAGAATTGTGCATTTTGGCATTTTCATACCAGAAAGTTAGCTTTCACACAAGAGTGTATTTTATGTGTGGTAAGTAACTGTCACTTTAGCTCAGTTAAACAAATTTTATTTTCGCTCTTGTTTGTGCAAATTGTGTGCCTGGCATTTATTTGCTTTTTTTCTCTTAGTCTGCGGTAGCACAAATGGAAAAGCGTTACATAAATGTGGTGTGAATGCATTTTCCTCTTCTTTTGCCATAGTCACAATGCAGAACCTTGAAAGAAAGAAGGAATCCAGTCTGGCTTTGGTACCACATTTCTCTTGATATAATAGGGTAGTGGCTGTCCTGTCACTGCCTTTCCTCCTCAGGCCCTGCCCTCTTTATTTTTGATCTTTGCAGAATCCTTTGTTTATCTGGCTCCATTCATGGCCTACTTTTTCTTGTTCTTCCTTTCCTCACATGCCTTGTCCCCAGATCCAAATGCCTTTGCTCTATTCATTTGACAGCTTTTTCAGAGTTTAAGAAAGAAACCCAAGAACACAAACCCTCTCCTGGGACTTAGGGGGTCTCTGCTGCCACTTCCTTTCTCCCGTTCGCCTCAGGGCAAACACCCCGCCAGTCCCAGCCCTCTGCCCCTCCCTCTCGCTCTCCCTCATGACTCCTAGTTCGTCATGATGCAGCCAGAGGCTCTGCTTGCTTTGGGACATGTGCTAGACTTGTGGTCCTGGGGAAACCTCCTCGTTTGTCCCTCAGCCTCATCCCTCGGTCGACAAAGACACCTTGCAGATACTGTGCTCCGAACTGGACACGAAACTGTGATGTGCAGAATAGACTGCAGCCCTGCCTCCTGCTGTAAAATGGAGCAGAGAATGTCCATCTTGCCAAGGAGGCTGTAAAAATCAGCAAGGTGATGGTGCCTGACCAGCACATATCTAGGTGCTCAGAAAATAGCAGCTTTCGTTATTACAGTGAGACAGACAAGGCAAGTCCTGACCTCTGTTTGGAAGTTGTTTAGTCGGGTTTCCTTTGTTTTTTGTTTTAATTTTATTTAGTTTTATTTATTGATTTTTGGCTGCGTTGGGTCTTCGTTGCTGCACGCGGGCTTTCTCTAGTTGTGGCGAGCGGGGGCTACTGTTCGTTGTGGTGCGGGCTTCTCATTGCGGTGGCTCCTCTTGTTGCGGAGCACAGGCTCTAGGTGCGCGGGCTCAGTAGTTGTGGCCCGCGGGCTGTAGAGCGCAGGCTCAGTAGTTGTGGCGCACGGGCTTAGTTGTTCTGTGGCATGTGTGGGATCTTCCTGGACCAGGGATCGAGCCCGTGTCCCCTGCATTGGCAGGCAGATTCTTAACCACTGTGCCACCAGGGAAGCCGTTTAGTTGTTTTTAATCTCAGTCAGAGCCTTTCACTTGTATGTCTGACTCTTACCTGAAACCCATTTTTTTCAGTTTTAAGCAGATTCCATCCCCCCCCACCCCTTCTAATTCAACCTCCTTTCCCATATTTCCTTTTTCTGTCAAAAGCATAACCATTTCTTCTATCATCCGTGTGTGTTTGAAAGCTGGCTGTGGGGAGGAGGTCTTCAATTTTTTTTTTTTTTAACTCCCCTTTCTTTCATGCCGTATGTCTAGTAATGGTCCGGAGGATTCTTCCTTTGAAGAGCTCTTCAATTCTTCTCTTCTTTCTTTGTTGGATAGGTGATCATCTCTGTTCTAGTCTAAACTTTTATTACCTCAAGGATAGGGTCTGGCTTCTTGTCCTTCTGAGACACTTTAAATGTCAGTCATGGCAGAAGGCAATAAAGACCTCCTTCAGCTAGCAGTTTGAATGTATCTAGTGTTTGAATGTATCTCTGTGAGTGTTTGAAACCATAGGGTGCTTCAAACTCTGGAATAACCAGTGATTCAGAGAGTATTGTTTTTAACAAGTGAACCAGTTCATTTATTGCAACTGTGCTTATGTGTTTTTTACTGACAACTAACTTCTGAGATACACAGTATTTACAGTTGACTTAGTAGGAGTTCCCAGAAAATGTGAGGCTATGTTTTGACTTACAAGTATAGTCCGTTATCTGTATCTTAACACGAATACATGATTATAAATGAGCTTGGGACATTAAGTCTTTTGAATGTGAGTTTTCTTTTAGTTGCAGTTTTAAAAAATATGATATTGCCACCAGCCCCTTACTTTTTCTCACCAAAATAAAAGTAAACATTCTGCTTCTACTAAGCAGAATGCATTGGGGAAGAACGAAGAACCGATCAGAGTGGAGCCAACTAGAAGTTCTTGTTATTTTTTACGTATGCTTGGTTTATTGACTGAGTCAACAAGTAGGTATCGAGCTGTGAGTCTGCAGGAACTGTGCGAGGCGCTCTGGGCTGAGTGGTGAGCACGTCCTGAAGCAGGGCCAGGAGCTGCAGCCTGCCCTGTGGCCTCTTTTTTGTGTCCCTCACCCACTAAGCTGGGGCTTACACTTTTAAGTGGCTAGAGAAACAAAGAAGACTGTGTGACAGAGGCCTCTGCGTGACCCACAAAATTTTAAATATTTACTATCTGGTTATTGACAGAAAATATATCTGCTCTGGACCTCTAGTGTCTCTGCCTTCCTGAAGCTTACATTTTAGTAGGAAAGAAAAATAATAAACGAGTGAACAGTCAGACAGGAGAATTAATGTCCAGTTCTGATGACTGCTGGGAAGGAGCTAAGTAGGGTACGACGATGACGGGAGGGAAGCCGGGACAAGGGGGTGAGGGCTGAGGTAGGATTCTTGGAAATTAGACCTGAACATTGTGAATAAACGGCCTGTGAAGAGCTGGGCTTACTAACCTGCTCTCACCCCTAGTCCACTTCCCCCTTCACCTCCAAATGCCTGCTTGCCCACAGGATTCAGCTGGGTGTTGGTTCCTAGGAAGCTTCTAGAGCGGTCTCTCTTAGAGGGCCTTTACCACAGCGCCTGTCACTTTGTAATCTCCTGTTTGCTTCCATTCCTTTCCCCACCCTCACCCCCCCCAGACTTGAAATATCTTGAGGTCAAGGACATGTCTTGGTAATCATAATATCTCTAGGTATATAGCTCATAAACTGGTTGAACAGTTAAATAAATCTGTAGACTCAAAATTAGATTCCATCAAGCAGGTCGTGAAAGTCAAATGTTTCTTTTAGCAAAACAGATTAAATTTATCCTATTTTTACACATCCTTCCCACCCCATGCTCCCTGCTCCAAGTACTTTTCCTGTTTTATCTCAAAAACAATTCTTGCTGCACCCCAAAACTTGCCCATCTCCCCATCTTATTAAAAAACACCACCATCCTTTCAGTTGATTAAGCCCCAAATGAGGAATTAGCCTTGATTCTTCTCATTCCCTCATCCATGTCCATCATATCCAACCCTTCAGCACCTATACCTCCAAAACCAGACCTATTTTTAGCATCTTTACTACCACCCCCAGCCCAGGCCGGCTAGCTCCATCCTTCACCTGGACCAGTGTAGCAATGTGCTGACTGGTCTTTCTGCTGCCACTCTTAGCTTCCATATATCCATTATTCATGCAGACACCAAACAGATCTTTTCAAACTCAATAGTATGTCAGTCCCTCCACTTAACACTCTAGTGGTTGCTTATCAAACTTAGAATAAAACTTGAATTAAAAAATCTGAACTCACAGCCCTTCATGAACCAGCCTCTGTCTTCAACCTCATCTCTTCATTGCTCTCAGCTTCTCTCAGTTGCACTGGTCTCCCCTGTCTCCTCCTTAGGGTTCTCTGTTCCCTGTTGCCTGTTGAATTATTAGGTAGAGTTCAGTGTTAATCTGGTCAGCGTTGTGACTATGTAAACCAATAATAGTGGCAAGTTAACAGAACCACAGTGAAATCCCTACCCCAAAGACATCCTCATTCCTGATTTTCATTATCATGTTTGTGGTACCAAAAGTTCATGGCAACAGGCAACTGACTTCATGATAACCCTTGTTAAAGGCTTGGGAAAGGAACTTGACAACCTTACTGACTTCTAATGGCATTAACTGTTTTTCTTTTTTCCTCTTTTTGCCACGCAGAGTATGAGTTGGAAGTAAAGAGGGTGCAAGACATTCTTTCGGGAATAGAGAAGCCACAGGTATGTCTTCTGGATTTCTCAGCGTAAATGGCGCTTTTTTAAGTATTTCAAACATGCTTTTCTTTTACCACACAGTAGGTAAGCAAAAGGGCCCCTTTCCATTGCGGATTACTCATAAACTGTGAAATAGTGTTGTTATTAACAGAGCGTGAAAATATAAAACAGCAGTCTTCTGTTTAGTCATCATCCACCAAAATGCCTTCTTCACTTAGATATTCGGGATGCAATTAGGTGTTCATCCCGATTTCCAGGGTTACCCCTTCCCCCACCCGCTAAGGCTACAGAACAGTTTTCTTTTGGTAATTTACCTTTACCTTTGTAAATGTAATAATAATAATTTTTGAAAACCTCAGTAATTCAGAGTATTTTTCCAGGTAAATTTCAAAAAGGTATGTAAATATTAGCTGAGTAAAATAAGTCCAAAGCATAATGGCAAGGAAAAAAGTTGGTGGGAGTAGTGATATTGTGAGGTTTTAAGTTTGATTTTGCCAGATGCTTTGAAATTCAAGTGAAAAATTCAAAATGTTGATTCAGGCTTTCATCTGAGTTGAGAGAGCCAAAGTTCTTTGGAGTGTTTTCTAGCTGAATTGGAAAACCTTGATTCTTCATGTGTTTCAAATACTGAGGCCTTTTAACAGAAGGGTCCAAACATGCCTCAGGGCACATAGTTGAGTTTGACTAAACCTAAAAACATGAGGTGTTGCTGGACTACGGGCGCAGTAGGGCACTTGCAGAAGCGTAGGGTGTTGATGCTGGGTTGGGGAGTCTGCACTTGATCCGGTAAGGAGCGGGTTGCCACTGAGAGTTTATGAGCAAAGAAGTTATGTTTCTTATAATCAGGACCGTACTTTCAGGAGGATCAAACAGCCGGCAGGTGCACTGCAGTGAGAAGGGCATGGACCCAGGGAGACAAGTGTCTGGCGTCTGTTATTGTAGGGCTGGCGAGAGGCTGTGGGAATCAGAGTTAGGGCGGTGGCGTCAGGTGTGGCAAGGAGAGGATGGATACTAGAGCCATTCTAGAGCGAAATCAGTCAGGCATTACAGCCTGTCAGGTGTCACGGGTTAACTGGGCTTTCAGGCTCAGATGACGCCTTTCAGGAGTTGCTTCCTCTGGGCAGGCTGCCCTGATTTCTGTCCCATCAACTGGGATACTCCCCACGGTATTTGGTACCACTGGTACTACATGTGGTACTACAGCTTCACTGTGCTCTGCATGTATTTAATACATTGTACTGCATTTACTTGTGTTTGTGTCTTTCCCGGTCATCTGTGAGTTCCTCTAGAATAGGTTTGTGTCTGTGTCCTCTTGGTATCTTCAGTGCCATTCTTAGACACGTGGAATTTGTTTTACTAGCAGGGTATCCAGGAAGACGAATAAGTGGGTGGTTGAGTGTGCCTGATAGATCAGTGCCGTGGAGAGAGGGCAACAAGATATACCTGGGGAGAGCACGTGCATCGGAGTGACCATTGGAGTCGTAGGAGTGTATGATAGCTTTGGGGATGGGGTAGAGCATAGGGAGAGCTTAGAGAAGGCTTGAGGGCAAAATCATGAAACAGGCTTACATTTATAGTGCAGCAGAAAGAAGAACCCATGAGGGACACACAGAAGTCATAGTCAGCGTGAGAAGGCAGAGCAGCAGGTTAGTTGACTATCCGGGATGTAGTCAAACAACTTCATCATCTGGTCTCTGTCCCGTGTACACACATATGGTGTTTTTCTTGAGTTATACCTGATCATTTCTTTACTGCAGAAGTGATAAAGTCTGTTTCTGAGGATCATGTGGCTCTAGAAAGATAAAAGCAATATTTATATGTATTGGTCATTTCCTCCTGATTCAGCATTTATTAAATGCTTAACTGTTTACAGGTTTTAGAGCAGGGTAGACAGGGTTTTGTATAAATAGTCATGATGTTAGGTGTAATATAGTCAGATTGTCACCTGAGAGGTCAGAAAGTCCAAAATGAGTCTCACTTGGCTAAAATCCAGGTATCGGCTGGGCTACATTCCTTTCTGGAGGCTCTGGGGGCAAATCTGTTTTCTCACCCTTTCCAGCTTCTAGAGGCTACCTGCATTCCTTGGCCCACGACCCCTTCCATTCTCGTATCTCCTTCTCTGACTTCCCTGCCTCCCTCTTTTACTTACAAAGACCTGTTACTCATACTTGTTACTACATCAGGCCCACCCGGGTAATCCAGGGTAGTCCCTACTTCACAAGATCCTTCACTTACTCACATCTGCAGAGTCTCTTTTTACCTTGTAGGTTCCAGGGACTAGGATGCGGACATCTTGGGGGTGGTCGTTACTCTGCCCACCATACCAACCCCTGGTCCCCACAAAAACCTTCTCTGCTGGATGACAGTCCACCCATCCTCCCCAGCCCTGTTAGTTCTTCACACCATTATTCTCCCTTCTTTCCTCTCCTCCCCCCTCTGCCTGAAACTCTTACTCGTGGTTGTGCCTTATTTATCTTTGTGCTCCTAGTACCTAGTACTGCCCTTGGCACGTTGTGAACCCTTAACATGTATTTGGTAAATAAATGTGTGGCAGCCTGCAGTGGCTGTAGTGAGGTTCTGCCAGGTGAGACAGATACCTGACGGCTGGCCAGCATCATACGAGGCTCAGCCAGCCTGGTGGGATGTGGGCACGGCTGGGAGCCAGAGTGCGAGGGAGCAGCATGCAGAGGAGGGTCCTGTGAGTTGGAGCCCAGCGTGGCCATTAACTGGCTCTGTGACCCTGAGCCGCAGTTTCCTTACCTTTGAAAGGTGGGATAATAAATACCATGTGGGACTATCTGAAAAGTAAATTGTATGCTATTTATAGAGTCCTTGGAATGGAGTATTTTCCTAGAGTTTTTAGCATATCATTAGGCAAAAGTGAAACTCCCTGCTATACTCTGAAATGGGAAAGAGGGGCTGTTCACCTTCTAGGAAAAGAAACAGCTGCAGAAAGTTCGGCACACAATTGTCTAAAGGATTGCTGTTCTAAATTTTTTTTCTTTCAGCTGCATCTGGTAACACCTCCAAATAAAAGACATATATTTTTCTTCAAGGTTTTACGGATGGTTTGTTTTAGGTGTTAGAAACATTACTGAGGACTTGTAGATTCCAGTCATCTTTCTAGAGCTTTGGGCACCCTGAATTAAGCAAGTCATTTACTCTTCAGAAACCCAGATACTATAAATATCCAAATACTTAGCCATTAAATACAACAGGGTACAAATATACAAGGTTTTTGTCCCGAGACTGTAACAATTAGGTGCCTTGGGGACTGTGCTCATACAGCCACTGCTGTACCACAGAACTAAGCTGATATGATTCTAAGTGGTTTACGGATTAACCTCTGCTAGTACCGGCCAGCTCCGACCTAGTGTGGTTTAATCTGCTCTGATGGTGGTGCTAGATGGAGTCTCCCACATACTGGGCTGTTTACTTTCAGGATGTAAATAAATGTAACTTGGAATTGTGGTTCTGCATTGTTTCTATCCGCTAATGTTCAGCTTGTAGAAACAATTGATTTGTTGGTTCCAGAAGTGAGTAAACTGACCTAAAAGAAGAACAACTGTCCGTGCAAGAAGCAATCCCTTGAAACAAACAGCAGTAGATCTGGAAACAGATTTTGAGGTTCTTAGCACTAAAGGAATTTTAGTAACAGATGATTCTGAAATTCCTGGATTTGAGCATCCATTTCTTTGAATAATGATCTCTTTGACCTTTTCCTTTTAAATTTTCCTATATGTTATTATTTTTCATGATGGGTACTTTAGAAGTGAAGCCAATATTTCTATGGTAATATTTTCTTAACATACTCCCTAAATTGGATCAGCAGACCTCCCACATAGTTAAATCCAAAGACAGACCAAATTTAGAAGGTACTAACTTACATAGAAATATTTTTGAACACGAGAGTAACAATTTAGTAACTTTATGAGAGTAAATGGTGTTTTTGATCCAAATAATGAATAACATTTGCATATAAGATAGTCTGAAAACTAAGAAAGTAAAATTTCACAGAATAGTATTAATATACTGGGATGAACAGGAGAGAAAGGGGAAAGGAGAAAGAGATCTAAGGATTACATACGAAATAGGTACAAGATAATGCAGTCTTGTCATTTGCGAATATGTGTATGCATATGTATATGCTTTTAACTAGCAGCTGTTCTCAAGTTCAAATCTATATTTAATCAATACATAGACAAAAATGACTTCTAATCGGTGTGTAATCGTTTACAAGTAGATGGTTTTATGAGTCCTTCAAAGATACTTCAAAGCAGTTTAATTTCTATGCAGACTTAACACTAGTAACCTTCACAGCAGACTCTTATATCACTAGTGCTGAAACAAATGTCACGTTGGATCTTGTCCAATCACTTTGTAACTAAAAATCACCACTTTTATCACCATTACAAAGGAGATTGATTTCTGTTTGTGGTAGAATCGTTAAGCATCAGCAAGTCCGTTAGCTTTATGGCTTCTAAACTTCCTTTTTTGGATCACAGCCATGACAGTCATTGTGATGATCAGGTTAGCCATGCCCCATTTCAGTTCAGTGGTCACCGCTGGTGAGAAAGTTTCACCAGAGAGAGAGAGAGACTGAATGAATGAAGGTGAAGCTTGTGTACGAATGCTGTCGCTCTGCAGTAGGCTTGAACCCAGCCTAGTTCCCAGAGTTCTGAATCTCTCATTAAAGCTATCACCTCCCTGGATGCTTGGAGTAAAGGCATCTACTGCTGAGGATTCCCCTTTACATGACACTCTCTTGAAAGGCACCGTGTAATTTCCTGGCATCAGCCTTGGAGTGGGAGTGAGTTCCAAGTTCTAACAGAGACAAAGCACTCTTTCTCTCAGGATTCCAACGCCTGAAGAAAGGAAACCTGAGGCCCAGGAGTCAGTGAGAGGGAGGGAGGGGGGAGCACAGGAGGGAACGGGTCTCTCAACTCTGGTAGTAGTCTAGGAGGCAGGCTGCTCAGATCCAGGAAAGAACTCCCAGAAGCCGCCGTCCTTTGAAAATGATGCTGAGTTCTCCAGGTGCACTTCTGATAGGCCGGCTGATGGGAAAGATGCACTTGCACAGAGGTCTGTGTTCACATGACAGTTGGCCTTCCTAAGGCTTGCTCAGGGAACCTCGGAGAAAGGTGAGCGTTATTTTAGTTGATGCTTCAGGTGTTGTACATCACTGTTGAGTTAAGTAATAATTTAACCAAGTCCTAAAGGAAAGACAGTAAATTCTTTTTTGTTTTGGTTTGATTTACGTATATCATAAAATGATTATCACGACAGGTGCAGCTAACATCCGTCATCTCATATAGATGCAATATAAAGAAAGAAAAAAAGCAAAAATTTTCTTCTTGTGATAAGAACTCTTAGGAGTAAATTCTTAATAGCTGATGAAAAAAGTAGAGTTTAAAAGGATGTGAATTTATGGATACCTGTTCAGTATCTAAAGTGCTAGCATTTGACTGAGCTATTTTGAGAAGTGGTGTTAATTTCACACCACCATTCATGGAATCAGTGTTACTACACACTGTGCTCTTGGAATTGGGCCACTTATCACCTCAGTTGAATGTTCCTCTGTACCTAATCAGCATCTTTTTAAATTATAAACTGAACTCTTCATAGCAAAATATCTTGTTTTAAGTTAAAAATCAAATATAATATCCAGTATCTCAAGATTACTCATTAATGGTGTGTGAAGGAATTCAGCAAATACAATGGTGTATGTGGTAGAAACGCTGCCTTAAAATCTAATCAGGGGAACAACACACAGATAACCAGGTAAAGCAGAGTATAATGAAATGAGTGTCAAATATAGGTGCCCGCTCAATGTGGTTGGAGCACAAAGAAAACAGTTGCTGATCCTGAGCAGGGAGTCAGGCAGCACCGTACAGAAACTTTTCCTGAATTGGCCTCAAGCTGCCATGGGCCCCTCTGTGCTCAGTGTATCTGCCGTGAGGCCCCTCACGCATCTCTTCATCAGGCAGAGGTCATATCTTAATCATCTTTGTGTCCACAGCCCCTCACAAGTTAAGCTATGATGATTAAATGAATAAGCAAAGGCAGCATTTGAACTGGGTCTAAAGGAAGTTTGTTAAAGGCAGGAAAGTGGGAAAGTCCAGAGCTAAGTCTCAGGGGCATGAGAGGGGACGGCATGCTGAAGGGCGGGTCACAGCCGTCACAGGAGGAGTAGGCAGAAGAGTTGCTGCTAGTCTGGAGCCATAGCAAGAAGGGTAGAGTTCAATTCTGTAACAGTGTCTCTCCAGGTTTTTTTTTAAAGATGTTTAATGCTGGTCTGCCATCCACTGTGTTACCTGTATCAGAAACTCAGACTGTCTTATTCCCTTTGATTTTTATTTTTCATTCAACATTTACTAAGCAGCCACTACTCACAGTTGAATATGACTTAGGCCTTCTCCTTAGGGAGTCCCACGGTCCAGTGGGGAAGGTAGGCAAATGCTATTAACATGATTAGCAATGAGTAGAGATAGCAGCAAGGTGCTGTGGAACAGGGAGATGATAGGATATTTCAGGGAAGGCTACTTGGGGGTAGTGAGGCCAGCCTAGGGTCTTGAAGGATGAGTAGGAGTTTGACTAAATAATTGGTTAAATATATAATGATGCTGTATCTATTTGGAACAGAGATGATATGGAGGGATCTCTGCTCAAAATGGAATGCGTGATAGACTGAAAAGGGAAACTCAGTATTCATTTCCATATTTATTATTCATGCTTTTAAATTATCTTATATTTTAATACCCTTTATTTAGATCAGATAGTGACAAAAATAGAAGAAAAAAAGATAGAGACTTAGTAGTTTAGACATCTCCATCCACAGCCTACTCTAATCTACAGCTATAAAGTCTTGTATGAACGTTAAGCTTTAATGTATGTTTTAACTCTCATTTTGTTTTAATGTTATCCAGACCAATATCTAGAGAGCAACAAAATAAACTTTAGACAATTAGAACGTTAAAATGCATTGACAGATTTATTTTAAAGAATTAGACTGTGCATTAGATTAGGTTTCTCCAGAAACAGACTCTGAAACAAAGATTGGAAGGCAAATGGTGTAAGTGGGGAGGTGCCCCAGGAAGCACGGTTAGAGTAGAGACGTGAGATTGCAGAGGAGAAGCCAGTGCAGGGTCTGTTAATGAGCAGGTTACAGCTGCGGGCAGCTGGGGCTCAGTCCTGCCGAGGATGCCTGGGAGATAGTGTAAGAACGTGCTTCAGAGAAGCCCTAAATAAGAGGGAAAAGTTGGGGCGTTGAGAGTCCCAGACTCCTTTGTTCAAATGAAGCCTTGAGCGGAGGCTAAAGCAAAAGATAAAAGCAGAGCCTAGAGAGGTGAAACATCTCCACACATATTTTTGCCGTCTGTCAGCCTGGGCCATGGTTCCGTTTCCACCCCCCACCCCCGTGCTGGGTCTTCCCAGGAACCTGCAGGACTTCGGGGAGCGTGGTTTGAAAGGTCTCGGCTTTGCAGGAGAGTTTGACATCAAGCAAAGCTTGGAGGCCGCTGGAAAGTACCTGTGGATGTGGGTTCCTTCCACATAATATGATGGCCATCATGGAGATTATTGAAATATCATGTTCAACTTTTTACCTTTAGAAAAATTCTCAAACGTGACATTACTTTTACTTTCTGGAGGACCAAGTGTGAATTGCGTCAGACTTGGACATAAGTTTGCATAATAAGGACAGATGTTTTAGGAGCTATAGTTTGGACATCAGGACTTTGACAAAAGAATGCCATATAGGATGGGTGGGTTCTTTTTGGTAATTAAAATACATTTGTAAATTAAAATAAATTCGTTTTTCTTGAGTTAAATCTGAGCCATTTTAATGCTACTACTAATAATCACAAAATGTTCTGGGGAGAAGTGTAGTGTCTGATTCATGTTTTTCTTCCTCAGGTTTCTAATATTCAGGCAAGAACGGTTGTGTTGTCCTGGGCTCCCCCTGTTGGACTTTCGTGTGGACCCCACAGTGGTCTTTCCTTCCCCTACAGCTACGAGGTTGCTCTGTCAGACAAAGGACGAGATGGAAAATACAAGATAATTTACAGGTAGCGTATATTTCCATGTGTTTTTCTCAGCTGCCAAACCTTGAAATTACTGTTACTAAGGAGAATAAAAAACAAAGGAAAAATTTAATGGCTTTGCAAATTTTCCTTTAAATAGTTCTTTTTAAGAATTAGTGATAATTGTAATGTCAAGAGTTAACTTTGTCCAGAGTAATTGCTAATCAGAAATGACTTTTATACAGCTATTTGGTGTTGGTCAAATATGTCACTTGGTTATGTTAGCTTGCCAGTGTAGTACTAAAGAAAATTTTCCATTAATGTTGTCAGAGCAAAAAGTGAGCATGCCTCTTAGTTTTTACATATATCATGCACTTCTATGATCACCTCTTTTTAGGCCCAGACCTTGTGCTAGTCTTGTTTTTCAGAATTCTACGATGTGGTTTCCATTTCACCCTCCTTCTTATCCTCTACAGTAGTTTTCCAGTCTGCAGTAAAGCTTTTCATTCGGAGGCTATCTTAAATCGTCAAAAGTTTAGCACACCGAATTCTCCCCTTCCACTTTATGGACTCCCAGATATTAACCATTTAAGTGATTTATAGCTGTGTTCTAGATGTGATAAAAAATTTTTAGGGTCAAATCTTTTCTCTTTTGTAGTTGCTGGCACTGCTCAGATTTGCAGAGTAGGAAACCAGAGGCCGTCTTGTTCTAACTGCTTGTTTGACCTCTCTGTGACTGGCCCTGGGAACTACTGCCCAAACCCAGTGTAACGTGGTCACACAAAGCCCACCTCTTCCTCTGCCAGAGAAGCTGCTTTTCTCTTCTGTTTCCCTGCTGCAGACCTCGCATCTCCCTTGCCCCATTTCTAATTCTTAACTTGCTCCACGGACTTGTCTTTTTCTGGACAAAGAAAAGGGGGAAAGAGAGACAGACAGAGGGAAGCCCTTTAGTCACTCTCTCCTGTTGCCGCCACGTAGGGCTCTGTCCTCTCTTCCTGGACTCCTACAAGAGTCTCCTCAGGCTCCTCCAGCATCCACTCTTGCTCTCCTCCCATCCAGCCTCCACGCTGCAAAAACAGAAGTCAGGCCAAGCCACCCCCCTGTGAGAACACTGCAGTGCTTTTTCACTGTACTTAGAACGTAGTCCTAACCCCTTGCTGTGGCTCACAACCATTGGGTTCTATTTTGAAAAGTCAGAATTGGTAGTGACCTTAGCAAAATATAGAGCACCATTTCCCCCAGCCCACCAAGAAACAGTTAGATTCTGTCAATGCATGATGGTCATTGGTGGCAGGAGCTAGAGTCCCAAGTGCCCAGTGAGGCAGGCAGGTAACGTAAGTGAGAAGGTACGAAGCTTGGGAATGAGGTGAACGGTGAACGGGAACACTCCTGTCTTCATCGATAAAGGAGCAGCTGACAGTCACCTAAAGTAGGTTGTTGCATAAGGGAATGTAGGCCTAGATTTGCTGATTCCTTGGAATTTTTTTTAAAGGAAATGCTAAAAATCTGAATTATTATGTAAACCTTCCTAATGTTAAACTAATTCAGCAAATTCAAAAAACTTCAAAGATAAACTGCAAGTCAAACAACAGAACTGCACGTGCAGGGTGTGGACATTGGCCTCCAGTTTGCAACTTTAAAAAAGTATTTTTATTTGAATAATTTCAAACTTATAAATGTTGCAAAAATAAAGAGATCAAGGAATATGTGCCTATGCTTTACCCAGATTCACATATTATTAACTTTTTACCCTATTTGCTTTACTATTTGATTTTCTCTCTTGCCTTTTCTCTCCTCTTAATCTGTATTTTTTCCTATTAGTTTTATACATCATGGTCCTTTACTGCTAAATACTGAAGTGTGTTTCCTAAGATATTTTTTTAAATAGCTACAATGCCATTACTTCATGACTTTACATCAATACCATACTTTTATCCAATCTATCATCCACATTCCAGTTTCGTCAGTTGATGAAATAATGTCTGCGGTAGCATTTTTCTTCCCCTTGTAAGGACAAGATCCATTCTAGGGTCAGATACAGCAGTTAGTTGTCATGTCTCTGTAGCCTTTAATTTGGAACACTTCCACAGTATTTCATTGTCCTTTATGACACTGACTTTTTTCCCCCAATATTCTGCTTTAATAATGAAAACTGACATGTATACATACTTTTTCAAAAACAAAAGTGTTAAATATCACTAGCAGGGCAATAAGTTTAAAATTTTTTAAAAATTATGGCTAAATTGCAAACATACAGAAACATAGAGAAAATACTACAATGAACCCCCAGATAACCATCACTCAGATTTAACAGTTATTAAGATTTTGCCACATTTGCATCATATCCCCTTTATTACTATTATTGTTGTTGTTGTTGTTATTGTAGCATTTGGTAGCAACTCACAGATAACACATCAGTTACTCCTACATAGTTCAGTATGGATCGACATAAGATTTTTTTTACGTAACTGCAATGTCATTAACATCTAGGAAAACTGACGATAATACCTGGCATCATTTCATACCTTGGTCATATTCAGATTTTCCCAGTTGTCTCAAAAATGTGTTTTAATATTGATTTCTTCTTCTGGGACTCCAAATGAAGTTTACTCATTGCCTGGGATTGTTAGGTCTCATAAATCTATTTAAATGTAGAAGAGTCTCCCTTTCATCCGTTTTATTATTTTTTTTTTTTTGGAAATGGAATAGCTACTTTAAATTTTAATTTAAAAAATTTTTATTGACATATAGTTGGCATATGTTATAGTTTTCAGGTGTATCTCCCATCTTTTTAAAAATTCTTGATCAGTTGCAAAGAGTGAATCACTTTTGTTACCAATCTGAATTTGTGGTATCCTTTAACTTAATCTTCCTCCCCCATATTTCTTATAAATGGATAGTTAGTTCTGGAGCTTGATCAGATGCAGATTTAACATTTGTGGGAGGCTTTCATCAAGGTAGTTCTATGTACTTCCTCTTCCAGCACACTGGGAAGCAACAGTGTTTGGTGGCCTCACTGTGATTAAATCGTTTGGGAATTATCCAGTGCTTTTCTTTTAAATCTTATTTATTTATTTGAAATATAGTTGACATACAGTATTAGTTTCAGGTATGCTACATAGTGATTCAAAATTTTTATAGATTACGCTCCATTTAAAGTTATTATAGGCTTTCCCTGGTGGCGCACTAGTTAAGAATCCGCCTGCCAATGCAGGGGACACGGGTTTGAACCCCGGTCCGGGAAGATCCCACATGCCGCGGAGCAGCTAAGCCCGTGTGCCATGGCCGCTGAGCCTGCGCTCTAGAGCCCGCATGCCACAACTACTGAGCCCACG
Source organism: Monodon monoceros (assembly GCF_005190385.1). Taxonomy (NCBI): domain Eukaryota; kingdom Metazoa; phylum Chordata; class Mammalia; order Artiodactyla; family Monodontidae; genus Monodon; species Monodon monoceros. The sequence goes on along the minus strand of NW_021703767.1, from coordinate 93,862,021 downwards.
TGCTACAGCTACTGAAGCCCGCACGCCTAGAGCCCATGCTCCTCAACGAGAGAAGCCACCGCAGTGAGAACCTGCGCACCGCAACGAAGAGTAGCCCCCACTCGCTGCAACTAGAGGAAGCCCGCGTGCAGCAACGAAGACCCAACGCCGTCAAAAATTAATTAATTAATTAAAAAATATAAATAAAGTTATTATAAAATATTGGCTGTATTCCCTGTGCTGTGCATTACATCCTTATAGCTTATTTACTTTATACATAGTACTATGTACTTCTCAATCCCCTACCCGTATCTTGCCCCTCCCCAGTTCGCTCTCCCCACTGGTACCCACTAGTTTGTTCTCTAGATCTGTGAGACTGTTTCTGTTCTGTTACATTCATTTGTCTGTTTTATTTTTCAGATACCACATCTAAGTGATAGCATACAGTGTTTGTCTTTGTCTGACTTATTTCACTAAGCACAATACCCTCCAGGTCCATCCGCGTTGTTACACATGGCAGAATTTCATTCTTTTTTGTGGCTGGGTATTCTTTGTGAAGAATACAGTTACGCCCACACACACCCCTCTCACCTTTAAAAATTTTTTTAATGGGAACATTACGTATTTTCTGGAATGTTGGTGGTTTCCTCATGATTAAGTCAAGGTTCTTCTGCAGCTTCTGGTCAAATAAGTGGTTTTATTTTGTGTAAGAGAGCTATTTATTGGCATGCATCTGTAAGAGAGCTGTTTATTAGTATTGATATGTGAGGGAAGTAGATTGAGGTTCCTTGAAGAGAGTTGAGAAGTTGAAGCTATTGGGGTTCTTGCCAGGACAAGTCTGGGAGCCACCTTCAGTTGACAGCTGGTGCTGTTATTTACACTTACGTTTATCTAGGTATCTTTCTGTTCAGCTTGCTTCCTTATTTACTTATTTTTATGTAGTCATTTTGAAGAAGTGGTAAGATATTTTGGAATTTTATTCATAAGTTAGCCTTGCCATTTTCCAGATCCAGAATGACACCATTTCAAGGAATCTCATTTGCTAGTCCAGAAAAATGATAATACCAAGCAGGAGAGTTTATTTCTGACTTAAGGTGGAAGTAGAAATAATAGTTCTTGAATCGCTATTGGTACCTGACTATGAGACCCAAATCCAAAACCTGTTTTATTTTTGAAACTGGTATCATTGACTAAGAAATGATTTTTCTTTGCAGCGGAGAAGAATTAGAATGTAACCTGAAAGATCTTAGGCCAGCAACCGATTATCATGTGAGGTGAGTATTGGGGAATTCAGATTGCTGAAATAAATAATATGCTCCTTTTTAAAAGTGTTTGGTTAACAGCACTTGCCTAACTAAAAGTGTCAGTACCTTTGCTCATCGGCCATTCCTTGATGTCCTACACTTGAGAGCATAGAGATTGGGAGTCCACAGATGTGCTTCTGGTAATAGAAAAGTAGATGATACCCTGAACAGAATTTAAAAATTATTTTTGCGAAGTAATTTTTATTTTACGTAGTCTCCTAAGATCCGTTGGAATGCGTGGTTTAATATATAATATTTTTTTCTATAAAGCAATCATTTTTTACCATGGGTATATCAGTTATTATAGACCTTCCATGTAAACTATATGTTCAGCCAATATGACTAAATAAAGTCCTTCCCATGTTTCAAGTTTGGACCTAAAAGGCAATACGTTTTGAAGTAAGTAATGCAAATATCAAAATTATCTCTAGCAAGAGCTAATGCAGTTTTCCAAAACAACTCACATAGTTTGCTACCGAGTCTGAACTCTCTACCATGACTGCTCTGGAAGGCAGGGCTAGCTGATCTCAGGGAGAGACCTGGCCAACCACAGACGTGTGAGGACGAAAGTATCATCTAAATGTTTACAGAGCTCATCTGATTACTCAAAGATACATCCATACATCCATCTGCAAACAGGCAGATTTTTAAATCTGAATGTGATCCATAACATCGTTTAAATTTTCATTTTAATTTAAACTTTCATTTTATTTAATTTTTAATTTGATCAGAAATTCTCATTTTATCTAATAGGGTGAACAACAACAAATTCTCCTCTCTTCAATTATATATGTGTATATCAAGATTATGTAATAAAATTGCAACCATCAAGCACACGCCCTTTATTACACTTTCCAAAGGTTAATTCACACCACACGTTCCCTCTGTGGTGGAGTAGAGGCAGGGTAGCCTAGCAGGAAGAGCATATGTTAATTATTAGGCAGCTGGAGGTCTAGTCTGGTTCTGCCCATCAATTGACTGTTTTAACTTTGGTCAATCACAGAGAATCCATGCCACAATTTTCTCGGTAACAAAAGTAAGGAAAGTAGGGGTGTGTTTAGATTATAATATCTTATTAGCTGCACAAGTGTTTAAAACTATGTTTAAAGCAATACATAAAAGAGCAAGGTTTTTATATTCAGTCATAAAGTGTATATCTGCTTAGCTATTGTTTTGTTTAGATGAACTCTATTGCAACCATCTTTTCCTATTTGAATCAAAACTTTTGGATTTTGAGTGAATTAGCTTTAGCCCAAACTTATTGAACTTTTCACACCGTCTGTACAAACAAAAAGATTTGTATGACTTGTGAAGCTGAGATAATAGTTTAACCATTCTTTGAAATGGTCGATTTAACAACAAACCAGAAAATGTAACACCATATAGGTAGTCCTGTAAATGTTCTCCATTAGACATTGTTAACATGTGTTTCCTTTTTTCTCTTTTAATGTTCATTGTCGCTGCTTTACTAAAGGTTTACTTTATTAATTTTCTGCTCATCCACGAGTTGACAATAACTTTTAAAAAAATTTTAAATGTCACAGTCTGCCCTTTATTTACTGTCCTATCTGTTGTGTTGCCCTTTGTATCTTTTCAACACCTCTTACAAAGGGTAAACTTGAGAATACTTGCTCATTAATTCTTTTTATGTATCTTATGAACACCTTAAACTTCTGGGCAGATAAAAGGAATAATTAATGGATTCCCCAAAAGACATAGGAGCATGAGGTAGTTACCATCTAGAGGCCTTGGATCCAAGACTTCCTCCTAACACATCGGGGATCCCACCCTTGTGACATATTTGACACTTGTGTGACACCACACATAAAGAGCCTAAGGCACCACCAGCTGTTATTTGGTCTAGTGCTCTGCTGGCCAGAGAGATGGAAAAATCTCCATCTCTTTGATCCTGATCTCTTTACTTTTTTATACAGCAGGTTCTCATTAGTTATCTATTTTATACACATCAGTGTATACATGTCAATCACAATCTCACAATTCATACCACCACCACCACCACCACCACCCCCGCCGCTTTCCCCCCTTGGTGTCCATACGTTTGTTCTCTACATCTGTGTCTATTTCTGGCTTGCACACCTGTTCATTTGTATCATTTTTCTAGATTCCACATATATGAATTTATATATTTGTTTTTCTCTTTCTGACTTACTTCACTCTGTATGACAGTCTCTAGGTCCATCCACGTCTCTACAAATGACCCAATTTCGTTCCTTTTTATGGCTGAGTAATATTCCATCGTATATATGCACCACATCTTCTTTATCCATTCGTCTGTTGATGGGCATTTGGGTTGCTTCCATGACCTGGCTATCGTAAATAGTGCTGCAGTGAACATCGGGGTGCATGTGTCTTTTTGTTTTTTCCACATCTTTATTGGAGTATAAATGCTTTACAATGTTGTGTTAGTTTCTACTGTACAACAAAGTAAATCAGCTATATGTATACATATATCCCCATGTCCCCTCCCTCTTGAGCCTCCCTCCCCCCACCCTCCCTATCCCACCCCTCTAGGTCATCACAAAGCACCAAGCTGATCTCCCTGTGCTATGCGGCTGCTTCCCACTAGCCATCCATTTTACATTTGGTAGTGTATATATGTCAGTGCTACTCTCTCACTTCATCCAAGCTTCCCCTTCACCCCTGTACCCTCAACTCCGTTCTCCACGTCTGCGTCTTTATTACTGCCCTGCCACTAGGTTTATCAGTACCACTTGTTAAAATGTCATATATATGTATTAGCCACCGGTATTTGTTTTTCTCTTTCTGACTTCACTGTGTATGACAGATTCTAGGTCCATCCACCTGACTACAAATAACTCAATTTCGTTCCTTTTTATGGCTGAGTAATATTCAATTGTACATATGTGCCACACCTTCTTTATCTAGTCATCTGTTGATGGATATTTAGGTTGCTTCCATGTCTGGCTCTTGTAAATAGTGCTGCAATGAACATTGTTGTATGTATATCTTTTTGAATTATGGTTTTCTCAGGGTATATGCCCAGTAGTGGGACTGCTGGGTCATACGGTAGTTCTATTTGTAGTTTTTTAAGGAACCTCCATACTGTTCTCCATAGTGGCTGTATCAATTTACATTCCCACCAACAGTGCAAGAGGGTTCCCTTTTCTGCACACCCTCTCCAGCATTTGTTGTTTGTAGAGTTTCTGATGATACCCATTCTAACCGGTGTGAGGTAATACCTCATTGTAGTTTTGATTTGCATTTCTCTAATGATTAGTGATGTTGAGCAGGTTTCATGTCCCTCTTGGCCAACTGTATGTCTTCTTTGGAGAAATGTCTATTGAGGTCTTCTGCCCATTTTTGGATTGGGTTGTTTGTTTTTTTAATATTGAGCTGCATGAGCTGTTATATATTTTGGAGATTAATCCTTTGTCCATTGATTCATTTGAAAATATTTTCTCCTATTCTGAGGGCTGTCTTTTCATCTTGTTTGTAGTTTCCTTTGCTTTGCAAAAGCTTTGAAGTTTCATTACGTCCCATTTGTTTATTTTTGTTTTTATTTCCGTTACTCTAGGGGGTGAGTCAAAAAAGATCTTGCTGTGATTTATGTCAGAGTGTTCTTCCTGTGTTTACTGCTAAGAGTTTTATAGTGTCCGGTCTTACATTTAGGTCCTTAATCCATTTTGGGTTTATTTTTGTATATGGTATTAGGGAGTGTTCCAATTTCATTCTTTTACATGTAGCTGTCCAGTTTTCCCAGCACCGTTTATTGAAGAGACTGTCTTTTCTCCATTGTATATCCTTACCTCCTTTGTCATAGATTAGTTGGCCATAGCTGTGTGGGTTTATCTCTGGGCTTTCTATCCTCTTCTGTTGATCTGTATTTCTGTTTTTGTGCCAGTACCATATTGTCTTGATTACTGTAGCTTTGTAGTATTGTCTGAAGTCAGGGAGTCTGATTCCTACACCTCCCTTTTTTTCCCTCAAGATTGCTTTGGCTATTTGGGGTCTTTTGTGTCTCCATACAAATTTTAAGGTTTTTTGTTCTAGTTCTGTAAAATATGCCATTGGTAATTTGATAGGGATTGCATTGAACCTGTAGATTGCTTTGTGTAGTATAGTCATTTTCACAATATTCATTCTTCCAATCCACGAACATGGTATATCTCTCCATCTGTTTGTGTCATCTTTGATTTCTTTCACCAGTGTCGTATAATTTTCTTAGTACAGGTCTTTTACCCCCTTAAGTAGGTTTATTCCTAGGTATTTTATTCTTTTTGTTGCAGTGGTGAATGGGATTGTTTCCTTAATTTCTTTCTGATCTTTTGTTGTTAGTGTATAGGGATGCAAGAGATTTCTGTGCATTAATTTTGTATCCTGCTACTTTACCAGATTTATTGATTAGCTCTTGTAGTTTTCTGGTGGCATCGTTAGGATTTTCTATGTATAGTATCATGTCATCTGCAGACAGTGACAGTTTTACTTCTTCTTTTTCAATTTGGATTCCTTTTATTCCTTTTTCTTCTCTGATTGCCATGGCTAAAACTTCCAGAACTACGTAGAATAATAGTGGCAAGAGTGGCCATCCTTGTCTTGTTCCTGATCTTAGAGGAAATGCTTTCAGTTTTTCACCATTGAGAATGATGTTTGCTGTGGGTTTGTCGTATACACCCTTTATTATGTTGAGGTAGGTTCCCTCTATGACCACTTTCTGGAGAGTTTTTTTTTTTTTCCTGCGGTACGCGGGCCTCTCACCGCTGCGGCCCCTCCCGCCGCGGAGCACAGGACCCGGACGCGCAGGCCCAGCGGCCATGGCCCACGGGCCCAGCCGCTCCGCGGCATGTAGGATCCTCCCGGACCAGGGCACGAACCCGTGTCCCCTGAATCAGCAGGCAGACTCCCAACCACTGCGCCACCAGGGAAGCCCTCTGGAGAGTTTTTATCATAAATTGGTGTTGACTTTTGTCAGGAGGTTTTTCTTCATCTATTGAGATGATCATACGGTTTTTATTCTTCAATTTGTTAATATGGTGTATCACATTGATTTGCATATATTGAAGATTCCTTGCGTCCCTGGGATAAATCCCACTTGATCATGGTGTATGATCCTTTTAATGTGTTGTTGGATTCTGTTTGCTAGTATTTTGTTGAGGACTTTTGCATCTATATTCATCAGTGATATTGGTCTGTAATTTTCTTTTTTTGTAGTATCTTTGGTTTTGGTATCAGGGTGATGGTGGCCTTGTAGAATGAGTTTGGGAGTGCTCCTTCCTCTGCGATTTTTTGGAAGAGTTCGAGAAGGATGGGTGTTAGCTCTTCTCTAAATGTTTGATAGCATTCACGTGTGAAGCCATCGGGTCCTGGACTTTTGTTTGTTGGAAGATTTTCAATCACAGTTTCAATTTCATTACTTGTGATTGTTCTGTTCATATTTTCTGTTTCTTCCTGGTTCAGTCTTTGAAGGTTATACCTTTCTAAGAATTTGTCCATTTCTTCCAGGTTGTCCATTTTATTGGCATAGAGTTGCTTGTAGTAGCCTCTCAGGATGCTTTGTATTTCTGTGGTGTCTGTTGTAACTTCTCCTTTTTCATTTCTAATTTTATTGATTTGAGTCCTCTCCCTCTTTTTCTTGACGAGTCCAGCTAAAGGTTTATCAATTTTGTTTATCTTCTCAAAGAACCAGCTTTTAGTTTTATTGATCTTTGTTATTGTTTTCTTTGTTTCTTTTTCATTTATTTCTTCTCTGATCTTTATGATTTCTTTCCCTCTGCTAACTTTGGGTTTTGTTTGTTCTTCTTTCTCTAGTTCCTTTAGGTGTAACATTAGATTGTTTATTTGAGATTTTTCTTGTTTCTTGAGGTAGGATTGTATTGCTATAAACTTCCCTCTTAGAACTGCTTTTGCTGCATCCCATAGGTTTTAGATCATCGTGTTTTCATTGTCATTTGTCTCTAAGTATTTTTATTTCCTCTTTGATTTCTTCAGTGATTTCTTGGTTATTTAGTAACATATTGTTTAGCCTCCATGTGTTTGTGTTTTTTACATTTTTCTCCCCTGTAATTTATTTCTAATCTCACAGCATTGTGGTCAGAAAAGATGCTTGATATGATTTCAGTTTTCTTAACTTTACCGAGACTTCATTTGTGACCCAAGATGTGATCTATCCTGGAGAATGTTTTGTGTGCACTTGAAAAGAAAGTGTGTTTTGTTGTTTTCGGATGGAATGTCCTATAAATATCAATTAAATCTATCCTGGTCTGTTGTGTCATTTAAAGCTTGAGTTTCCTTATTAATTTTCTGTCTTGATGATCTGTCCATTGGTATAAGTGAGGTGTTAAATTCCCCCACTGTTACTGTGTTACTGTCGATTTCCTCTTTTGTAGCTGTTAGCAGTTGCCTTATGTATTGAGGTACTCCTGTGTTGGGTGTGTGTGTATTTATAATTGTTGTATCTTCTTCTTGGATTGATCCCTTGATCATTATGTCGTGTCCTTCCTTGTCTCTTGTAACACTCTTTATTTTAAAGTCTATTTTATCTGATATGAGTATTGCTACTCCCACTTTCTTTTGATTTCCATTTGCATGGAATATCTTTTTTCATCCCCTCACTTTCAGTCTGTATGTGTCCCCAGGTCTGAAGTGGGTCTCTTGTAGACAGCACATCTATGGGTCTTATTTTTGGTTGGAACATTTAATCCATTCACGTTTAAGGTAATTATTGATATGTATGTTCCTATTACCATTTTCTTAATTGTTTTGGGTTTGTTTTTGTAGGTCATTTTCTTCTCTTGTGTTTCCCACTTAGAGAAGTTCCTTTAGCATTTGCTGTAGAGCTGGTCTGGTGGTGCTGAATTCTCTAGCTTTTGCTTGTCTGTAAAGCTTTTGATTTCTCCGTTGAATCTGAATGAGATCCTCGCTGGGTAGAGTAATCTTGGTTGTAGGTTCTTCCCTTTCATCACTTTAAATATGTCATGCTACTCCCTTCTGGCTTGTAGAGTTTCTGCTGAGAAATCAGCTGTTAACCTTATGGGAGTTCCCTTGTATGTTATTTGTCATTTTTCCCTTGTTGCTTTTAATGATTTTTCTTTGTCTTTAATTTTTGTCAGTTTGATTACTTTGTGTCTCGGCATGTTTCTCCATGGGTTTATCCTTTGTGGGACTCTCTGCGCTTCCTGGACTTGGGTGGCTATTTTCTTTCCCATGTTAGGGATGTTTTTGACTATAATCTCTTCAAATATTTTCTCAGGTCCTTTCTCTTTTCTCCTTCTGGGACACATTGTAGACGTGAATGTTGGTGTGTTTAATGTGGCTCCGGAGGTCTCTTAGGCTGTCTTCATTTCTTTTCATTCTTTTTTCTTTATTCTGTTCCGCAGCAGTGTATTCCACCATTCTGTCTTCCAGGTCATTTATCCGTTCTTCTGCCTCAGTTATTCTGCTATTCATTCCTTCTAGTGTATTTTTCATTTCAGTTATTGTATTGTTCATCTCTGTTTGTTTGTTCTTTAATTCTTCTAGGTCTTTGTTAAACATTTCTGACATCTTCTTGATCTTCGCCTCCATTCTTTTTCCGAGGTCCTGGATCATCTTCACTATCATTATTCTGAATTCTTTTTTCTGGAAGGTTGCCTATCTCCACTTCATTTAGTTGTTTTTCTGGGTTTTATCTTGTTCCTTCATCTGGTACATAGTCCCCAGCCTTTTCATTTTGTCTGTTTTTCAATGTGGTTTTTGTTCCACAGGCTGCAGGATTGTAGTTATTCTTGCTTCTGCTGTCTGCCCTCTGGTGGATGAGGCTATCAAAGAGGCTTGTGCAAGCTTCCTGCTGGGAGGGACTGGTGGTGGGTAGAGCTGGGTTTTGCTCTGGTGGGCAGAGCTCAGTGAAACTTTAATCCACTCGTCTGCTGTTGGGTGGGGCTAAGTTCCCTCCCTGTTGGTTGTTTGGCCTGAGGCGACCCAGCACGAGTCTTCAGGCCCTTTGGTGGGGCCAGTGGTGGACTCTGGGAGGGCTTAAGCCAAGGAGTACTTCCCAGAACTTCTGCTGCCAGTGTCCTTGTCCCCACGGTGAGCCAGAGCCACCCCCTGCCTCTGCAGGATACCCTCCAACACTAGCAGGTAAGTCTTGTTCAGTCTCCTGTGGGGTCACTACTCCTTTCCCCTGGGTCCTGATGCACACACTCCTTTGCGTGTGCCGTCCAAGAGTGGAGTCTCTCTTTCCCCCGGTCCTGTTGAAGTCCTGTAATGAAATCCCTATAGCCTTCAAAGTCTGATTCTCTGGGAATTCCTCCTCCCATTGCCAGACCCCCAGCTTGGGAAGCCTGATGTGGGGCTCAGAACCTTCACTCTAGTGGGTGGACTCCTGTGGTATAATTGTTCTCCAGTTTGTGAGTCACCCACCCAGCGGTTATGACTTTATTGTGATTGCACCCCTCCTACCATCTCATTGCGACTTCTCCTTTGTCTTTGGATGTGGGGTATCTTTTTTGGTGAGTTCCAGTGTCTTCCTGTCAATGATTGTTCGGCAGTTACTTGGGATTCCGGTGCTCTCTCAAGAGGGAGTGAGCGTATGTCCTTCTATTGCGCCATCTTCTAGAACACATCGCTTTTAGTATTTTTAAAACATTCTTTCCTAAGAAAAATGTCTACATACAGTCCCAATTGTAGTTACTTTGCTCTGGCTCTTCCACAGTCCATATAGATCATTCATTCCCTTTCCCTATACAGCCTTTCATTTTTCAAGCTAGAGAATACTCTTAACACTTCCAGCCCCTACGTAGAGTCAGTCTCTTCTGCCTTGAATTGCTTTGGGAGGCACCTTGATGACATATTAGGCAGACCTTGGAATTTGGAATTAATGACTCAGGCACTTACTGAGGTTATGTGATTAGGCAAGCCATGTAAGCTTCAATGTCCTTGTTTTCTCATTCATAAAATGAGGATAATAACTATACCAGCCTCAGAAAGATGGTGTGAGAGCAAATGAAATATATGTGCAAATCTATTATAAATCTGTAACACCTATAAATGTTGTTTTGTTTGTTTTGTTTTTCCAAAGTGGTTGCAGATTTTCCACACTAATAATAAAAAGGACTTCATGATGAAGTTTGACCATACCACTCATTATTTTATTGAGATAAAGATGTATCATAATTGGAGCTGAAAAAAGCAGAGCAAAAATTTCTTTTTATGATGCAGTTAACATTCTCAAAATCTTAGTTCCAGGAATGTAAGCTTTTATCAACACAGTAGCCTCAAATATAATTTTAAATTTAATAGTCACCTATAAGGCCTTGAAAAGCTACATGGAAATATTTCCTAACTTTTCCACAACAGAAGCTCCAAACGAATTCCATTACTGTACAGCTGCAAAATGAACAATTATATTTATTACCGTTTTCATTCATTTGTACATTACCAATTTAGAAAGTGTCGCCTTATAGGAAGTCTGGAGAGCCAGTGATGAAAACAGATGTTTCTTTTAGCAGTGTCAAGCAGGCTGTATTCTCCTTCTAGTTGTTAATAGTGCACATTTTGACAAAGGCCTGCAGAAGTCTGTTCAAATCACTCTTCTGTAGAGTGAAAGGTTTCTTTCTCAGCTCAGGTACTGACATCTCACCTAGGGCTCCTTTCTTGCTGCTTTTGGTTTTGCTATTCTGATTTCATCCCCTTCACATTGCTTGCTTGATATCTTTATGGAATTCTTTTTCTCATTTTCAGTTTTTTCCTCCCTCATGTTAGTGAGTATTGTCAGAGTTCACCAGTCAGATACACAACCATACACAACCACAGCCTCTCAGTCATGGAGTTCTGTCATTGAACTGTATAGTGCTTGGCATCAGTTCCTAGGCAAGAAGAGTTCTTGAATTCTACTTGCCATCACCTCACTGTTATTGGGAATAATTTATTAACAGACCAGTGGCATCCTTGAGATGGTGCTATAGGTTATGTGTATGTAGCTGTTCAGATTGGTGCTTGCTATGCCCTTTAGTCCAAATTCCACATTGAAAATTGTATCCTGAGACATTTCAGGTTTTAAAGATTATTTTCCTCACTTTTTGCTATGTATTTTCGTGTCATTGTTCCACATCTCTCCGACCACTTTTTTTTTTCTCCTAGTGATTGAGGAAAGTAATTCATCAATAATTCCTCTATTATGCTGATTTAAAAAATTTAGGTGTTGGGTCCTGGGTTATTTTTATTAAAGTCATCATTTTTATATTAGTTTCCCAGTTCTTACACAGATTGCTTTTTTTGGTTTAATGTTGGTTGAATGTTTAAAAGGAATCAATTTGTAATTGTCAAAGTGTATTTATTCAGTGTTTCCATATAGGGTATTTTGTTATGGAATGACGCGACCAATGCAGAATCTCCTCTGTGTGTGTGTGTTGAGGAAGAGAGAGGAATGAGAAAAATCCAGCACATACATACATACAAATAAATAACATTCTGTTTTATAATACTTAGGCATAAGTATGTAACTTTACAATCACAAACATTTATATATTCATTTATTTATACACATACAAAGAAAAGCATATTCCTCTTTTTTTTTTTTTTTTTTTTTTTTTTTTTTTGCGGTACGCGGGCCTCTCACTGCTGCGGCCTCTCCTGCCGCGGAGCACAGGCTCCGGACACACAGGCCCAGCGGCCATGGCTCATGGGCCCAGCCGCTCCGCGGCACGTGGGATCCTCCTGGACCGGGGCATGAACCCACGCCCCCTGCATGGGCAGGCGGACTCTCAACCACTGCGCCACCAGGGAAGCCCACATATTCCTCTTATAATTGGTAGTTTTATAATTAATAGTCGCATTGAAACAATCATTTTACTGTGGGAGTCAAGAATTTATATTTTCATCAATGATAGGATAATCAGGAATTTGAGTGTTGGAATGGATAGCAATTTCAATGCAGAATTTGAGGCCGTTTTCCAGTCATTGTCATAAACAATTTGGCAAAGAGGTTGCCGAGAGATGATAGATATCATGTAATAACATTTCCCAGAAAAATTACGTGATGAAACAATTCCAAAAATATGTGGTTGACCAGCTCAGTGTGGAGTTATGAAATAGGTGTTATTTTATTTTTTTAACATCTTTATTGGAGTATAATTGCTTTACAATGGTGTGTTAGTTTCTGCTTTATAACAAAGTGAATAAGCTATACGTACACTTATATCCCCATATCCTCTCCCTCTTGCGTCTCCCTCCCACCCTCCCTATCCCACCCCTCTAGGTGGTCACAAAGCACCGAGCTGATCTCCCTGTGCTATGCAGCTGCTTCCCACTAGCTATCTATTTTATATTTTGTAGTTTATATGTGTCCATGCCACTCTCTCACTTCCTCCCAGCTTACCCTTCCCCCTCCCCGTGTCCTCAAGTCCATTCTCTACATCTGCGTCTTTATTCCTGTCCTGCACCTAGGTTCCTCAGAACCATTTTTTTTTTGGTTCCATATATATGTGTTAGCATACGGTATTTGTTTTTCTCTTTCTGACTTATTTCACTCTGCATGACAGACTTTAGGTCCATTCACGAAATAGGTGTTATTGACTAGAAATTGCAGCTCCTGGTATGTTACAGACGTGCTGGAGGAAAGGGGAGGCAAATTTCTGAAATTCTTGGAGCACCTGTTCCATACACATTTAGTTGGTACTTAAACTGAAACAAATGTGCAAACCCAACACAAGATTAGTTATATCCTTAGAAAAGTGTATTCCTCTTTGCTGGTATAAATGCTAAAAGAGTTGAATTGTTTGCTGATATATTTAACTTAGGACACTCGTCCTACTCCACAGATCTTCCTGTCACATCGTGGTATTTAGAGAAAACACATCACCATCATGTGAGAAACATGATTGCAACATTCTTCAAAATGTAATGTCATTTACAGAGACTTTTCTGTGAAAATTACTGGTAAAAGCGGAGCAGGTAGTTATCACAGTTATTAGTTGCTATCTGTTTACTGAACAATTTGAATTGACAGATGTAATCATGAGGTACTTAGATATCATGTCAAGTTTGCACATTTATATTGCCACGTAAAATAGATCTTGTTTCCTTTGCAGACAGACTTTTTACAAGTGCAGAGCATTGACTCCTCATTTAGACAGACTATAACATTCTCTGAGTTTAAAGACAAGGGCACTAACTCCTGCCGACCCGTACAACTGTCCATCCTCAAGTACCCCAGATTTTTACTTGTGCTATCAGGTTCCTTCGTTCCTACTGTCATCCTCCCAACCTGGCTGTCAGGAGCCTCCTTCTCTCGTGTTTCTCTAGCCCGATAAGTATGGATTTGTGACTCCAAGAATCTCATTGAAAAGAAAGAATGAACTTGACTGAGTCCAGCTCTCCCCAGATAACTAACTGTGGTCTGCTAGTCCTTGGCAGGCTCTTTCCCTACCTCCTTTCCTCTGCTCTGTTACCCAGTGGATTTTTGGTGCTGACTTTTTGTGGATATTTAGGACTTGGTCTGTCTGAGTATAGTCTGAATTCATAAGCAAATGCCTAGTGACTGCAACATGAGATACCTCCTGGGAAGGGAAGGGGGGAAAGAGGATTGGGTAAAAGGCAGCGAAAAAGCAATCTCAATTCCAGGGAGCAGTAGGGAGTGGTGGGGACTCAACTGGACAGCACCTGCCCATCTAAAGGGGGAGCTGCTCTCAATTTCATTTAATTCCCGTCATTCAGGTCTGCAGCTCAGTGTTGCTAGAACTTCTGGTTTTTAAGAGAAGGCAGAGGTTCATTTTTTGAAACGAGAGATCTCCATTTTTTTCAGCATTGGCTTAATTTTTAACTTTGTGTTTCTGAAGATTTCAGTTACAGTCAAAAGTGGACAGTAATGTAATGAACTCTCATATACCCACCACCCAACTTTTTATTTCCTTGGTGCCTTCTCCTATGCCCTCCCCCAACAGTTATTTTGAAGTAAAGTCCAGACATCATATTATTTCACCTGTGAACCACATTACCATCATCACACACCCCATGCCCATCCAAAATAAACAAAAATGGTAAATTCCTTCATGTCTTTAAAATCCAGACACTGTTCCCATTTCCTCAACTGTCCTAAAAATGAAGGTTTTATTTCTTCAGTTTGTTGTAATTGGAATTCAGATGTGGTTTGAGTATCGTGTTTGGCTTATAGCTCTTAAATTTCTTTTAAGCTATAGGTTTTCCCTCCATCCCTTTTTTCTCTTCTTGCAATTTATTTGTTGGAATAAATTTTTTTTTTGTCCTGTAGACTTTTCCACACTGTGAATTAGCCTGATTGTATCCTGTAGTATTGCTTAATAATGTTCTCTCCATGTTTCCTATAAAGCAGTGAAGAGGCTTAATCAGATACAGGTTCAGTTTTTCTGGCAGGGATTTTATAGATAGTGGCATGGTCTCTCATTAGGAGTGCATGTCTCTTTTTTGGTGATCGTTGCCTATGTCCTTTAATTCATAGGTGGCGGTAATATTTTAAAACACTATATTCCTTCCCTCCCCCCACACGTATTTTGGGCAAAATACAGTCAATAAGCCATAAGTTGGAGAATTCAACTGATCTGTTAAAGTTCAGGCTGGAACCCTGCCCATGTCTGGAACATTCTGTGATTCATTTTTAAGTAACTTAACTCCCAGTGAACCTGTCCTGATACACGGAAATGATCTTGCCAACTCTCCTGTTTCATTTTCTGTTACCATGTTCCTACTTACAGTGAATGCAAAAAGGAGCATTTCTGTCATCAGGTTGGGTGAAGAGCATCCTAATGAAAGGTATCTTTTGTTTGGATCAAATATCATGGTGTCCTCCCCTAAGGCAAACAAGTCAAATATCCAGTAAATATGTATTTTACCTTTTAGAATGGAAGGTAGGCATGTCTGTTAGGACTTTTGACTTGCATGGCCTCTATAAATTTTTTGTGGTGGACTTCAGGTGTATGATTTTTAAAATCCTTTCTCCTCAGTTAGGTCCTATTTTCCATAATGTTATCTGTAGCTGTTATTTATTCATTGGGTAGAGTGAGGGGAAGTGGATTGCAGGATGAATAGGACAGTAGGGAATATAGTATAGCAGTTAGATCTCCATGACTGAGTACAGTTGATCCAACTTTCTAGCTGTGTAGCTTTGGGAAATTTACTTCACCTCTCTAGTCTGAGTGTTCTTCTGTCTTTAATGGCAGCTCATAAAGAGTTGTTAAGAATTAAGGACTTGATGTACTTACAAATTCTGAACAGCTTAATCCATGCATGTTTTTTAGGCAGCAAAGATTCCTTTGTTGTCTTTTTAAAAGAGTATGTTTTCAAGGTTTTTTTTTAATGCCCAATATTTAAAAAATGAAAAAGTAGAAAAGAAGATGGTAAAAATCAGCATAATCCTATTTTGTGCTATTTGAAAGGAGTGTAGTTTTATAATAGTGTGTTATATGCTTCTTTTTTCACAGCTTCTCTGGAGAAATCAGGTCCATATGTTGAGTATCGAGCCAGGCATTTTAATGTGCAGAATGCACACCCTTAATCTTGGCTCCAGGTGTAAGAGTTAGATGTTCACATGGATAAACTGTACCTGAACCATGTTTTTAATGAATTAGAAGAGAGATGCGTTTGGCAGTAGCAAGCCTGTTTCTGTGTGTGAAATGTCCTTATTTCTACCTAAGTGTCTGCAGTATTATCAAAAGTTCAAAGATGATATCTACTTTGTTGTTTGTACTTCTACCTCTCTCTCTCAGTTTGTGGACTCTCATCACTGCTTCTTGTCTCCTTTGGCCCAACCCTTATCTGTACTTTTAGCCTTTTTCCAGACAAAGTCAACCAGAGAGTGGCTTGATGGGTTTTCGAATGTATACTTGGAGGCCATTTTGGGGAATAAGTATATTTCCTTATTGAGCATGTTCTTTTCCAGTCAGTAGACTCTGCCTGTCTTAAATGGGGCTGGGTGGCTCTGACAGTTAGTGGGAGGAGAGAATGCATTGAGGCACATCACCTGCTGGGATGATTTTCCCCTGAAAATGCTGACCATATTTAGGTCAGGACAAGACCAGTAAAGAGGAAAAAGGGTCATGGTGTGTACTACATAAGAAATTCTGTTCTCTGTGGAAAGTCCTGGGGCAAAGCTGAGATAAAAACCCCGGTCTTCTGTGATGGACCTCTGTCACTGACTGTATTTGTTTGTCTGTTTTCAGGGTATATGCTATGTACAATTCCGTAAAGGGATCCTGCTCTGAGCCGGTTAGCTTCACCACCCACAGCTGCGCACCCGAGTGTCCTTTCCCGCCTAAGCTGGCACACAGGAGCAAAAGTTCACTAACCTTGCAGTGGAAGGTGGGTAGCACAAAGTGGCAGGAATATTCTGAAGTCTGTAGCCATTTGAAACGTTTATTTAGCAGTATTCCAGTTTGGTGATGGTGTTTCATTTTCTGCATAGTGACTATGTGAAACAAATTATAATGATATCAAAAGTTGCCATCTCTATAAAAATTGGGCAAAAGAATGGGAGAGGGAACTGTGAAATCAAGTTTTAGCTTTCTTTTCAGGGTCATGAGCAACACTTTATAAGTGATATAAATACTTAAGATACCTAAACGTCATCACTTTCTGATAGTTTAACTCATTGCAATAGACATCTGAGGACTTGAGTAAAACATTTTTGTGAAGAAAGATTTAGAGATAAAGTAGATTTACGGGTCCATTGGCTTCTTTCAGTGATGATTCTGCAATGTCTAATATTTAAAACTGCCTAGAATGCTTAGTGTTCTAAACTACATTAAGGTTTCATTAATTTTGACTAATTAGGCCTTAGGTCAGTTAGGATTACTACTTATTTTTTTAACATCTGAATCATGTAGTAGTTTTCATGAAATACAACTTTTTGGCTACAAGTAACTCTTGTCAAAGAGAGGTCCTTAAAGTAGTATATCATTGACTTATCAGTCACAGTTGTGTGTTTGTAAGAAAATAGTAGGTTATGTTATCAATCTCTATAGTAATTACTTCTGTATATTTATACTTTAAAATATAGTTCAAAATGTAAAATTTATAGAGGTAGAGATAATAAAGATTTGTGGTATTGGGGGAAAACACTGATGTGCAAATAAGATGACTAGGGAGATTCCTTATTGGTGAACAAATACTTTGTCCTTTTGTTCTTAGACCAGAGGGTCAAATTTATCTTGGGAGTTGATAAAAGCAGTTGAGAGTAGTGGTTAGCAACAAAGCATGGACTTCTGTAGACCCCTCTCGTAGCCAGTGGCCAACATTGAGTGTGTTATTTGGACAAAGGCAAAGTTGTAGAATCTGAACTATTTTATTTTCCTTCCTGGCTTCCAGGGATAATCCAGGTCAGTGATTCCCTACCTTTTCAGAGTTTTAACACCCAACTGGTCATCATTGTTTAAGTCCTTGGAGCATATACATCCATTTTAAAATGTGTTCTGTATTTATACATATACGTATGTAAATATATCTTAAGGAATGAGTTAAAATCCATTTTGTTTGGAAAGTATAAGAAATCTTAAAGATTACTAGAGGGACCCTGGGGTCTTATAAACCTAAAGTTGGGAATCACTGATACATACTCTGCTTAAAACCTGGATGAAATTCGGGCCTCAGGCAGACCAGCAACTTCAAGAAAAAGATTTCTTACTAGGAGGAAAATGTTTCACAATTTCTTTCTCCCTTTATTTAATTGTAAATCAGAAGCATATTATTGTTACATTCAGTTACGTGCAAACTTGAAAGTTCTGGATTCAGTTCAGTTTTCATGTTCTTAGAACAGATTTTCCAATAACGGTGCTCCAGTTAGGGGTACAAGGACAGGGCGACCATGCTCTGGCTGCCCCCCTGTCCTTGAAGCCACCAAGACACTGAGAGAGCTCAGGGCCCTCTAATGTCATCCAGTTAGCGCCAGGAGATAGGGCAACACAAACACCCAGGGCTGTGTCCCCACCCTCAAGGAATCAGGGACTCGGTGGTGGGGCAGGACATCAGAAAGGAATATATGAGCATCATAAATGTAGTTCTTACCTTAGAAATGGGTTCTCAGCTAAAACCTTGATTTTGTCCGTTATTTAGAACTTTAAATGTAACCCTATCCTTTCTCCCAAATCGAGCCCACAAAAGCCTGAAATTACAGTTTAGTAGAACATACATCACTCACGTGTAATTGGGGCTTGGAACTCTAAGATTATATGACTCAGAAGAAAGAAGGAGGAAGGAAGGAAAGCCCAGGGTGAAGAGTTTCTTTATTAATTAACTAATATTTACTGAGCCCTCGATGTTAATACATTTATTATTAACAATAATATTGCAACAGCTACTGTTTACTGACGGCTTCCTGTAACACCGGGGCAGTTTAGTAAGTGATTTACGTATATTCTCCCAATTCCTTATCACACCCATCCATTCTTGGAATAAGAAACTAAGCATTGTTATTAAGCAACTTACATCAGACCACTTGTGACAGACAGCCGAGAGGGGCTTCAGTGTAGCTCTGGTGACCTGGCTGCCTTTGCTGGGGTCAGGTCACCACATTCTACGGGGCCCTGGCTCTTTTCCTGGGAAGAGCCAGGCCCAGGTGCGTTTGTGCTTGGGAGACATCATCTTACTACCTTAGAGCTGTGAGTGACTCCACAGTAGCACCCCCTTCTGGCAGCTCTGACCCTACAAAGCACTCTTTTCTCCAGAGTTCTTTACTCCTCTTCCCATTGTCCAAAGCCTGCTTTCTCAGTAAAGCAGATCTCAGCATGCTTTTAGGAGGAAAGCAAATGATGAAACTTCTTTTTGCTAATATGCTAAGGGCTAATTGCCCCTGGTAATCTATCCAGGAGATCCTGGTTTTTCTCATTTTTTAAAAAAAGGGCAACCTTAATGCCACAGAAGGCTTTCTAATCTTAAACTCTTAAAACAACAAAAACTGTATGGGGGAAGTTACAAAAATATGGACTTTAGACTCTTGAACCTAGGGTGGGTCAGCTTTATCTTATCAGACCCCAAACAGTGCCTCTGTTTCTCCCCTGTCTTTTTTCTCCTCCACCCTTGAATTTAACATGCCTCTTAAAAGTTTTATCCCCGGAGGAGGAAGTAAGGCACCATGTGAGTGTAAAGGTAGAGGTGGTGGGGAAGGTGGGCTTGGCTGTTTGTGGGGTACAATTTATTAATAGTGGGGCGCTCTCTACTAGTTGACTTGTATTAAAATTGGTTTTGTGATAATGTTTGAAGAAGCAAATACAGGAGGTATCCAGGGTTATCCCCCTGCAGGGAGAGTACAGTACTAGCATGGACATTGTATTTGAACCAAGTGGAGAGCTCATAACTTTTAACTGTGAACAACTTTCTCTAATCTCATTTTATTTATTTATTTTTTTAGGCACCAATTGACAACGGTTCAAAAATCACCAACTACCTTTTAGAATGGGATGAGGTAATCATATTTTTATGTTCATCCATCTAAAACACCTTTTAAAAATGAAATTGCTGAACAAATGCCATTTTATTCTTTTTTGAAGATATGCTAAACACATGGAAAAAATAATGTAAGTAGAGAAAAATGTAAACCAATAGTTATTGACTGTGGAAAATGAAGATGGACTGAAGTGTAGTGAATTGTGCATTAAAATATATTTACGTGACTAATTTGCAAGACATGCTACTGAAAGAAAAGACAGGATCTTATCTATTTTGGAGACCCTAGTGTCTGACCAAGAATTGACTTATTTGTTATCTTGAGTGCCCAGGGCCAGCCTGCATAGATGGTTTCCATAAGGTAAACCACACTGCAGCCTGGGAAGCCTAGTTTGTTTCTATGTGGGAGCAGGGCAGGGGAGACGACAGCACCTGGAGGTCTCACCCACCTGCGAGCACCCTACTGGCTAGACCATCCTAGAAGGGGGGTGCCCCCTTTGCTGTTTCTGTCACCAGAGGCCTTGGATGGTATCCGTGGTGAAGTCTTCTTACACTCTAGGCCACTCTCTGCTGAATGGTGACCCCGTGCTTTCCTGGCCTCACTCACACTGCACAGAATCTCAGGCAGGAACACGGGATGCAGAAATCTTCTGTTTCTAAAAACCAATGATACTATTCTTGTATATCTTAATTCCGTTCATTCATTGACCTGTGTTTTATTCTCTTCCTGTGATCAAGCAAACAGACTAAGGATTTTAAGAATAGGAAATGTTGACTTTGGAGAGTAATGCAAGTTAGCTAGTCTTTGTGACTTAAATTTAGGGGCCCTGAAAGACTCAGAACACAGGCTTAGGCAAAAAGCCACTTGTCGAGTATGGGAAAAATATTTTAACCAAATGTAAAATGAAAACGGATGAAATTCTCGTGACGAAATTTTGATGTGGGAAGGGGGCTCTTTGTCACTTTTTGCAGAAGCATATTTTCCCATCTGGGTTGCATCTGAACAGCTAGAGTTCCAAGTTACCAAAGACAATGATCTATTGTTCTTAGGATCCTTGTGAGTAGTTCCTATGTACAGATTGGTGAAATCTCAGACTTAACCAGTATATTTTACAGATTAGGTGGATTTCATTTTAAGGCGGCTTGATTGGAAAGTGAAACCACCCCCTATGGCCCTTGTGGTTGAGGTTTTATATCAAGATAGAGTTTACCCAGTAAAGAGGAGCTTTTTTCCTCTCCATATCTTCTCAGAGCACTGGTGAGTGTGTGTGTGTGTGTGTTTCTCCTGTGTTTTTGGCTGCTTCTCTGTCTGGGACCATGGCTTCATAAGTTAAGTAAGGTCAGTGGGAAACCTCAAGAAAAACCCAGGTGCTGCAGGAAATAGTAATGGTGACTCAGTTGTTGGCCACCTTACCTTTGAATTTGACTTAAAGTGTCCTGGCATGATGCTGGGAGGAAACATGCTACAGCCTCCCATGAAATGGAGAAGCTCTGTCTGATGATCATTTGTACCCAGTAGGACCCACTATGGACGAGTGACCACAGAATGTGAAGTTGTTTATTTTGGGCCTTCTCCTGCCTTTCCCGTCCTTGCTCTCCTTCCATCTTGCCCTCACTTCCATCCTAATTCTTCTGTCTTCCCCTTTCCTCTTTATATTCCCTCCCACCTTTGAATGCCTGTTGGTGTCGGTTCTGGGGAGCTTTCCTGGAAATTCCAGGCTAATTGACTATAGGCCTTTTGCCAACACAGGAATCCTTTTATGTCCTGTGGCTTAATATTCTTCAAGGAAGAAAATCAAATGTACAAACAGAGAAACAACATCTGACCTGCAGAAAGTGAGAGCACGTGAGGCGCTGGCTCTCCCTCCAAAACCTTCTGCTGGTGGTGTCTGAGCCAGGTGCACCTGGTACAAGTCTCTTTCCAGACCGTGACCTGGTGGAGTATGGTGGGGCAGGAGAACAGGAGGGGTGTTCAGCTGAAGTTCCTCCCCCCACGCCCAACCCTCTCCACAGCCAGAGCTCGCCTCTCCCAGCCATGCCCTCATGGCCTCTATGGCACCCAGGGGGCTGTAGAAACAAGCTTAAAGGGCAGAAAGGTGGGTGGGTGCACAAAGGAGCAGGTCCCCGCCTGAGAGGGAAGCAGGTATTGTTCAGTCTCGAAGAAGCTTTTGTTCAGGAGTCTCACCCCGCCCCATTCCTGCTGTGGCACCTGGTCTGAGAATCACAGCTTGGGGTGAGGTGACCCCATCTACATACATGCCACCACGAATGTCTCATCCCATATTTTTATTATATCAGCCCTGGCTAGAGTTCCCAGAATTTATTCTTTTGCTCAATTTTGTTTTAAACATTTATTTCATTTATTTTTTATTTTTTTTGGCTGCGTCAGGTCTTAGTTGCGGTACACGGGATCTTCATTGGTCACGCGGGCTCTTCGTTGTGGCATACAGGCTTCTCTCTAGTTGTAGCGTGCAGGTTTGCTTTCTGTAGTTGAGGCGCGGGCTCAGTAGTTGTGGCGCGCGGTCTTAGTCACCCTGTGGCATGCGGGATCTTAGTTCCCCGACCAGGGATCGAACCTGTGTCCCCTGCATTGGAAGGCGGATTCTTTGTCACTGGACCACCAGGACAGTCCCTCTTTTGCTCAAATTTTTAATCACCATTCCAATAAAATAATTAGTGTAAAATTCTGAAGGTGTTAGTAAACTAAGAGCACAGGGCCTCAAGTCCTCTACTGTCAAGTTTCTAGAAAAAGAACTTCATGAATGAAAGAGCAGAAGCAGAGAGGCCGGTGAGTACCTGGCCTTTATTTCTCCTACGACTGGGGATGCTGTGCTGAGTTGACCTTGGGAAAAGCCACCTTAAAATCAAGAGCTAACCGCCTGCTGGTCTCTAAAGGCAGGTGTGGCCCTAATGGGGAACAGAAAACAGAACCGTGAAGCACAGGGCGGGAAGCTAATACACCCTGACTCCTAAATTCATTGTCAATAATGTCAGATCACTGTTCACAGACTTCACTTGGGAATTACTCACTAATAGTTCTGCAAGAGGGCTGGATGCCTACTTTTCTCCGTGAGTAATTGTGCCTAGCCACTCCCATAATTTTTCCATCACTGCAGGAAGTAACTGTGACTATGAGATGGTAATGAGCAACTAAAAATGGAACACACAGGTGTCACTGGCTTTTCAGCTATAGCCATCAGTTTCAGTTTTCTCCTGAAACAGATCAGTTTTCATAACTTGGAAAGGTGTGGCCTTTCCTGGCCACATCCCTTTGTTGGGGTGACTCAGATAAGTGGTAGTGTGAGTTCTACTCTTAGATATTGTTTTAACGTGTGCTCTACAGAAATGCTAACTGGTGCTATTAGCAGCTAGCTCTCAGCACAAACGCAGGTCTCCTAAGATCTCACTGTGAACACGTGGCGTGGGTTCATGCTTATGTGTTCAGCGACATGGTGTTCACCCAAAGAGAACTGGATTGTTTCTGCTTTGTCTCTAACTAGTCAAACAAATAATTTAACCTCCAAGTCTCAGCTTCTCCACTTGAAAAATAGTGTCTGTTATCTCACAGGTAGGTTAAAATCGAATGAGATAACTTGGACAGTGACAGATTCTGTGTAATGAGTATTTCAGACCACCTAAGCACATTGATGTTAAGATCTGGGATAGGAAAAGTCAACAATTACAGAAGGAGTGTATGAAAGGAATATGACATTTTTCTGTCAGGAACTTATGCAGGAGCCCTGAGGTTAATAGCTCTGGTTTGAACTAAATAAAGATGGTTGTTAGCGCTCTATATAGATGCTAATTTGCCATTAGCTTTGCTTCCAGACATGACATGTTGGGAATATACAAAAGAACCAGAAAAATAGCTTTGTGGGAATGTGACTAGTGGAGTTCCCGAGACTCTCCATCACATGTGACTCAGCTAGCCCAAAAAGGAATGTCACATTTGGCTTTCCTGGTGACATGAGTGAACGCAACTGTAGAGCACAGCAGACCGCGAATGACATAAATACTGCAGAAGTCAAGGGGAGTATACTTTGAACTCGAACAGAAAAGGCCGGCACCAGGTAGAGCCCAGAAGCCCATGGGGAACCATTAGGCAGCCTGGCCCAGGCTCAGCAGCTCCACTGTAGAAACCTAGAGTAGGCGGCAGGCCCCAGACTGCCGCTTTGTGGGCATCTAGTTCCGGAGCAGCCAACCTAGCTCATATAGAGAAAGAGCTGGCCCAGTAGGAGGTGCTTGGTTCCTGCTTTATTAATCAGATTCCTGTTTAACTTAGGCGTTAGTTATGCTGATAATCTTTCAAAAGGCTTCTTGGCACGAGTGAATTTGCATGTGGCTCTTCTGGTTAGACAGCCCTTCTTGGGAGAACTGTAGCATTGGCAAGCAGAGTGACTTACGGGCCGCACAGAGCGGACGAGGAGAGCCTCGCCAAGAGTGCAGCTGACGCTGTCTCCGAGGAGCCCTGCTGCCCGAGGCTGCATAGCCTGGTGTTCAGTGGAGCAGTGCCTACTCCCCAGCCCATCGCCGATGCCTGGCTGAAAGTCAGGGGAAGGTGCCACTTGCCCAGGCGCACGAGCTCTTTGCCCATTCTCGGGGAGTGCCCTCTTGGAGATTGGAGAGTGGGGTCCCAGGTTCGTTTGTCATTTGTCCATCAAAAACCATATTTTACGTAAGGGCCAAATCAGTGACCTGGCAGAATGACAGTGTTTTGCCACATCACAGATCTTTACCACCTCCATGTCAAAGGGTGGTTTCTGAGGTCCCAGGGAACAGCTTCCTCCACTACAGCCCCTATGGAAGGAAACTAGGCAAGGAAGGATTTAATAACTCAGAGAAGTCCATAGGTATCAAAGACAGAGCTGAGTTAAAAGGAGCCCTCTCTTTTAGGGACCCCAGACATCTGCACACCGGAAGCAGATTCTCCGTGCTTTTTATCGTTTGTCATGTGTACAGGAGGGGGTTATTATGTGTTAGGGCAGCAGACTTTGTGGGGAGCTTCCAGCTGAGGCTATGTTACATATGCGCATCTTGGTCCTTGGCGCCTAATTTATCAACTCATTTGTCCTGCTTGTTGGTTGCCAGCTAGAGGATGGCCGCCTTGGGCCTTGGCTAGGTGGGTGAACTGAGCCCATCCGTCCCTTGGTTCATCCCTTGTATAGGCAGCCTGCTCTAAAATCACCCCCTTCCCTTCACTGGGATAGTCTCAACACATTGATCCTATCAGAGCACTCGACATCAGGTGAACCTCCGTATTTGGAGAGACATATAAGAACATTATGTTTGTTTGTTTTAAACCAGAGGAAGATCCTTGGCTATTTCAGATAGCCAAGCCTCTCCCACTAATATAAAAAACTAGTGTGCCAGGGGATAAAATGCATGCAGCATTTATTTAGTGACATGCAGCCACAAACTACGCTACCCCCTTTTCTTACCTTTGAAAATTCCTCTGTGCCAGAGTGGTCAGTTAAATGAAAGAGGCATCACTGAAGGGAGAGTGAGGTTTGGTGCAAAGAACTTTGAAATCCACCCAGATGTGGAGTGTCCCCACCTCTCTGTTACGAACCCCTTCTTATATATGGCTATGCTGAACCCATACATGCTTTTATATCTCAAGCCAACATTTATATTTGATGTTGCCTAGGGTCGGCCAACGCTGGTACAACTTCTAAATATAGATGTACTAGCAGACTAAATCTTCGAGCCTGGTAGTAGTTCAGTTGGCCAGTGCAGCCTTATTTTTTTATTTGATTTATCGTTGATGTTTCTGACAGGTTGAGCTATGCTGTTACAGAGAGTGCCCAGCCCAGAATCACTCAGCCCATGTCTGGATCCAGCAGCCATGGGCCACGAGCACATGACACCTGACAACCAAATGCATGTTACTTATTTAGCAGGCAGTTATCAAACATGGTAAGAGCAGCTTGGGAAGGCAACAGGCATGGCTGTGAAAGAACCTGTAAGAGAAGGAGGTCAATAAATCAAGAAAACATCAGGAAGAGTACAAGCCACATGACCACAGGGCACCCTGGTGTTGGCCATTCTCATTTTCTTGTGCCAGGGAGCAGGAAGGATCACTTCCAATCTGTTAATCTGAAGGCAATTGAAAATATCAGCCAACTCCATCTCGTAGTACCAGTGTTGGAAAGACCAGCTTCCAGGATTGTTAGTGCAGTCCAGGGGAATTGGAAATGTCAGCCAGAGAAACCACAGCAACCTCAGTCCACAGAATTACTCCTGGCAAGAAAATACTGTGGCCTGAATTAGTTGGAGTATGCGTGAGTTGTATGTATAGAATTGGCCATAGATGTGTTAAGTTCCTTAGCAGGAAACAAACCCATTTTAAGGATTCATCTTCCCAAGTGGTGAGGACAACGTTATGAAGATACTAAGTTTATAAAGAAGGAAAACAGATTTGAAAAAAATATTTTTGTTTGTTTTCAGTTACATAGTTTTACAAGTTAACAACTACTTTTAAACATTTTAACTTTAAAAATTAGTTGGCATGTTATGAAATAAATACTTTTTATATACTTAGATTCCATTTTTCAAATAGGCAGACCTATCTGTAAATTGATTTATCCACTGGAACTTTATTCCATTATGTGTCATAAACAGATACCAAACAGAGGTAGAAACACGATTATATGCGAAGGTCCTTTGAAAGGTTATTTAATTTGCTCACTCCTGAGGCTTTAGGCTATGCAATACCTAAACTGCCCAAAGACCTTTGCATGTCTGTATTTAAAAATATTCCCAGGGTTCTCTACAACTTTGGGGATAGCATTATGAAAAATTTTAATTCTCTAAAATGTCACTCTGTAAAATGAAGTAACTGCATTGCCATTGATTAACAATTTTGGTTGATCTTTATCTTATAGGAATCTTGTTACATTTTTAGCTTCTACACAAATAATTTTTAAGATCTATTCAGAGAGGCCTTACTTTGTTGGACGCTTTGAGGGAAAAAGCATGTGTTAAGTGCATGTAGAAAATAGAAGCCTTTATCCAGGCATACTTTAAACATTGGTTTTGAGTACGAGCATGCACACTTCTGCTCCCTTACCTCCTGGCTATTTATAGTACAGGAGGAATTTATAAAGGTTTGCTGAAAAACTTCATATTATAGACATCTGTGGACATCAAAATAAATGACTGTAATATTGCATAACAAATTACCTCAAAACTTAATGCCTTAAAACAGTCGCTTTCTTATGGATTCTGGGTTGGGAATTTGGACAGGGCACTGGAGGAGTAGCTAGCCTGTGTTCCACAATTTCTGGCGGTTCAGCTGGGAGGGCTCATTGGCTGGGAGCTGGAACCTTCTGGTGGGGTCCTCACTCAACAAATCTAGTGGTCACTGCTGGCTGCAGTGGGACCTCGTCTCAGGCTCCCTCAGAGCACGGCAGCCTCAGGGGAGTCAGAATTGCGGAAGTGAGCATTCCGGGGAAAAGACAGAAGCTTCATCATCTTTTCAGACCTCACTTTGGTAGTCACACAACTTCATTTCCACTCCATCTGTCAGTTACAGTCACGAGCCCACGCACATTCAAGGGAAAGGGTGATAGGCTTTGCTCCTCACTGGATGGAGAATCAAAGAACGTTTGGACATGTTTAAAATCGTCACCGTGTGACATAAAAGGTTCTCTTGACTCTCGTAGTCCATTCATCTTTTTCCCTTTATCTTTGTGTAGCACATACAGTGTTTTAGGTGCTATGCCCTAAGACTTATATGCAAGGGCATGGACTTTGAAAGTACAGCATAACTCTTTTCCTACCCCTGCTCTCCTCTGAGTGTTCTGGGAAGAGGAGAAGGAAGACAGACGTGCCCCAGAGATGCAGTGGTAGGATGGGACTCAGACCCTGTGGCCAGCGCCGCTCGCTAGCCGACGGGGTGTGACTCAGCGGTGCACAAACCCGGCCCTTCTCACTAAACAGATGGGAGAGATTACTGCTGTTCCCTCAGTGATAAGGAAAGGGAACCCGTGAGAAAAACTGCTTTCCTGCCAATTAATGTCTCTGCCTCATTGTTGTACTACATGTGTCCTCTTCCTTTGGGCGACTCACAGGAGGTCAGCAAAGTGCTCCCTCCCCCCTTTTTTGAGGGGATAATATATTTATAATCTTATTTAAGAGCTAATTTAAAATTTTAAACTAGATTAGAAAGAAAAATACTCAAGTAGGTAGTAAAAGGGCAGAAGATAAAATGAGGAAATAGAGAATATATTCCTTAAAGTATTTTAAACCTTTTATTTATCATTTATCCCCAGATTTCATTTTAAAGAGTGAAATAATGTTTGAGAATATGTTTGTCCCTGAAGTTTATATTAACTCATCTTGAAAAATGTTTCCAAGGGTGAGTCACTGTCTGCTGTGTAGCCACATGGGTTACATTTTACACACTCCCCCATGCTTTCTTCTCTCACCCCTGCCTTTCTAAGGTTGGGTCCTTTCACAGTCTGGCGAAAAGTTGACATTCTTCAGAGTAAAGCAGGAACTTCGTAGGACCTAAAAGAACATCCGGACTCTGATTATTATTAGGAGTGGTAACCATATGTATGACCCTTCTGCAAAGGGAGTGAGGGTGAGGATGGAGCAGGGACACATGTGGGTGGAGTATGTAGCTTTCTGACTGTGGTAAAGCTGCGACTCGCCCCCGAAGGTGGTGCCCCTGCTTCACTGTGTGAATCTAGGACTGAAAAGAAGCATTTGTTCACCAAGGACCAGATAAATGAGGCATCCAGACTAGGCCCAGTGAACTCTGTGGTAAATAGAGTTGCAGTGGCATCAGGGAGTGGGCTGCCTGGTGGCATGGAGATTAAGCTGACCCAGTGGGGTCTAGGATGTAGATAATACGCAGTGTATTTTTGTTCAATGGTAAGAGAGGTGATAGAGGCAAAGCAGGGGACCTCAGGACTGGGGCAGGACTAATCTGATATACGCTGTGTTCATGATTCAGCTGCTGGCAAATCGAGCACTTTTCAAGCAGTTTTAACCAGAATCGGAGGACAAGCACCCTGGACCCTGGGCAGAAAACAGTTCCATTTGTCTCAATGCCCAGGCTGGCGAATGTGTGCTCTCAGGCTAGGTCTAGGTGCAGGATGATGGCAGATTAGCGAGAACTGTGAATTCATTTGAGCGAGAAGAGGAGCACAGCTGAAAAAGGAAGCAGCTGGGTTTGTAATGCCTCACTCCCTGCCAAAGTGAGCACCTTGAGCTCTGTTAACACACAGTTGGTTTGTATTCCAAGATTTCTTCACATTCTAGTAAAGATTAACCTTGTCCTTGAATGAACCCAGTGTGTGCAGTAGAAAAAATTATTTGGGCATGCCCAAGATTGTGAAATGGAAACAAGTCGGGGAACCCTGGAAATCTGCCCTTTTGGGCTTGTGGACACTGGCAGTAGCAAGTTAGTCCAGAACACGCTGGGGCTTCATGTCCAATGAGGTCAGTAGTCCAGTGGCTAGGTCTGCTCCAGGATGATCAAGGGTGTGGGCTTCCAGCCTCCTCTCACCTCTTTCTCTAGTTGGGGTGAAGTTTTTGTTGCTTTCTCTAGTTGGGGTGAAGTTTTTGTTGCTTCCCCAGGAGAACAGGAACTCAAGTGCTCATCTTTGGGAGGCTCTGATCCTGACTGCTCCCATGCTGCACGTCCATCATCAGGGTGCCACTGGGCATCCATACCTCAGATCTTGGAGACCAGCCAACTCCTAGACCTTTGGAACCCCCCTCTATGTAACACCCCACAAGTAGCCTAGCAGCAGTAGCTGACCAGGACAAGGCCTTGGCCACAGGTGTCCCTGCTGCCTGTGTTTGACCAGATTATTGATGGCCATGGCCCTACAAAGTGTCGAGAGAGATTATGCATTTCCATTAGGACCATGTTTTAGTAGGAGATTTTGCATGAAGCTAACTTTAAATTATTAAAAAGTAAGTTGTCTTTCCAAGTAAAGCGGTTATGTCTCAGTAATCCTGTGTACTTTAAATTAGATTTTATTAAAAGAGGGAACATGCCATAAATTATAATATCTCAGAATCATTTGGAGCCACGCTACCTATCAAACATGGAAGTTGTGATTTACCATTTGTAAAACTTCAGACAGTAGTGGCTTGGACATATTTAATTTCTGATAAATAACGATAAATATTCACATTATCACTCCTGTCGTTTCTATCAATCTTTTAGCCTTCTAAAGCACTGTCTTTTTTTTTTAAACCCTATCCATTTCTGTCAACAAGAAGAGCTGCATAATATTTTATTTATAAATGCTATCTGCAACCTGAGATCACACTTGGTTTACAAACAGATTCTTCACATCGCCTGTACCTTTGAACGCGTACTTACTCTAATGCCCAAGACTAAAGCCATGTGAGAGCCTGGCCTGGGCTTTCACGGATGAGCAGGGGGACGCGGGAGCCATCCCACACTGGCGTTCTCCATCTTCACCTGCTAACCTCTCAGCCGTAGATTACCTCTGCACTGCAGCGACTCTTCTGAATATTAATTTCTTTCTTCTCAGATATCCCTTTTATATTAAACTCCATGTCATCCACGAGTATTTTCAAGCTTCTCATGTCCGAAATACTTTGTTAACGTACTCCCACCTCCCTTTTTTTGTTTTATACTCAGTGACTTCTAAAAATTCACCAATAAGCTTTACTTTTTTAACTCTGTGACATAGTTGTACTCTTACCCCTTTCAGCTTCTACAAATACTGTTCCTAAAACTTGATTCTGAAGTTCCAACAACTCTGGGTCATTCTCTGTGTTCCTGAGGTCCATGCACATAGTTGTATATCTTGGAAGGTATTAAGATGGAAAATTTGGCATGATTTATCTAAGCAAGTTGGAGTTCATTTAGTAATTGTTCTTGATACTGAAGTAGAAAAAAATTTTTTTTAATGTTAGCAGTATAGGAAAACATCTTGAAGGTCACAGAATGCCTCTGTCCCCATTCTTTAGTGAGCCCCAGTGCTCTGGCCCTTTAAAATAAAAGTCTAGTTTCCATCATTGATGCCTCCCCACTCTTTTTTTCTCATTTAAACCACAGCCCGGTTTTCACCAAAGTAAAGCAAATCAACCTAGTAAGGAACAGGCTGCTTTTATTTACTGGCTGTAGTTCTAAGCACGAGAAATGGGCAAAGGAGACCAAACAAAGAAATAGGAAAAATGAGGTACTGAAGGGGAGCCAACATTGGGTTTGGAAGGGATGAGGCTTCCGTGGCAGCAGGATGTGCCTTTCTTGCACTGTTTACTCTGAGCTCAGAAATAGTGGAGGAAAGAAGGTAGATCACGCTACTGCCTGAAATGGATACAGAACGTACCAGGGCGTGCAGCGCATAGACTGTAATCAGACACTGGATGTAAGTATGCAAATGTGTGCGTAAACGGGCTTTCTGTGAATAAATTGTCTGCAGCAGCCTTAACACTCAAGGTTAAAGTAAGCCTCAGGGCGTGATTGGCAAGTCACAGGGTGACTTTGCTAAAGTAGCCTCTGAAAGACATTATGTTTGACTGCCTGCCCACCCCACTCCCCATTTTCCATAGTTGCACCTGAATGTACTTTGAACCCTTGATAAAATGAACTTTGGATCTTAAGGACTGTTGGGGCTTCTACTCCCTTCCTTGGAAAAAGGGTACCACCTTGCTTGTGAGGGGAGAGTTGGGAAGAGTTTGAGGATGAATGTGGCACGGTGGTTTTTAATCTGTTCAACCTAGTGATACTTCAAGCTAGTTGTATATTTATTTTTAACTAGACTTCACCTGGAATGTTTCTTTCAGTAGTAAGCATTTGGAGGCCTGCTTTAAGGAAGGAAATGCTTAAATTTGCTTAGGAGAAAAATGTGCTTTCTTTGTTTTTTTATGTAATAAATTGAGAATTTCAAACATTCCTGGAAGTCCTGGGCCCTCTGTCTGATTAAAATGCTAATTCATCCAGTGTTAGCATGTGGTTTTCTTTTGCATAAACATAGATAAAATACT
This sequence comes from Monodon monoceros, assembly GCF_005190385.1. Classification (NCBI taxonomy): domain Eukaryota; kingdom Metazoa; phylum Chordata; class Mammalia; order Artiodactyla; family Monodontidae; genus Monodon; species Monodon monoceros. Next base: position 93,830,393 of record NW_021703767.1, on the reverse strand, counting down.
GTGGATATGGGTATGAAATATTCTAGAAAACTGCCGATGTGAGTATTCCATGGTACAGCATAGTTATGTTTTTGTTTTTGTTTTCTTACTTCTATTAAGAGAACCCACTGGAGAGTTTTCTTTTTCCTTCGAGGAGTTTGAAGCATCATGTAAGGCTAGGAATGCATTAAAATATGTTTCCAGCCTCATAAGAAACTTAAGAACGGCTGTAATATGTATAGATGAAGTGCTTGTCAGACATTCAGTTCAACTCTGCAAGCCTTGATAGAACTCCCAGATTGTCCAGAGCACTGCCTTGAGGAGACCAGATGTGGACAAGATGAGTCAAAGGCATGCGCCCAGTATTTAGGGATGAGTAGACAAACAGCCCACTAGCCAGAATGTACACGTGTGGGCTTGGGGGCTGCCACAAGGCGGGAGAGGAGAGAGAAGACCAGGGAGGACTTTCTGTGGCTTGCAGAGCTGCGTAGCCTGGTCCTCAGGTGCTGGGCCATCTGGGGGTGGCTGTGCAGCTCCAGAGTTAGCAATCCTATGAGTCAGATCAGGCAGTTTGACCAAGTAAGGAAGAAGATCTGAGAAATTGTGATCCTTAACTTGAGCACTGCCTTGTGCCTGAAAGGGCCTTTTTTATTTTGTTGACGAAATACCACAAGGACCGTGCATTATCCCTCTCAGTAACACAACTTTCTGTAGTGCCTTTGTGTTAGGGATGGCATTTCACTGTAGAGCACTTTCCTTCTCTTGGTTTTGTCCATCCAAACTAGGAAATTAAACAGTTGTTCAAAATACTCCTTCATTCTCTTATTATGTTTTTTTAAACTTCTTTGCATTGTTTCGCTGTTTCAGGGAAAAAGAAACAGTGGTTTCAGACAGTGCTTCTTTGGGAGCCAAAAACACTGCAAATTGACAAAGCTGTGTCCGGCAATGGGGTACACATTCAGGCTGGCTGCTCGGAATGACATTGGCACCAGGTATGGCGTTTCCTGGTCCTCATGCCTTTAAGCGTCTGTGTGGTGTTTCTGAGTCTTCTGTCACGTTGCCAAAAGGCGCAAGGTCGCCTGCTGCCTCCACACCGAACCAGTTAGAGATTTTCTGAAAGGGAATCCTAATCAGAGGCTAGAAAGCCCCTTCTGAGGTGATAAGTGCCACTGTGTGGCCTCTTTGCAGCCTTGCAGGCTGTAATGCAAAGGCCCACTAGGGGTCTCTGAGAATCAGGAGGAAGGTAACTACAGATTTTGAAAGGAATCCTCTGGGGGCTTTATTTTTTTCAGATTGTGTGCCTTTTCCTTTCATCACTTTAGCAAGCTACTCATTCAGTTGCCTTTTTTCAACTATGTCTGAGTGTTTGCTGATACAAAGAAAGAGTTGCTGGGCCGTCCATTGTTGTCAGGCCCGGGCAGATACTCACAGGAGTGGAGAAAATCTGGACTGGGTAGGACACACGGCTTGCCTCCAAGCTGCTAGAGAAAGGCAAGAACAGGTTTATGGTGAAGCACCAATGGATTAAAGGTGCTCTGAAAAGACCGTATTTCAGTTGTACTTCTTGGGTAACTGTTGATTAAGGGAAAAATCTTTTTCTTTATCACTGATTGTTGAAAATCTTCTTAAAGGTTCAGCACACCATTGGTCCCAGCCGTTTTTCCAGCCTAAAGAACTTCTTCAGACCACAAGATTTACAGCCCTCCTTCCCTACCCATGATAGCCATTGTATTTTTAGAGTGCACTGGTTGAACGGTCATAATGATAAAGCCTTCTACAGTTCAAGAATTTGTAAATGAACTAGAGGCATCTACAAACATTTGGAAAATAGCACCATATATACTTGTAAAACATTTATTTTATCAGTAGACAGTTACCTGCTCTCACGTGGATTTGAAGGCTCCTTGGTAGCTGTGGCTCATAGCTTGTCACCGTCACCACTGCGCTGTGCTTTCTCCTGGGTGCTTTCGGGGGGAAGTAAATTTTTAAATCTATTGTCCTGTAACATGGCATGCTTTTCTAGTAGCAGACCTAAGCAGAGCAGTGCAGGGGGCGGTGGGGTGGATTGGGGCAAACTGAAGTTGTGGTAGGGAATATCACATAAAGGATCCTTGCCTTCCTTTGCTCAATGAACCTGTCAGGCCCCAGACTTCCCCACCCAAGCAAGCTGCGCAGCAGGTAGGCTTAATCCCTGCTCTTTTGAAATGCCGAGACCCCTCCCGTGCTCCTAAACGTGTCTCACCGGGTCTGTTTCTCTCCAGTGGGTATAGCCAAGAGGTGGTGTGCTACACGTTAGGAAACATTCCTCAGATGCCCTCTGCACCAAGGCTTGTTCGAGCTGGGGTCACATGGGTCACATTGCAGTGGAATAAACCAGAAGGCTGTTCACCTGAGGAAGTAGTCACCTACACCTTGGAAATCCAGGAGGACGAAAATGTAAGTCTGGCACGTTTTATACCCTTGTGTGTGTTCGGTAAAGTCAGTTTTATCATAACTACAGGATGCACTGGTGAAATTAGATTCGCTGCCTAAATTTGAAACCAAGCTCTTAATTTCTACCACTGTAACCACTAGCAGAAACCTGGCCTTCCCACAGCCTTCCCCATCCAAGTAGATGGCATCCCCGTGCTTTCATCTGGGGCAGCCAGCAACCCGTGGGCTCTTCCTTGACTTCATATATAGTCAGTCAGCAAATCCTTTCAAAGCTCCCTTCAAAAGTTACCCAGAAATCTGACCGTTTCTCAGCATCTGCACAGCTACTGCACTCTTTGAACCACCATCTTCTCGCCCCTACTTTCATCCTCACTACACTACAGCCTGTTCTCCACACGAAGCCAGAGTGATCCTGTTAAATACAAATACGGTCATGTCAGTGCTCTGCTCAGAAGCCCTCCCATCTCAGTGCCTTCCCTTCTCTTCCAGAGGAAAAGCCAGTGCTCTCACAGTGCTTTCCAGGTCCTCCACATTCAGGGTCTTCGTTCCTGCCCTTGTTCCTGCCACTGTAGTCTCACTGAGCGTACCAGCTGTGCCGTCCCGCCCCACCTTTGCAGTTCTGGTGCCCTCTGGCTCTCAGGCCCCTTCCGATATCTTTGAGTTACTTCCCTCATTTCCTTCAGGTCTCTTCTCACATATCACTTCTTTGGATGACCCTTTCCTGACCAGACCACCCTGTAAAACAGCACTGTCCGGGAGAAGTTTCTGTGATGATGGAAATGTTCTGTATCGTGTGCTGTCCAATAAGATAGTGCCTAGCCACACGTGGCTGCTGAGCCCTTGAAATGTGGCTGTAAGCCCAAGGAACTGAATTTTTAATTGTATTTCATTTAAATTGGAGGAGCCATATGTGGCTGCCTTAAGGAGCCTGCAGAGCTGGCCTTCCCACAGCCTTCCCCATCCAAGTAGATGGCATCCCCATGCTTTCATTTGGAAGCAGTGCTTCCTAGCTCCACCACTCCGTCCTCTTACCCAGCTTTACTTTCGTCTCATAGCACTTAACACCGCACAGCATGCTTCATGTTTGTCTGTAGGTTTTTTTGTTAATTGCTTTCTCTGGCTATTATGTCAGTTTCTGATGGGCAAGACTTACTCTGTTCTTGGGCAGTGCTAAACCCCTAGAGCGTGGAAGAGAGCCTGATGCATAGAAGGTGCTCCGAGATGAATGCGTGGGTGGATGGATGGATGTGTGCATGACTGAGAATATTATTGAATGAATTCTGTACAGTCAGCTTTCAGTAGGATATTTATCCCGTTGAAGGGTTATGTCTTCCCCATCCAAGCTCTGCTTTCCCCCTTGTCCAGAAGAGGACACTGTGTTAGAAACCCCAGCCAGTGGATTGCATAGCACGTTGCAGCTTGACAGTGAGGATCTCTGTACAAGAGCCTTTTTTCATGACAACATTGTTAGATAATTTTTTTAACTACATAAGCTTCGTTAATTTGGTGGTTAAATTCATTGTTTAAAATGCTTATTGAGTAACCAGAAAAATTTGCTCCGTGAGAAAAGTATATGGTGACATCTATTCCAAAGCAAATGTACACTCTCTCAAAGAGAGAACATTGTTCTCATTCAAATTAGTGTTAGTCTCCCAATAAAAGTACCCAGATCCAGGACAAATTATGATGTGATAGAGTTAAATTTTTCCTAAAGCACCGTGGGATTCTGGCCCTCTTTCTGGTGTAGCTGCCACACTTCTGGCCCGCTGGTGATGCTGGAAGGAGGCAATATAAAAATCCTACAGACAAGGTATTTAATGCCCAGATTTTATGATACTGATGTTTCTTTCTGGCTTTGCCTTTTCAGGATAACCTTTTCCACCCAAAATACACTGGAGAGGATTTAACCTGTACTGTGAAAAATCTCAAAAGAAGCACACAGTATAAGTTCAGGGTAAGTCAGTCATTTTGGTACCTGAACTGCTTAAAAATGAAGCTGTTTTATGTTTCATCCCTTGACCATTTTAAATCTCCTGTACAGGTTAAAAGATTTTTAAGTTCGCTGCACTTTACACTTTTAAGGTAACATCTGTAAAATACACACCCAACTTTAATTTTAAAACCCACTTTTGAGAAAGAAACCTGTTGCCGTAATGTGCTGTAATAAATTGCATCACAGCGTGGCCAGATGCCCTTGCCTGGGAAGACCCAAACCAGGTGCCCAGCGCACCTGTCTCTCACCTGCACGTCACACCTTTCTATTCACAGTTTCTTCTTTTAATCAGATTTCCCTTTTCTCCGTCGCCCTTTGCTCTTTTGCCCATTTTCTTTTTCTCAGCCGTTTTCCTTTTGCTCTTCTGTTACCCACCCCCTCCCCACTTGGGCTCCGCGTTGGGCGACACTGCGTTGAATCAACTCTTTGCGACCTCATTAGGAGAGAAGGGAACAGCAGGCTGCCTTGTGTGCTGCCCGCTGTTTGTTGATTCTAGCACAGCGCGGTGTTTTCTAGTGTGACAGTGTGCCTTCTGGAGAGATGTGGTTGTCTTCTGATTCCCCCTTTCCTTCTCTGAATTTGTGAGCCAAACCATGTTATTTAACACGTAGTAGTCACTCAGTAAATAGTTGTTGGATTATCCAGTGGCATGTGTAACTGTTGAAGGAAAATGATAGTTTTTGATATTTTTAAAAATCCTTGTTACTCGATGCTGGCTATGAGATCATAGGTATACTGCTAGCATTTCTCCACAAGGTGGCATTGCCCTACTCCTAAATAAGCAAGGTTATTTTTATCTGCTTTTCCTCCATGTTTTCCTTCCACAAAACACTGTGAACTGGGTGGTGACATACTAGTTTTGTTTTGTCTTCTTGAAAGGGTAAAAATATCTTTGGCTAAAACCTACCTTGTTATTTTATTTTTAATTGTTAATAGCTAAACTGTATAGAAAATAAGTACTCCATTAAAGAAACACTTATAAATTAGTAGTTTGAGACTGTGAGAGAGAGAGAGAGAGAGAGAGAGAGAGAAAGAGAATATGTGAGTGTGTCTGTCTGTGTGAGTTTATGGATACCTTCATCTTGCCATATTGAAAGTCACTACTGGTTCAAGACCTGATATCTAAAGCACATTAATGTTTTTTTGGTTGTGTTATAGCTGACTGCTTCTAATATGGAAGGGAAAAGCTGCCCAAGTGAAGTTTTGGTTTGTACGACGAGTCCTGACAGGCCTGGACCTCCTACAAGACCCCTCATTAAAGGACCAGTTACATCTCATGGTTTTAGTGTTAAATGGGGTATGTTTTGTTGCTGTTGCTGCTGCTGCTTTTTTGACAGGTTTTTAAAAACTTGATTAATTTCAGTAGTGACAAACCAATAAACAAACAAATCATATTATTTGAGGGAGTTTTACACGTTTGAAATATATGTATGAGAAACATCCTGAGAATTCTACAAACTCGTAAAATTGACAATTGTAAGAGCATTTCATTTACTTTATGACTTTCCTGTAAGACACATTTTTTTCTCCTATAGTTTTAATGTATTATTGATTTGAATGTGGTAATCTCTGAACATATTTCATTCTTCAATAGCTTGCCCTTAAAAATGTAGCAATATTTAATATAAAAATTGATTTATAAACTTAGTATTAAAAATAATTTCAAAATTTAGGTAAGTCATATTAAATTTTACAGAAGTTTAAGTTACAGTGAATTAGGAAGACTAGTTGTTGTTTGTATATCTTTGGAAGTCTTGGAATTCAGGAGGTTTTCATATTGAAGTTCATCATGGTATTTGTGGGGATCTGGTAGAGGATTTTGTGGCTCACCTGCTGCATGGATTATTTCAGCGAAACGAATGCCATTAGAATGTTGATAAACATTTGCAGCTGTATGTGAAACATAATATGTATGATTATCACTAATGTCATACAATAATAGTAACTACCAAACAGGCAAAAAAAAAAAAAAAAAAAAAGAAATCTAAAATAAGATTTTACCTGGCAGTCAAGTAATGTAAAGGGAATTTAAAACATTATTAAATTGTTATTGGAGACCAACCACTGAGACATATAACTGCTTCAAGTTCTGTGGTAATTTTGAGGCAGAATTATTCCCTAGAAGATGGATACGATTAAGAGAAACAAAAAATCTAGGTGTGCTTTTTGCCAGATCTAAAGCTTTTATTCTCAGAATATCCTAGAAAGTTCCGTCAACACTGAGTATTTACTTTCATTAGCCATATGCTATATTTTAATTATTGCTGTAAATATTTATTACCGAAGTTTGCATACATTAATGGGAATAACAGGTGAAAGGAGACGGGAATTAAAGTTTCTAAGTCTATATGAGTAACCTGAGGGTATATCTAAAATACAGAGGTGGCCAACTGATAGTAGAAGCAAGTTCTGTGTAGTCTTGCAAAAAGGTATTTTCCTGCTCAGAAAAGAAAACTCTTGCAGGCACCGAGTTAGCAGTAGACAGATATGATACCTAAGGCGCACAGGGCTCTAGTAACAAGCCGGAACCTCCTCCTCAAACCGGCTCTTTGCTACAGGTTCTTATTGATCCACAGCTCTGGTTTTATATTAGGTTCACGTGGGATACAAAGTTTGCTTAGTAGCAAACTGTGATGGAACAGATTTGTTGTATTCTGATCTTTTATTTATTTTGTCAATAAGTTTTGCACCTCCCTTTTCTTCCCTCTCCGTCTCTAACTGATGATGTAAGTGAAATAAAAAAAGGATAAAGTAATTTTTAAAAAGAAATATATGTATATTTTGTCTTATATAAAAACCATCAAATATTGAAGAGCAGGCTTCAGAATCTCAAAATAAATAAATGAACATAACTCTTAGAAAAATAACTCCATATTTTGAGTTTTGTTCATGTTTCACTAAATAAGTGCTAACATTTTTGACATTTCTAGCTCTACGCTTTGATAATCAGAAGGTTTTGTGGTGTTTTTGTTTCTTTTGTTTTTCGAGAAAGGAGTTGGGTGAAATAATATATTAATCATTGTGCCTTTTGGTTGAATCCAGAATTTAGACAGTATATTATATGATTCTATGTGTTCTAATAATATTTACTAACAAAAATCAATACACTTTTATAACTAATAAGGCATTTGCTTACTTTCCAGATCCTCCAAAGGACAACGGTGGTTCAGAAATACTCAAGTACTTGCTAGAGATTACTGATGGAAATTCTGAAGGTGAAGTTTGTAGAAATTGTTTTGTTCAAGTCCTGTTTTCTAATAAGATAAACATTTGTATAATAATAGCGGGCAATCATTAATTCTATTGATAGAGGTACTACAATAAACAAGCCTTAATCACACATTGACAGTTTTTTCTTTCAAACACAGCATCGGGGATCAGAGTCTGCTTGAAATGTACGTTTTTGTCGTTTTTAAAATTTTCTGTCATTTCTTTAAACCAGAGGTCCCAATTAATAGAATAAATATGTTTTTTATCTCTCTTGGCACGCTTTCTCTAGAAATTCTTATAAGCAGAGAAAGTGTCAGAAGCAATCAGCAGGAAGGATAAATTGGAGACAGCAAATGAGTTTGGTGCACAAAGGATGACAAAATATAGTATTGCTGTGGGCTACTGACAAGTGTCACACTTTGTAACAAGTTCAGAAAATGTCTTCATTTTTGTTGTGATTTCTGAGTCATATTATTTCTTCATTACTAGTCAGACGAGGTGAATTAAAGTGGGACAGTGTTACATATCAGATTCTCTTTATAGTGTCTTTTAAAAAATTCTTAGATCTTCTTTCTGATAAAATGTATTAGGCTTTAATAGAAAAAAGTATAGTCATCCGAACTTTAAAAATTACACCCATCTCACCACTCTAATAATCCCTGTAACTTAAATTTTTTTTTAAAAAGTGATGCATATGGGAAAAAAGGAAAGAGTTAACAGCAGCTTTTACAAACAAGCACTGCAGGTGTGTGGCTTGCTTTTTATTCTGTGCCACGATAGCCACCTGGAGTGTTTTGTTTTTCATGTCAGTTGGGCCCTATTTTAAGCTGAAAAACATGAAAATGCTTTGAGATGGGCACAGCTGTTCTTAACATAAAATCACATTCTATGCTAAAAATCTGACCTAGGAGAGAAGTCACGGATGTGCGGTGGCTTATCGTGAAAACTTAAATATATTTTGAATTTTTGTGGCTCTCTTGACCACTGGTGACAGATCAAAAGTAGATGCCATCTGTACCTAAAAGTTAACAACTTTGCCAGTGCGTGACATCAATGATTAATTGAATCTCCTCGGTAGTCCTTGTTCCCAGTTGCCTTTTCAGTGCAGGTTGTTTGATCGGTAATGTCAGGATGACTGTCTCTAATATTCCCCCTTGTCATATGGCCCTAGTGCATGTGGCTTCATTGTAAATCTGACCTAATAAGCAGCTGAGGGCATTTGTGGAAGTTAGTAACTATCGTGGAACAGGGTAAAAGTATTTTCCCTAAAACAACTGCATGGAGTAAAGGCCTCCTTTAAAATAGTCTGCTGGAAACATTGTGTTAGTGGGAGCAAGACAGAGGAGGATAAACATTCCAGATTTGTGGGGCAGGCAGGCCGTCAGTCGAAGCATCCCCAGTGCTCTTCACCTGGCGGCATCAGCTTCACCCAGGCTCCTCCATTGGCTCTGCTTGCTTGCTTTATTCCAGAGAAGTGGTCAGATAACCTGGGTCACACTGAATGTTTCATTTTTAATGTCACTCCCTCAGGTGTTTTTGTCTTTTAAGTGGGGCTCCATGGAGACAGCAGGCCTTTTACCCAAAGGACTTGGTCTGTATGGGGAGGGGGAGGTTTCACTCACTGTGACCTCCAGGCAGATAAGAGCCAGGAGAAACTCTTCAGTGGTGCCCTGGTCTGACCAGGAACCTTGTGGCCGAGCAGCCTTCCCCCTGCCCAGCTGGCCTCAGGGGCTTCCCACACCATTACCACTTCCTAGCTTGCTCAACACCATCCGCTGTCTCCTGCTGCGGGGCAAACTACAGATTTCGTGTGCTTTCCAGCATCCCAACCTCACAGTCAGCAAACGTAATCATGGTGATATTAAGTAGTCTAGCCAGCAGTACTAAGTATTAAAAATGACTCCATGTTATTTTAGTATTTAACTTTGTAAAGGAGATGGAAAGAGGGCACTGCGGCTGTTTAGGAAAAAAGAAAGAATAGGAGATGCTGGTTTTCATGGAAACCACTTAGAGCTTTTTCTTATCAGGAATGGTTGGTACTGTTACGTTTTTACAAAAGGCATAATCTCATACACGGGTCTTGTTTTGCAGCGAGTCAGTGGGAAGTGGCCTACAGCGGGTCGGCTACAGAGTACACTTTCACCCACTTGAAACCAGGCACTTTGTACAAACTCCGAGCATGCTGCATAAGTACTGGTGGACACAGTCAGGTTGGTTTTGTTTCAGTATAAAAGTAAACATCTTTGGTCCAACTCAGACAACCCATCTATAACATCAGAATAAATTGCTGTTTAAAAATATATCTTGGTAATGCAGCCTGCCATGGTATCACGTCATGAATTCAGAGTTTTCCGAATTGTGCTTCAGTGGGTATAAAAAGATAGACCCAAATGATTCTCAACTGAATTGTGCTGCTTTCCAAGTCCATCCCTCACTTAATTTCTCAGAAGACTTTGGCATGATCACCTGACAGTTGAAAATTGAGGGTGGTCTGCAATTTGCATTAGCTAATAAATAAGGGGGTGAACCTCAGTTATTGCAATGATAGAAAAGCGTAGAATTTAGAGCAAAAAAAGATATGGCCTCCAGCACAGCTTTTCTTGTACCACATCTGGCCGTTTTGTGAAAATGAGAGACACACCTTCCTTGAGGTACTTTGCTGCCATCTGCTGGAAAATTATTGTAAAAGCCACATAAATCTATGATGACTGAGCTGAAAGGCACCTCCTGTGATTACGCAGTGCCCAACCTACACATCTGTAGGCAGCAGCAGTTCTCTTGCTGTCTCTTTCTTTTTTTTAAATTGAAGTATAATTGACTTACAGTATTACGTAAGTTTCAGATCCACAACATAGTGACAATATTTTTATACATCACAAAAGGATCACCACCATTGTCTACAATTTATGTGACCTTAGACCAACCATTCAACATGTCAGGAAACTTGGTTTCAACTTCACAGTGTTCTCATAGGCTCAAAACAACATAACATGTACACATGAAGTGCTCTAGAAATGAGATATCAGTAGTTATTATCTAAATGGTGTTAACATTCAGAAAGTGAGTGAGAGGCAATATGGTAAAAGATGTTTTCATTGTAGAGATATTTAACATTGTGGTTTTGAAACCATTAGTATTCAGAGAGAGTGCACGCGCAGTGGTGGCTTATAACCTTGTTACCCTGTACTGGGTTGACTTTTCAAAAGAACACCTGCCATTAGGTGCCGAATTTTGCCACTCAGCCCACCTCTGACGTCGTTTTATGTTTATTTTCTTTTCCCCCCAAGGATAGTGGTACTGTGATGTCTAGACTGTCCATATAGACAGAATTCTGAGGTAAAAAAAAAGGTCCACCTAGACGACGTTTATGCAGTGCCTCCCAGGGTGGGGATGTCCACATCAAAGCTACAGATGATCAGCGAGTTCCTCTTAACACGCGAGGTGCTGCACAAGCCTACACAGAAGCGGCAGCGCGGCTTGAATGCTTAAGTACATCTCCTCTGCACCTCGTCTCCTCAGGAGGGAGGCTGAATTTGGTTGAGCTGCATAGGTCGACCATGCTCCTCCTGTCTCAAAAAGGGGTCAGCTTCCATACGACCAGGCTTACACAGCCAGATCCTGCAAAAAAGAAGGCCTGCTGATTTTAGTATTAACAGAACCTGCTGGTTGATGTCAGACTCAGTTGATTAATACTGACTTTATTTGCTCTTCTGCTCTGTATGTGGATGGTTGGCCATTTATGGCACCATTTGAAAACTTCATCCAGCTGTTGTTTTGTGCTCTCTTCTGTCCTCATGAAGGGTCTCTAATTTTTGTCTAAAGGAAAATAACCGTGTGCTTAGGATACACAACACTGAGAAAGTCAGCCTACAAACCTGACATCAGAAATAATTCTTTTTACCAGTGCTGTATGCGGTATATGTCCATACCTAAAACACACACACACACACACACACACACACCACACACACAGACGAAGATCTTATTGCATAAAAAGTGTAAACATTCAATGTGTAACCCTCTTTGGAAGCATTTGCAGGTATGGGGTGGAATTTGCTTGGTATATAGAGCTCTAATAAATTCAAAGTAACTAAGAGATGATTCTCTCCTGTATTTCTCCTGCAGTGTTCTGAAAGCCTCCCTGTCCGCACACTAAGCATTGCACCGGGTCAGTGTCGCCCACCGAGGGTTTTGGGTAGACCAAAGCACAAAGAAGTCCACTTAGAGTGGGGTGAGTGAACACATCTTCACGTTGCCAATTTGGACAAGTGGAGATTGCGTTTAAGACTTCATGCTTTGTAATCAAGTTCCAGGTCTTCCTTCTGAAAACCATATTTGTTTCTATTGAAAATGCCCATGTTCTGTTCAGTGTACATGGGCTTGGGTTTGTATTCTCCCCACGCTGTCACTCACCCTCCTACATTCCTGTTGGTGCCACACGTGCTGTTCATCCTCTACCCTCAGAGGGCACTTTTATAGAAAATGTTTCAGAGCAGCCAGTCTTTTCAGGAATTTTTCAGCTTTATTCATAAAATAAAAGTTGTGCTCAATTTAGAGGTTAAACCAAGAAATAGTTCATCAGGTAACATCTAATTCCTCGTCATCTTTGCTGCCTTGTTAAGTGTAAGTCCTGGTGTTTTACTGTATCGACTCAAACTGTATTAGCATCTCCTGTCGGGTCAACAATTTACAAGCATGTAAAACTGCAAATATAAACCTGCAGAACGCTGTCAGACTATTGTTCCCCATCACTTATGCCTAAAATAAGATAGTGTGCCAGTTTTGGGTCCTCTAACTTGATTTAATCTGTCCTTTGGTTTCAAGTTAAGGAGAAGATTTTCTCCCCTCTATTTCTTGCGTTTACCTGGCATTAGAATATAAAGGAATTGCCTAAAAGTTCTACAGTTTTGGAATTTTGTTAATATCATTAAACGTACTTGCTTTGGAAAGTATGGATAACATCATTCAAGAACTAACTTTCTTCTGTATATCTTTTTTTCTGGAGTGGGGTTTCTTTTGTAAATATCGAGGACAGGCCACCTACATAATATTTTGCAAACCTTGTGGAAAGTGAGGTGTGATAGGGTCAACTGGAAACACAAAAGTGTTCTGATATGAAAAACATTCTCCTTTCCCAGATGTTCCTGCCTCTGAAAGTGGCTGTGAGGTCTCAGAGTACAGCGTGGAGATGACGGAACCTGAGGATGTAGCTTCGGAGGTGTACCACGGGCCCGAGCTTGAGTGCACCGTTGGCAACCTACTTCCCGGAACCATGTATCGCTTCAGGGTGAGAGCTCTGAATGATGGAGGGGTGAGTACACGCTTATACACCGTAACAGAAATATAAGGTCCCGGCACTTCTGTTTCTGCCCTCCTAAAGTCCTTAGCAGTATCTGTCCAACCTTGACAACCATTAAAGAAGTGTATGTAAAATCTAATTTCTGAAGATACACTGTTTTGATTTCACGTAGACCCAACATTGGAAATTTTGTTTCATTTGTCCTCATATCATTCTATTAAGATAGAGTTCAAGGTTAATAACAACATCACCCTTTAGATGCTTTTGGTAGTTTTTAAAATAATTTCCTATTTTCTCATCGACTGTATAAATTAGTTATGGGACACTAGGACTACATAATATTTCTTTATCATATTGTCTAAATTACCCAGCAGTGTCTTACATCAGTTTTTAAAACTGGACTGGGGTAGAGGCTATGGAGGCCAGTATATATATATATATATTTTTTTTTTTTTTCGTTAATTTCAAGTGAAAACTGTAGAACTCTCGGGTCCTTCTTACTACTCCATCTGAAGTTTTTGAGGTGGGCTGTTAGAGATTGGAAGAGTATGTCTATATTATATCCACAAAGGTGATTGGTTTTTGTTTTTTTTTAATTGCAGAGTGATATGGATTGGGGGGCAATTCATTATGAGAGTGAAGTGACCCAGAAACTACAGGGCTTTTTGGTGTGTCAAAGATGGGCAGAAACATAAAAGAAGGTAGAAGGGTGTGGGTAGAGCAAACCGCTGCTAAAGCCCCACAGAGTGCCAGTGGTGTGTATAGATGCACTCCATGCAGATAAATAGATGTCATTAATTGATGAGATTTTTACAAGTAAGAAAGCCCACTGACAGTGACAAGAAGTTGACAATGACTCTTCTAGTTCTCGGTGGTCCTGTTCACGCCTTTCAGAAGCAAAGTATGTTTGTCTTTAGTCAGTTTTTTGTTAGCCATGCTGACTATGAAAACATTTGGTCTGAGGTATGATCACAAGCCTTTAACAGGAGCTGGATTTCTTCTAATTGCCCATTAGGAAAGAATTTCAGATATAGGTATTTAAATTAACGCGCGCGCACACACACACACACACACACACACACACACACACAACTAAACAATAAAAATGTATTGGTGAGAAGATAAGAAAGCCTATGCACCCAAACTTTGATAAGTAAAAAGAGGATGGGGGCTTCCCTGGTGGCGCAGTGGTTGAGAGTCCGCCTGCCGATGCAGGGGACACGGGTTCGTGCCCTGGTCTGGGAAGATCCCACGTGCCGCGGAGCGGCTGGGCCCGTGAGCCATGGCCGCTGAGCCTGTGCATCCGGAGCCTGTGCTCCGCAACGGGAGAGGCCACAATGGTGAGAGGCCCGCGTACTGCAAAAAAAAAAAAAGAGGATGGATGGTGATGATCACTGATGCTGCAGAAGAAATCCTATTTTACTGTTGATCTGGTGCTTCTCCCCATCAATTTTTCAGAGGGATTTTTTTTAATCTTTTCATGATAAAGATAAATGTGCTGTTAAAAAGAAAAAAAAAGATAAATGTGCAACTGGGCTGACTTGAGTTTTACTTTCTCCATTCACTAATTTATCATATAAAGAAAGTATCTTCAGCCTTGTTTTTAAATTCTGTTGCATTGGAAGTTAACCATATATTTGACTCATAATCACCTTCTGTGGGCCACTTCAGAGAGCTTCTCCCCCACCCCCAGTATATTTGCAGGTTATATTGTTAGAAAATGTGAGAGGTTTGGGGTTTTTTTTTTTTTAATCTTTTTTTTCCATTTTGAAAAACATAGTCACATACTTCATTAACCTGAAAATTACTTTACTCTTTGCCCCAACTCATTGAAGTATCACATATTCCACGGTTAACATGGTGGTGATGGTTCTCTCGACGTGTTTTAAATCTGTAGCGGTGGTTGGCTCTGAGCAGTGTGGTCACTGATGGTGGTGGAGGAGAGGAGTGCAGTGTAAACCTTCAAATAGTTGAGATGGTGGGAGACATGCTGAGAAAACATTAACAGGACCATTGGTTTTCAAAATGGAAAATACCAGTAACTAGAAGAAGTACTCAAAATTTGATAACCAACAATCCCACGAAGATTTTTGGGCATTAAAAATTAAACTGCAGTGTGCATCTGACTTAGTTTTCTTTGAAGCCTTCTGAGAAATTAAAGGAGAATGCTGTGATGTAGCAAAAGTCAGCATTTTTTGTTTCTTAGGTCACAGCAAAAATGTTTAGTAAACCAACTTTCTAATCCTTTTGAATTAAAAAAAATATATATTTATAAAATAGACATTTACTACTTAGGGAATGTATGTTAGAAGAAAACCTACATATTCAACTGAAAGTGAAGACCATTAGGTAATACTTTTAATCAATTGTATTGATGATGGCATTAGCTTAGCCCTTGTTTGGTTATAAGCTTGTGTTGTGTACACACACACACACACACACACACACACACACACACACCCCTACAATCATGCATGTGTTTTTCTCTTTCAGTATGGTCCCTATTCTGATGTCTCAGAAATTACCACGGCTGCAGGGCCTCCTGGACAGTGCAAAGCACCTTGTATCTCTTTTACGCCTGATGGATGTGTCCTAGTGAGTTGGGGGGTAAGTCAGACACATGTTCTGCATCAGTTTGTTTCTTCTCCTTTATCTGCCCCCCAGTGCAAGTTATGAGGGACCCACAAAGCTTAAGTTCACATACAGGTTTCACACAGTCATCTGCCTTGGCGCTTGCCAAGAGTTATGGAAATTTTACCACTGGTCAGAATTGAGACGAAATTGAGTATCTTTTTCATGCTTTTCTTTTCATGTATTTGAAATATCCTAAGGCATGTTGCTCTCTTTCTCGGTTTAGTTAATTGAACACAAACATCATAGGATTTTCTTTTCAATGAAATTAACCACTTAAATTTGTGTTTTCCAGAGTCCTGAAAGCTCTGGTGCTGATATCTCAGAGTACAGGTTGGAGTGGGGAGAAGATGAAGAATCCTTAGAACTCATTTATCATGGGACAGACACCGGCTTTGAAATGAGGGATCTGTTGCCTGCTGCACAGTATTGCTGTAGGTTACAGGTAGGCTGACACTATTCGGACATCTCTCACAGATACTGGTGTTCCATGATAGACTCTGGGAAACTTACTCAAAGGCTCGTGATGGAGGCCATCAGGAGGGGCGATATGGAAAAAAAGAGTCCTTTTAAATAAAAATAAATGTAATTGTTTTGGTATTTTACAGTTAATTTTTACTTCTCCAAGAGGTCCTAAAAAGTAGGAACAAAACCAGAATCATCTCCACTGTACTTCTTACCACGCTTACGTCTTGCTTGCTGGTTAATTCACTGAATGAAGGACCGAGTCCAAGGCAAAGGTGGCACAGCTTCTTAGGGAAGATACCTTCTGTATGAATTTTCTGAGATGCACATTTTGGTGGGAAAGCCACTTAGACAAAAGGCAAAAAACATTTAAAACTTCCCATTCCAGATGTTAAATGGAGCCAAAAACAAACACTAGAGTATTTAGAACCAGTCTGCGTTCAGTTGTTAAGACCCACCTCCCACGTCCCGGTGACCATTAACAAGGCTTGTTATCTGTAAGCTTCCACTTGGGTGTCCAAATAGAATAACATGAAGAATAATTGGCTCCTAGCCTAACCCCTAAGAGTGACAATTGTCATGGGTTTACTTTCATTTTATTGACTTGGGTAAATATTTTTTTTTCCCTTTGAAAAACCATACTGTCCTGAGAAAACAGGGTTCTTTGTTCATTTCTTTCCATTTGTTCAGTAACATTTCTTGAGCACCACTTTGTGCCAGAATCAAAGGATGATACCGATGATGAAAAGGAGAGATACAAAGATTAATCACTTGTGGTTCTTGACCTTGCAGAATTCTTTCTTCATACATGTTTAGATTTAAATAGATAAAGAAGCAAAGATGCCAGATTTAGGTTTCCACCTGATTTAAGTCATGGATCATATTGCTTATTACAAGCTCATCTACTCTCAGTGTCTCTGGGCCTCGGGCCTCTTTGGAGAAAATATTCCCTTCTTAAGTTAACTTTCCAGATCAACTGAAGCTGTTCTGTTGAATTCTGAAGGCTGCTTTGTCATAAACATTTCCGGCTAAACTCTTTCATTATGCACACCTTCCTTCTAGAATGGAGGGCCTGGGATGTAATTAACCATTCATCAGTGAGTCAGGGTCATAGCACGTTATCTGAGCTTTATAACAGCCATGCTGAGTCATTGGGAAGAGGTTAAATTATGTGCTACACTCCTGTTTTTGGAACAAGGCAGCATATAAATAAAAACTGTTTGCCATCACAGGAAACAACTTCAATCTGCTTTTGAGTTTTGGTGTCTCTTTAAAATGTTCTACCTCCTTTTCGGGGTATATGTTGTCACTTAGCATTAACTTCCCAAAACTGCATTTTAAAAGATACATTGGTAAGAATAGAGCCTGCATAATAATCTTGCCTCCCTGTCAACAATAGTAAATATTTTCAAGTGTCTATACTTAATTGTCAGAAAATGAGTCAGACCCTATGAAGGGGATAGCACTTTCAAGGCCATTGCTGTGCTAAAGAAGTATTGCCAGGAAAGGGGTCTCCCCAACCTGTATTGATTTCTTGATACCTATAGACCAAATCTGAATTGTTTTCATTTGACACTGCTACAAAGTCAGGTTAAAGATGAATATTCTTTTGACTATTTGGTGCCTTAAAAATTAAATCACTGTGATACCTATACTGTGTTTTATAAAAATTGGGTGGAACATTTCTTGTTTGAGTATTTTAATTACCATGTACCCAAGTAATTCTGTTCACATGAAGCATATTGTATATTATAGACATACTGTTATATTTTAGTAAGATTCTTTTGAATTGTTTCCGTTGTAAACTGGTAATATAATAAGTGATATAACTCGAGAAAGCTAGTACAAAGCTAGGCAGGATCCTGGAATAGAGAAAGAACATTATCAGAAATTGGTAAGATTTGAATCTAACTACATAAGGTCTGTACGTCGTTAATACCGTTGTACCAATGTTAATCTCCTGTTTTTGATCATTGTTTCATACTTATGTAAGGTATTAATATTAGGGGAAGCAAGGTGAGCGATTATATGGAAATTTCTCTGCACTATTTTTGCAACTTTTCTGTAAGTCTAAAATTAGTTCAAAATAAAGTATTTCATTGTTGTTTTGTTTTAAGAAAATTGGTTTAGGAAAATTGCTATTGCTATTTTGTTCTTGATTTTCCCAGGGAGAAGGAGGGAAGTGAAGCACTGACAGCTGGCCTGATATACTCTGCCAGGATTTGACATGTTAACAAATTTAATCTTTACAATAACTCTTTGAGTTATGTGTTACTATCCCCATTCTACATCTGAGGAGGCAGAGATGTTAATTTGCCTAAGATCACACAGTTAGTAAATAATGGAATCCAGGTGTGAACAAAGCTCCAACTCTAAAAGCCATGTTCTTTTCCTTCTGTTACATGGTGATTAAAGCCTTAGTTGATATGGAAGTTGGGCTCCACAGTATCTTATTTTTCTGCCCCTGTGATAAATTTGTATCCAAAAATAAAATCTCTAAATATATACAGTAAGTCCCCTACATACGAAACTTACAAGTTGCTAACTTTCCAAGTTGCGAACGTGCGTTAGCACGTCCAGTCATGTAAGTTAGTTCACGTGAAATTGCAGCTTGCCCTCCATCTCCTGTTGCTGACGACCCTTCAGCTCTACCATCTCCCACCTCCTCTCCCTCCTCCAGTCAGTAGCTCTTCTTGCCTGTTCACTCGAGGCCAGCCCCTGTATGCCAGCTGTTGTGCTGTACTACTGTACTTTTCAAGGTACTTTACTGTAAGATTAAACATGTTTTCTTTATTTTTTGTGTTTGTTTGTTTTCTGTGTATTATTTGTGTGAAAATAATTACAGTACAGTACTATATAGCCGATTGTGTTAGTTGGGCGCCTAGGCTAACTTTGTTGGACTTAACGAACAAATTGGACTTATGAACGCACTCTTGGAACAGAACTCATTCATATGTAGGGGACTTACTGTACTCTTAATTTGTGACATAAAAATTTTACCAGAAAGAAAGTTGGTGTTGTCGTGAAATAGGACTTGATGTAAAAAATACAACAGAAGGGTTTCAAAAGTGATTTGATAGCAAATGAATGCTCTTAGCTTGCTTCTTTGAAATTAACTGATACACAGACATTATAGTGAAACTTTGATTTAAGAGATCAGACTACTTTCCTTTTGTATTCTCATTTGTCCTCATCAGCTCTCCCATGAAGTAAACGAGATTTTAGAGTACTTCACCTTCATTTTTTTGTAAGGTGGTTGCCAATGGGTTTTTTTTTGGTTTTTTTTTTTTTTGGCTGCGTTGGGTCTTTGTTGCTGCGCGTGGGGCTAGAGGGGGCGACTCTTCATTGCGTTGCGGTGGCTTCTCTTGTTGTGGAGCTCGGGCTCTAGGCGCGCGGGCTTCAGTAGTTGTGGCACGTGGGCTCAGTAGTTGTGGCTTATGGACTTAGTTGCTCCACAGCATGTGGGATCTTCCCGGACCAGGAATCGAACCCGTGTCCCCTGCATTGGCAGGCGGGTTCTTAACCACTGCATCACCGGGGAAGTCCCCAAATGTTCTTATAAGGAAAAAAATATTGTTAATAACATTTATTGAGCACACACTCTGTGTCAGGTACTGTTCTAGTTGCCAGGGCTCCAGCAGTGAACCCGAAAGCCTTGCCCTTGTGGAACTTACATTCTAATCAGGGAGTAATTAAATGAAATATGTGCTATACTGGTGACAAATGCTATGATGATGAAAATAAAAGCAGAGAAGGGAAATAAGAAATGAGTGGGGTCACGGGAGTTGGAGTAGGGGTGACTATAAGTTTTAATATGGTGTTCAAAGAGGTCTCCCTGAAAAGGCAACACTCGAGAGAAGCCTGAGAATACGATTGAATGGGCTGTGTAGATGTCTGGGGAGAAGCTCTGTGGACAGAAGGGGCAGCAAGTTGCAAAGGCCCTGAGATGAGAGCAAATTTAGTGTCCCTGTGGAACAGCAAGGAGGCCAGTGTGGCTGGAGCAGAGCAAGTGAGAGGGAGGGTAGTGGACGATGAAGGCAGAGCGGTCCTGGGTTCTTTGGGAAGGTGGTGGTGGTGAGCAGATTAGATAGGGTCTTATAGGCAGCTGTGAGGCCTTCAGAGGTTATTCTGTATCCGGTGAGAGGCCATTGAAAGGGACAGTGAATACAGACTGTGGGGCAAGGGCTGACACAGGTACCAGTTAGGAGGTCATTACAGCAACCAGATATGAAAGAGTGTAGTTGGACTAGGCTGGGAAAGGATGTGCTGATGCTTTGGGCAGGGGTATGAGAGGAAGAAAGATGTCCAACAGTGACTCAGAGATAATGACTTGAACAACCTGAAGGATGGGGAAAACCACAGGAGGTACAGTGGGGTTTTTGATGAGCAGGAATGGGGTGGAGTCTTAGAGCTGTACAGACACTTAAGTTTGAGATGCCTATTTGACATTTAAGTGGAACTATTCAGTAGGCAGTTGAATACACTAGCCTCACATTCAGGGCAGAGGTCTGAGCTACACAAATAAATTTGGGAGTAGGATATAAATGGCATTATATTTCCCTGAGACAAGATGAGATGTCCAAGAGTTTAAGCAGAGATGACAAAGAGGTGTGCAAGGCCCACGGCCTGGTGCCCTCCAGTGCTGAAAGGTCCCGGTAACGAGTAGCAGCCAGGAGAGGTGATTGAGACGCAGCAGCAGCGGCAAAATAGGAACAAGAAGATGGTCCCAGAGACCGAGTGAGTGAGGATTTGAAAGCGGTGAGTGATCAGGTGTCAGTGGTGACGCTCAGGTAAAGTCAGATGAGGGCTGAGCATTGACTTCAGGTACGAATTTAGCATTCACATGGAAAACAGTAGGTATCTTTTCTAAAATTCCTATAGCTCTTCCGAGCAGCACTTGAGTTAAAAGTCAGATTACTGAATTTTGGTCCCAGCTTGGCATCTAACTCTGGGGCCTGAGTACTTAATTTGACTTTGAGTTCCCTCCTCTGTGAAAGGCAGATAAGAATATCTGCCATATATTATCTACCTCAGATGGTTATTGTGAAGATTGCATAAGACAATACATAAACTGAAGTGGGCTATGCAAGTATAAAGTGTTATTTTTAAACTTTTTCATAAGAGACGGTGATGGC
Source organism: Monodon monoceros (assembly GCF_005190385.1). Taxonomy (NCBI): domain Eukaryota; kingdom Metazoa; phylum Chordata; class Mammalia; order Artiodactyla; family Monodontidae; genus Monodon; species Monodon monoceros. Next base: position 93,809,248 of record NW_021703767.1, on the reverse strand, counting down.
GATGTTCTCTCTTATTAGCAGAGAAGATGTGATTGGTATTTTTTAGAAAGTGGTATTAACATAAACATTGTGGAGGATTTATTTCTACCTCCATTTCTAGCAGTAATCGTATGTTACTTTAGACTTATTTAACGCCTAATGTGTAGGCATTAGAATGTGCTCATGGGATAATGTGGACTTTGTCTCACTATTCTGTTTTTTAGGCCGTTAATCAAGCTGGAGCAGGACCATACAGTGAGCTTGTCCTTTGCCAGACGCCAGCATCTGCCCCTGACCCTGTCTCCACTCTGTGTGTCCTGGAGGAGGAGACCCTCAATGCCTATCCTGACCCGCCTTCTGTGTGCCTTGTACTGAGCTGGGAAGAACCGTGCAATAATGGATCTGACATCCTTGCTTATAATATTGATCTTGGAGACACTAGCATCACTGTGGGCAATACCACCACCCACATTATGAAAGACCTCCTTCCGGAAACCACCTACCGGTGAGTGCAGGAAAGTTGAAATAAAGCTGCATGGACACGTCAGCACTTGGGGCTACAGACCCTTCAGGTCCTAAAGGCCAAATGGGTGAATTCTAGTCACTCTTAATATATTTGAGTACCAAATGCTGCTAATATAGCTTAAAAACTTGTACTACTTTTTACTTTATGAGTCGGTTATAAATTGATACAGATCCTAACCCTTGAGGGGGAATTTCACCTACCATTTCAAATCAGTTCCTCCTTGTTGTTTTTTTGATAAACTACTTTTCTTCGTGTTTTTACTGTGACTCATCACTATGGGCACCCTCTGTCCCCGGCATGTACTTGGTCCACCTCTGAAGCAGGGCTCTGCCGTTCTTCTGATCCCCCAAAGCAGACACACTGTTACAGAGCATTTGTGATGGAGCTTTTACTCAGGATTTCACGAGGGGCCAGTGAAAAGACGTTACATCACACTCCACCCGGCAAAACTCAGTTACCACTTGCATTCTTTCTTTTCCCCGGAGTTCCTGTCAGGGAGCCAGCACCTTACCTTCCTCTTCTCACACACCTTTTTCTCAACATAGCCTCTTAAGATTTCAAGTCATTTAACTCTGTCCCCAGGCTGCCATAGCTGGGGGGACCAAAACAGACGTTTAGGATTAGTGTTAGAGGAGTGCAGGGACCATCTGGTTAGTCCAGTGCCCTTTGTGAGATTAAACGGCTTCTCAGGGTGAAGTAGAGCACAGATTCAGATATAGGTCCTTAGCGGTGTCTTTGGGCAAGTTACTTAGCCTCTCAGCGTCCCAGCTGCTTCCACAGGGTGAGGAGAACAAGATTACTTACCTCAAAAGCATGTTGTAAGGAGTGAGCAAACAAATATTAAATGCTTGTATAGAGCCCAGCAGTACACAGCAAGCGCACAGTAACATGGATTGTGATTTTCATCATCACCAAGATCTTCACCCTGGAAAACTAGTTCTTCTTGGGGTAGGGCAGGGGGAATGAAGGGCAGGCAGGTAAACTTGCTGCTAGAAAAGGGTTTATCCTTTCACTTATTTTTTTTCTGCAGTGTTTTCTAATGTTATAATCTAATAGACTACCTTTTTTTATCCCCAGAAACTGAAGAAAGAAACCAGCTTAACAGCTGTAAGATACAAAAGTTCCATCCTGCCTGAGCATGTTATCTCTGCTTTCCCTCTCTTACCAAGTCTTTTGTGAATGATGCATATAAGTGTATTCATTTTGCTTTTCAAAACAGTGACAGTTTTTTGTTTAGTCTTTCCTTAAGAAATCTCTGGGGCACAGTACTTATGCACTGTGGGTCTATGAAATAGTGATAAACACTATCCTTGCCCTCAGAGCACTCAGGGAGTTGGGGGACACTTAACAGCAACCTAAGATAGCAGATGCTATAACACTGTACAGAGTCCTGTTGGCGTTTCAGAGAGGAAGACCCAGGGTTCAGAATGATCAGGATGGTTTGAAGTGGGAATCAAGTTAGAAACTGAATAAAGACGGTATGACTTACTATGGATGAAGAGGCAGGCCAAGGGCATTTTTTCATTTTTAGCATTGTAGCCAATCTCAGAAACCAGCCACCACCGTCGTTTGCTAACCAAATACCGACTGACCATTGTGTCCAGAGCACTCTAATCGGGTGCTGACGAAATCCAGAGGAGAATTAAACCCAGGGCTTGACCTCAGGGACATTCCCCAGTGGTGATGCTGTAAGGAGGCCTGACCATGAGGTGTATCTCTGGGGGGAAATGACCAAATGAATGTCATCCCCTAGCTGTTTCTAAGAGACTGCATGTCCAGAACATTGCCTGACTTGGATTCCTCAGGCCAGAAAACCTGTGAAGAAGCCACTGGCTCAGGGCTCACTGAAAGGTCTTTTGTCCAGTGTGATCCACCCCATGTCTACGCAGACTGGACTCAGATCCTCAGGTCAGTCCTCTGAACATTCGGGTCAGAAATCATAAAAGGGCTTTTAGGGCAAGGTGTCAGCCTGAGAATTTTCCTGCTTCCTGCCATTATGCATACCTTAAAGGTGGCTTAAATGATTATAAAACTTTACGGCTTTTAGAAGGTTGATACTGGAGGAATGCTGATGTTTATTAGTCAAATATAGTTGAATGACTTCAAGAAAGAAATCTAGAGGTCAAAAGCTCAAATGAAGGAACTGACCTAGGGGATCTTTGCTTATTGATGAAATGCCAGTTACAGTGGAAATTATCAAGAATATCTTCCACATAAGTGGTTGATGAAAGACATGTTAAAAAGTACCTCAGAGATTAATTCTGTTTTGGAGAAGATGAAATGGTTTAGTAATGTACAGTTTAGATTTGGATAGTGAAACCTCAAGAATCTATTTAAAAAGTATTTAATGGATGTAGCATAAATAATTCATTTCAGTATTAATATGCAAGGCTAGCTATATTGAGCTGAACATGGAAAGTCACATTGGGAGGATGTCACCTCTTAACCTTACAGGGTAGCTTGGAAGACATCATTTTAGACAGATTGCATGAAAAATGTACAGCTTTAGAAAAGACAGATCTTTGGCCCTAAGTCATATTGTGTTCTTGGCAAAGAAAAAAAAAAGATTTAGCCAGAGTATTTGCTGGCCAATCAATCAATAAATTGGATGTTTCACATTTAAGGTCATCTTTGTCCAACTCAAGGAATTTTATTCCTGTAGCACCTAATTGGATTCTCTATCGTAGAACTCCAGTCAACCCATAGTCTTGTTCTTTTATGTTTCAAAAACACAATTGCAGTAACTGTGGTGAAATACAAAATGCGTATTTCAGGAAACTAAGGGTATAATTTTAGTCCAATCAACTTTTACCTCACCTTTTTTTGTCCCATAAATTGGTTAAAATATAAGTGAACAGATCATGATGTTCTAGATAAAAATGTGGAAAGAAACATTTTAAGCGGCAATGGGGCTTGTTTCTTTTGGGTTTTTGTTGTTGTTGTTGTTTTTAACGTTTAGCAGTTACACGTTGTTCTCACACGGAGCATATTCTTTCTCTGTCTTGCTGGGACAGAAATGTGCACCTCTCCAGCCAACCTACTGACACAGAAATGGATCCATCCCTTCTCCACTGGTGCCTGCCAAACTGTCCACTGGCTTGCTGACACCCTGTATAGAATTTGGTTGGAATTACAATGATATTTTTAAAGACATTACTTTTAAGCTTAGAACTGAGTTTGTGTTTTGGTTTGCAGAGAAAAAAATGTTGTTGAAAACAGAGACGTAGGTTTCCTTTGCATGCTTCCTGCCACATGGAGCCATAGGCTTTGTGAGCTGAGACACGATTGCCTGGTGTCACCCCCTCCCAGCACCCTGGCGTGAGCATCTCCGGTGATGGAGCAGTGTTTTCAGCTTCTACTCGCCAGGCAGTGCATTCCAGTCACGGATAACTCTTATTTCTATAGAGGTTCCCTTATATTTTGTCAAAACCCCTCTATAGCTAAAATCTACTCAGTTGATCCTGGGCTCTCCCCCAGAGCATCAGCATCACCTAGAAACTTATTAAAATGCACTGTATCAGGCCCTACTGGAGGCCTACAAATCAGAAACCCTTGGGGTGGGGCCCAGCACTCTGTGCTTTAATTAGCCCTGCGGGAAATTCTGATGCATGTTAAAAGTTTGAGAACTCTGCCCTAGAGCGATGATTCTGGAATGCTAATGTATTTAGGAATCACCTGGAGAGGTTTTGCAGAATACAGAGGTCTGAGCCCCACTCCTAGGGCCTAGACATCATTATCTTATTACTTCAGCTGTCTCCTACTTAACCATCTTCACTTCATTCAGATCTGTCTTCACTGGCATGGGTTTTCTATAACCCCCTCAATCCTCTTCATCGGGTGATTTCTGTTTCTTGATGGCCTCTTTAATGAGTAGCGCCCTGACCTCCAGGAACGGTCTGGCTGGCTCAGAGCAGAGCAAGACTGTCACCTTCCCTGTTCTCCATATTGAGCAGTCAGTAAGGTCACCTAAGATTACTTTTTTTGGCAGCCTCATTATATGTCTGACTCATATTGAGCTGTCAGATAACTAAAACTTAAGGTAGATTTGTTTGCTGTGCTGTTTTTGCTCGGTAAAATGCGGATGAAAATAACATTTGTTGAGTCCTTAGTATATGTCAAGCACTACATAAACCTGTCAAGAAGTGAATCATAACTCATTTCATTCTAACAAGATGAAGTGGGCTTTATAAGGGGACAAGTTCTAAGTAGTTTAAAAGTAGTGGACTGGAGTCAGACAGCCTTGACATCAATCCTGAGTCTCTCACTTGGTGCCCCTGTGACCTCTGGCAAGCTATTTAGGCTCCCTGTGCCTCGGTTTTTTGATCTGTAAAATAGGGATAATTACTTTACATAATAGGGTTGTCATGTTTTAGACTTCCGGCACCTTGTGTGGGACCTGACACCTGGTAAGTAAGCACTCAATAAATTATCTGTTGCTAATGCCTGGTAGGGTAGGGAAGAAAGGAGCTGGCAGGTGGGTTATGACCAGGTTACAGGTAGAAATGTGTGTGGGAATCTGGCATTATCTTTTAAGCCACAGGAGACATTTAAGGTTTCTTTCCTGCCAAGACAGGGCACGAAGAAAAGCAGGTCTGAGTGCCTGGAGACGGAATGTGGCACTCGTCTCTGAGGAGCTGTCAGAAGTAGCTTGGTTAAAGGGAGGGATGACTCTGAGCTAGCTAAGGTTACCCTTCCAGGGAGGCTTCTCCGAGTAACTTTACTCTGAACACATCTTTTCCCCTGAAAGAGGTTTTCTGTGTTTAAGCTGCTATTTACTATTTCCTCAGAAGTTATCTGAAGATGATACTCCTTCATATTTCTCTCTTCTTAATTGGATGATTAGGTAGATTGGTGGGCTAAAAAGCCCATCTTTGGCTTCTTAGGCCTGTCTTACCCCAGCTCTTCATGGAGGAAGGGGGGTGCTGTCTTCACTGTCCCCTCACTCGAGGCATCCCGAGTACTGGTACGGCTAATTATGATTGAGAAGTCACCTTCCCCAGTTCTCAAAGTCATTCTTCTTTTAGCATACGTAGTGTCATTTGAGAGAGAGAGAGAGTGTGTGTGTAAAGTGCATTATGTTAGGCTATGATCTTCTGAAGCAGTAATGTATTTGGCATCTAAAATTAGAAGATATTTTAATAGTGGATTTTCAATCAAAATTTATAAAGAATATACTTCTTAATTTATTTAATCAGTATTATCAGTGTATTGATGGATATTGCAGACTTCTAGATACTTAAAGAGATTTTTCACATTAGTCCTGCCAAGGTAGAGCTTCTCAGAATTAAGTCGCTTCCCTGAATTGGAAAGCAAAATTCCATTTCCCTTGTACTTACTTTGCAGAGCTTAAGATTTCAGAAAATGATACACATTGCATGTTAAAAAAAAAAAAAATGCAGATCCTATCTCAATGTCAAGATTAACATGTTACTTCAGGTAAAGAGAAAATATCTCAAGTTTGGGTTTGGGATAGACTAATTTAATAAAACTTGAAAATCATTTTTTTCTGAGGCGAATTTTTAGAATTGTTCCTCAGGTTAGTGTTTTGTTTTGTTTTTTTTATCAGTCCTGGGTGAGCTCTCACTGGGATTAGGAAATTATTTTCACAATTATTTTCACACACTGCATTTTTCATCCCAAGACAAAAGAAATATTAACTACCTTAGTCCTTGTTCAGTTTTCTCAGCCTCCTAGACTAAGAGTTCTTAATATTTTTAGAAGACATGGCCTCATTTGATCAGTTCCTCAGCTCTATTTCAGTTTTGAGTGCTACTTTATCATTAAAACTGCTTAACATTGGCTCAGTAGATCAGCTACATGGAAAAATGTTTTCCGTGCATTTTTACCGAAACACATTTTGTTATTTGAATAAATTGAAGCAAGTATTTTAAAACCTAGGCAGTTCATTCCAAGGCCAAAAGTTGTTTTACTAATGTGAAGATAAATTTGACTGTTCTAAATGTCTGTTTCATTGGCAGAAGGCAGTTGATGAACTTGAAGTGTGGCTTGAATTAAAATTATCTTTTGGTTGGATTAGAAGCTGCGTTTGGCTCAAATTATGCTTGGAGGGAAGCATGTGTCAGAATGCACGAAGACTTTGAGCCTAGAAAGACCAGGTTCACACCCAGATCTGACCTATATCTGCTGTGAAGATGAGTGCAAATGACTGAACCTAGCCGGCCTCAGTTCCTGCACTTGTGAAATAGAGTAATTCCTTCCTCATGGGGTTGGGGTAGAAATTAGAGACAGTATCAAATCTAGACTTCAGCACCTAGTAGCCACTGTATCAATTAGATGGAGTTATTTAACCTGAGTTTAACTGCAGTGTCCTCAGCTCTGAAAGCAAGAGAAGGGACTTCCCTGGCGGTCCAGTGGTTAGGGCTCCATGCTTCCACTGCAGGGGGTGTGGGATCAATCCCTGGTAGGGGAACTAAGATCCTGAGAGGCTCGTGGTGTGGCCTAGATAGATAGATAGATAGAAAACACTCATCTCACTGCATCCACGGGTACAGAGGGCCGACTGAACTGTGCCATTTTATATATGGGACTTGAGCATCCATGGATTTTAGTATCCACAGGAGTCCTGGGAACAGTCCTCTGCAGGTACTGAGGGGCAACTGTACTAGTTCCTACTCCATAGCATAGTCCCTTGAACAGAGCAAGTTCTCAGTGCTGTTTGCTGCAGTGGTTATTAACATTTTCATCTGTTTCTAAGGTGTTATCTCACCTTCTGAGAAGGCAGTCCTTTTAGCTATTGCTGGATCCTTGGCCATAATTTAGAGGAAGGAGAAACATAGATCGTATCAGCAAATTCCTCAAGTAATAAAGTGAAGTGGTGGTAGTAATACAACTAAAACGAAGATGTACGTTTGTGTGCCCAGTACAGTGCCACTCCTATAGATGCCCAACACGTTTTCTTCACTGCTCTAGGGAGGAATACGGTCTTAAAAGAAGTCATAAAAATAGTAACTCCATAAAGTAGCACTTTAAAGTTCACCAGAGTGCTTTTAGCCACCTTGAATCCTTTTCTGATTGTATGGCAAAGTATAAAATATTAAAAATAGAAAGTACTGGGCTTCCCTGGTGGCACAGTGGTTGAGAATCTGCCTGCCAGTGCAGGGTACACGGGTTCAAGCCCTGGTCTGGGAAGATCCCACATGCCGCGGAGCAACTAAGCCCGTGAGCCACAGCTACTGAGCCTGCACTCTAGAGCCCACGAGCCACAACTACTGAGACCGCGTGCCACAACTACTGAAGCCCACACACCTAGAGCCCATGCTCTGCAACAAGAGAAGCCACTGCAATGAGAAGCCCGCAGCTAGATAAAGCCTGTGCGCAGCAACAAAGACCCAACGCAGCTAAGAATAAATAAAATAAAGAAATTTATTTAAAAAAAAGTACTTCCCATATTCCTTATCTTAATTAAGTAATCCTATTTGTAAATGCAGCGAAGATTTAATAGAGGAGGAAACTGTTACTTAAAGGTGTTAGATCCTTTCCGCAAGGTCACCAAAGTGATGAGGAGAGTAGCCAGAAAGGCTTCACTGCTAAAGAGAGTTCAAATGCTACCATAATATTCTTGTTCTTGGTGTGTGTGTGTGTGTGTGTGTGTGTGTGTGTGTGTGTGTGTGTGTG
>NW_021703767.1:93728639-93801098 GCF_005190385.1 Monodon monoceros | reverse complement strand
TGTGTGTGTGTGTGTGTGTGTGTGTGTGTGTGTGTGTGTGTGTGTGTATGGCTAACATTCGATATGCCTACCAAATACTTCCCAGTTAAAAGGTCAGAGAACCCTAGAGCTACAGATATTAGGAACCTAGTACCTATGGGGAGGCCTTGTGAAGAAATTGAATTTACAAAAGTAAATATTAAATCTACATTTCTTTCTGCATCTTGATACTTGTGTATTATAAGCTATTTTTTAATTCTTGTAAATGATTCAGATCTCAATTTTTTTGTCTTGAGCAGAACAGCAATCTAAAGCAACCCATTACCTCCCTTCCTTTTACTTATTAATGTAGCTAAGGGCTGTTGAGGCTGCATGGAGCAAAACAGTAGGATCACCTTGAATACAGGTGAGCTTGGCTCTGGAGGAATATGGGCAAGCAGATGGAAGGAAGCATCTTGGCCTCTGGGCTCTAGGAATACCTCTGCGCAGAATAAAGAGAAGGAATGGCAGTCTGGACAGTGGAAAGACATTGATATAAACTTTGTAGGTGAGGAAATTTGTACACCATTGAAAACAGACTGAGACTTAAAGTCTGGCTTAATCCCCTTTTCCTGAGTAGGGAAAAAAGGTAATAATTTCTACCACAATGATGACCACCTTTTTAAAAAGATTTTTCCTCTCCAGTTGCAGAAAAATTTCTTACTTTTCAAATCATAGGGGAAAAACTCTTTATCTTAATACCATGCAACTATTTTACAAGACTCACGCTGGGAAGCAAAGAAGAATTTATTGTAGTCTTTCAATGCTATGTTGAGAGAGTGACATTGCATTATCTATAAGAGACCTGATGTAGCCCTAGTTTAATAGAATCTGGGAAAGGTAAGGCTCTTTGTAATGGAACTTTTGCTGTACTTTATCAGCGGTAAGTGTTTGCTACATTCCAGACTGTGAGGCAGATACTCATCCAGTTTTGGGTGATTGTGAATAGAGCTGGTATAAACGTGTATGTGCAGGCTTTTGTGTGAACGTAAACTTTAATTCCTCTAAAGTCCAAGAAGTGTGATTGCCGGGTCATATGATAAATGTATGTTAAAGTTTATAAGAAACGTTGTAAGCAAATTGTTTTCCAATGTAACTATACCATTTTGCATTCTCACCAGCAAAATAGGAGAGTTTCAGTTGTTCCTTATACTTGCCAGAATGGTATTAATAAGCATTTTTTATTTTGGCCATTTTAATAGGGATATAGTATTACCCCATTGTAGTTTTAATTTGCATTTTCCTAGTGGCTAATGATGTTAAACATCTTTTTTGTGTGCATATTTGCCGTGTGTATATCCTCTTTGGTGGAATGTTTGTTCCAGTCTTTTGCCCATTTTTTTTTATTAGTTGGGTTGTTTTGTGTTGTTTTGCTGCTGAGTTTTGAAAGGTCTTAGATGCATTCTGGATACATTCTTTTCACATCATATCTAAAAATTCTTTAATTCTAGGTAACAAATATTTCCTCCTGTTTTCTTCTTAAGAGTTTTATATTTTACATTCTACACTTAGATCTGTGATCCATGAGTTAACTTTTGAATAAGACCTGAGGTTTAGATTGAGATTTATTTATTTTTCCTTTTGATATCCAGTTGTTCCAATACCACTTGTTAAGAAGACTATTCTTTCTTCGTTGAATTCATTCTGCACATTTTTGAAAATCAGTTGGCCATATATGTGTTGGTTCTGTTGGTCTGTGTGTCTGTCTGATACCACACTATCTTGAATACTTTATAGTAAGCTTTATAGTAAGTTCTAAATCAGATAGTGTGATTCTTCCAACTTTATTCTTATGTTTCAGATTTGCGTTAGCAATTTTTAGTTCCTTTGTCTTGCCACGTAACTTTTAGAATCAACTTATCTATATCTACTAAGAAGAATCCTGCTGGAATTTTATTAGAATTGCATTGTATCTATAGATCCAGTTTTGGAAGAATTGACATTTTTTCTGTGTAGAGTCTTCCAATTCATGATCACAGTATATCTCTGTCTAGTTAGGTGGTCTTCGATAGTCTCAGCAGTGTCTTGCAGTACTTTATTTCCTATCTCTGTGCCTTTTTTCCCACCCCCACTGGCTGGGACTGGTACCTGACATTAAATAGGAGTGGTGAGAGTAGACATCCTTGCTTTGTTATGATCTTTCATTTAGTCTTTCACTATTAAGTGTAATGTTAGCTGCAGGTATTTCTATAGATGCCCCTTTTGGGTTGAGAAATTTCCCTTCTATCCCTAGTTTGCTGGGAATTTTTATTATGAACATATGTTGAATTTCATTAGATGCTTTTTCTGTATCAATGAGTATGATCATGTGGTTTTTCTTCTTTAGGCTGTTAATATGATGGAACTGGCTAAGGGTTGGAGAATGAGACAGTGTAGAAAAGAAATTAAAAAAGAGGAATGGGGGAATTTTCCCCCATTCACTCTGACCATTCAGAGACTCTTTGCTTTCTTTTGAGCCAGGCAGCCCTCTGCCCATGCAAATGTCTGTTCCTGGATTTCAGGCTGCGCCGTTGAGTCTAATCCAGTGAGTAAAGGAGGGGAAAAATGGTAAATTCACTGCTGGTTTGGTGATAGTTGAAATTCTTCCCCAAGTCCTTCAGCTGCTATTTCCTTTCTGGACTTCTTAAATTGCTGCTCTGTTTATCTTGTCCAGGTTTAATAGCTGCCTTCAGTGGGAGAGACGTCTCGGTGGAGCGTGCTTATTCCATCTCACCTGGAATTAATCTATTGGTTTTTTTTTTCTTCTTAACAATTTACAGATGTGTCATTAGATTGACTTGCTGGACTATGTAATTTTAAATTTGAAGAATTAAGGTTAATTTGAGGTCATATGATGGATTAAGGTATTGTAATACCTAAATGATATTTTCTATTTAGATATAAGCAATAATTGCTGTAAGTGAGAAGTACATAAAACTAAATTATAAGAATATTTTAAACTGATCTGTTTCCTGAGAATTTCTCTTTGACTGTATTTTTCATTATCATGTGTTTTGAAACACTGTTTCAAACTCAAATCAACTTTAAATGTTGAAACTTTTAGAACTAGTGACACCACACTGCTCATTCAGCCCAATAAGATGCCTATGTACCTAGCAAGGGATCTGGGTGAAAGTTTCTACTAGAGGCCTAGTAATGAGGCATGAAGAGATGGAGGAGAGGCAGACCTGGGGAAGATCTTAAGTGGATGAAGCTGTGGAATGCTGAAGTTATTGAGAGGACTGTCCATATTGTACGGAAGAAGAGAGGAAGAGCAGAGGGTGGGGTGGGAGTTAGTGTGAGACCTTTGGTCTGAGAAGCAGAGGAGAAAGGCCTCTGCAGGGGTCTGCAGGCCACTCAGTGCCAGGAGGAAACAAGCTTCAATAACATGCAGTCACTGCGGGAAGGAGTGTTGAGGATGAAGGTGGGGCAGTGCCATCAATGTGTTGTGTGATGACCTTGGAGAACTTTTTCAATCAACTAGAAGTAGAAGAACAAGAAAAATAGGAATGATAATAGGAAATTTTTTCTATATACATTTTAACTGTTTGATTTTCAGTTCCTAGACCATGAGAGCAGCGTTAGTATATCTTTATTACCCATAACACTGCACATAGTAAACATCCAGTTAAGATAATTGCACATCTGAATGACACTCTGTTACCAGCAGTGCCTGCACACATAGCACTGGTTAAGGACTAGCAGAGGTTGTTGGGTGAGGCTGGAGAAAGGGGAGGAAAATGTGCTGTTGAAGAGCTGTTATCCTAAAACTGACTTTGAGGCAGCTGAAGGGTGGCTAGAACAAAATATGAAAGTCTTTAGTGTGTCTTCCCTTTTCTGCCATTCTTTCTTTCTTTCTCTCCCTTTCTTTCTTTCTTTCTTTTCATTAAAGAACTAAGGGATATCTTGCTAATGTGGTTTTTTGGGGCTACTTTTTGGAATGGAGAAGACAATCTGTCTTCCGAGCTGCCCATTTCTCTATTTGTCTTGGATTATTTTTAACTTGTTTTCCTTTATTCCGTGACACTGCTTATAGGGGCAAGTAAGAAATACACCACACACTGTTTATTTCAAATGAGGAATCACTGCTTCTTAAACCAACAACCTTTGTGATTTTTTTTCCTTTTTCCAGGATCAGAATTCAGGCCATAAATGAAATTGGAGCTGGACCATTTAGTCAGTTCATTAAAGCAAAAACTCGGCCGTTACCACCGTTGCCTCCTAGGCTCGAATGTGCCGCTGCTGGGCCCCAGAGCCTGAAGCTGAAATGGGGAGACGGTAACGCCAGGACGCACGCGGCTGATGGCACGGTGTACACACTGCAGCTGGAGGACAGAAACAAGAGGTGAGGACCTGAGGCTTCATCCGAAAATTCGATGGCTTTGGGTTGTGGGATAGAATCTTCCTTGTTCATTTGTCCTCTGAAGCACTCTTCGTCCTTATTGAAAGACTCCCTAGGTATTTGGGTCCTGCGTTTTATACCCAAAGTTGCACCCTCCGTTCTCCATTTGGAATTTTCTAAATTAACATTCTCGTGATCCTGATTTCCCTACATGTGATAATACGTGTGTTTTTTTCTTTCATAAAGCCAGAAAATGGAGAGAAATTATCCAAACAGAAAATGGTCGAATTCAAGTCCATGCTGTTTAATAGTGTTATATTAGTCACGAGTGCAGAGGGAAATAAGACTCAGGAAAAGATGTTAACCTCTTTAAATATTCAGTAACCATCCGGACAAACATGTTTACCACTCTGAAATAGCTGTGGTGATGTACAGATGGGGATTGTGCTCTGTAACTATGGGCAATGCAATATAATATCAAATTAACTAGAGCAAATAGGAGATTCTTTATAAAACTGCATGCTCAGGAACACTCTTGGCTACAGAAATCAAATACAGCCTTTCACATAGTATTTATTTAATCTAACTTTATTTCCTCTGAAAATGGCCGATCAGAAGATGGGCAGCTGAACTGTATTTAGGAATAATTCAGATGCGTAGCAAAAGTTAATGACAGAAAGTTCTGTTACCAAAAGTTCAAATGAGAGAATCAGCTGAAGGAGGTAGGAGATGACCATAAAACTAAGACAGCCTGATGGAGTAGACATGCTGCCCCTTCCTGTGCATACCTGCCAACGCACAAACCAGTGTATGTGGAAGTATTCCTGCTATTTCCCCTTAATGCATCACAGTATCCTGCTCTTTTATATGGGGACCTGGTTCTAATTAGCACAGAAACCCCTGTCCAACCTCTACCTCTGCTCTGTACTCGAGTACTTGGATTCACGTGAGCTCAGTGGAGTCCTGCTGTGTGGAAGGCACTGTTTGGGGTGGGCCCTCGGGGACACCAAGCTCAAGAATGAAAGCGAGGCCCTGCTTCCCCCTCCAGAAGCATAATATCAACCTACAAGTAGTCGTAGAACACTAGTGCCATTGGAGAAAAGCGCTCTGGGAGTTGGAAGGGGGCAGACGTAGGGAATAAAGTGCAGAGACTGGTTGGTTGCAAAGATCAGGAACAGCTTTTTGAAACAGATAACATTTGAACTTGACATTGGAGGACCTGGAAAACACAATAGTTTGACTTAGAAGAAAAAAAGTGATTGTCCTTTTGGGAATGAGTCCCAGTGTAGAAAGGACAGAGAAGGTAAGGCTTCTTTGGGGGAGGTTCATTAGAGATTAAATTCGTACTCATTCACAGACAAGACCATTTATCTTACTGTGCTGTGTGCTTTTGGAATGCATTTTTCACGGGCTCATTATTTTACTGGTAGGAGACTCCTTGACCTTACTGGCAAGAACAGGAATTATGGACTAACAGAAATCATGATAAATATATAAAGCTAGCATTTGGGGAAATTTGTACATGAGTCTCTTTTTTCCTGGGCTTTTGGCCTTACATTGTTGGCAGGGAGAACCTTCCTTAGAAAATACCTTCTAGTTGTACTGTTTAGAAGAAGTGAATCCCAGGAACATTTTTGAAGCTGGTGGCAGAATTGGGATCAGGACCAGCACCTCCTGACTTCCCCATGCAGCTGCCTCTACTATTACCCCCAAGAATATGGGAAGAAGGACAGCTCTGCACCAAACCTGCTACCCCCAGTGTGCTGCAGTCCTGCCCTCTGCAGGGCAGCTACCTGAAGTGCCTTGTACAGGGAACTGAACAGATGCTTAGAACAAAATCTCCATGAGCAAATAAGAATGCTGGTCCAAATAAGAATGCTGTTGTTAGACATTTAAATATGCCAGACAGAAAATAGTGCAGAGTCTAGTAATCAATACAGGCTCCTTCCTCATAAAAAAAAAAACAAAAAGAGGGCTTGCCAAATAAATGACTTGCCTAAATTTAAATGGCATTTTAAGAAAACTTACCATTAGGAACAGTGTTTTTCTTAATTTTATGGGCTAGAGTCCAAATTTATCTTTTTCTAAATTAGATTTGTCAGTGCTCCCAGAAGTTATTAAAGTAATAGGAATATAGAACATAATAAATTCTCATTCCATTTGTGGAATTATTTTCCTGGGATTTAAAAGGATGAAATTGACCTATTTTGAGTAGATGACCTTCCTTAGTGTCTTGAAACTGAGCTTGTGTAGTGAATGGCCCCACGAATCCAAGGCTTTAACTCTGGCTCTTGAGTAGTGAAGATTAGCGAGAAACACCTTGAGTTGGATAGATCATATTACTTGTTCTTAGCCAGTTCTTTGTCAGTTCTCGTCCCCTTGAGGTTCTTTAGGACTTGGATCTGGCCTGTCCAGTGTTTTCTTCCAAAGTGACAGCTGTCTTTTTCATTGAACTTGTGGTCGCTAGAGTGGTTTCTAGTTGTGGCTTTGGGGAAAAGTGTACACATCCTTTAGCGTGTGTATTGATTTCATTAAGCACTAACAAGTTCCTATTATGGATGTGGCAAAAAGATGATATATCCTGCTGTGGCCAAGGTGAGAATCAGAGTTAGGTCCGATGGTGGTTTTAATGTACTTTCTTAGCTGTCAGCTCTCAAAATATTTCTTTTGCCATGTACGCTTGTCTCACCAGTCACTGTGGGCATTTGGAAGGAGGGCTGTGGTGTCTGAGCCTTGTCGCTGTCCTAGCCAGCCAATGCAAGAAATCTGAGTCTTTAAACATGTTTTGCAACAGAAGCACAGTGAAAATGAATAACTCCCTGCTTGGTAATTGTCAGATTAAAGAGTTGAGTTGATTTCAGCTGCTAAACTATTGCTCCTGCGTTTTCCACATCCATGAAATACAAAGGGGTTGAGCTAGAAGCTGAACTCTGAGATCCTTGCCACCTTTTCACCTTAAAGCAGTGAATCTTTGTAGATTATTTGTGAGCTTAATCCTATATAAAAAGATGTATTTTGTAAATGATTAGAGAATGTTATCTCTTTTTTTCTTCATGTTTAATTTCTGCTTTTGACAAATAAGAAAATAAGAAGAAAGATACTGACTTTCCTTAAGAGTGACCACTTAATGGGCTAAACCACTAAGGTTTTGCATCTGTGATCTGCTGGTTTATTATGTTTAATTTATATACCTCATAATCAAAAAAATCTGAAATGACCCAGAGATTTCTAAGTATACCGTTTAGCCAAAAATATATTTTCAGACTTCCTAAAGGACACTACTATTTATTGAGCACCTACAAAGTGCCAGGCATTGAGAGCTTTATCTACATTATTTAGTTCTTGAATAGATCACAGTCTGGTTGGGGATAGGTAGAAGAGACAGCAAATCATGGTGTGGAGGGCTTAAAGATTGACACATGCACAGAGTGTTGAGGGAAGGTAGAAGAATGGCATGTACTTTAGGCTTAAAATTGAACAGAGAAGGCTTATTAGAAAAGGTAACAAGTTGGGTGAGTCTTAAAAGGGAATCAATCTTATAACCTCATGCTGGAGAGCCTTAGGATGGAGACCAGTGATAAGGACTCAGGATTGGGTGGAAACCGAGGATACAATCTCCAGAGAACAGAAGCATGCCCTGGGTCTTTCTCCATGTAAATGCCTTTCTATTCTGGTACTTTTACACTTGGTTTTTTTTTTTTTTTTTTTCCTTAAGTTTGGGGCTACTTCATGTAAATAAAAGGGATACCAGAAAGGCACCTTGCCCAAATCCTTGCCCCAAGGTAAGTCAACCTAGAATTCATCCCGATCACCTGGAATTGCTGTGTAGAAAGTTTTCCCCCTTGATCAGGACATTTGTTTCCCATGTATTCAAGATTTTGACCCACAAGATTCCCAGTCCAAGGTCACTGACTACATATTTACGTAGCAACCTCAAAGTAGGACTAAGTTTATCCGTAGCAGTTATATTATGATTGCTCAATTTTTTTTTAAATTACCGCAGTGTGCTAGGTCTTGTGAAGTATGTAGCCTGTCTATAAGGAGCTTATCTTGCTGAGAAATTAATGTGAAAAAATGAGCAGACAGTACAAGAGTTTTTATTTAATTTCAACAGAAAAACAAAAATTATGTTAGTTTGGCTATGGAGTGATTAAGTCTATTATTCTTAACAGCTCTAGCATAGATCCAAATGTCTTTGGTTCCTATGTATGCAAGAAAAATATATACCCAAAAGTAAACATTTCCATAATGCTGTGCTAACCGAATACAGGGATTAGAATAACAAGATCAGCTCATGCATTTTAAGATTATAATGTGTAATGATGATTTTGAAGATGCATTTGTCTGCGTTATTGAAATGAAATGTTATGCTGCCCTAACAGAATTTGAATTGATGCTGATTCTCGTCCTGACCCTGTGCGTCCCTGTTCCTGATAATTGTACACAGCACTGAGGCAAGAGGAACTTAAGTTCCAGGAATACATTTATGGTTAATCTGTTGTTCAGGTTACCCAGATAGCCAATGTATTTTAAAGCAAGGCTCCAGCAAAATGGGGATGGGCTCTAATAGAATGGATAATTGCCACTTGCTCTCCTTTTAACTCAGCCCTTGTGCCTGTGACACTTTTTAGCCAGCAAAATTGGAGGGACTATGTAATGTGTACAGTATGACTGCCTGTTTGCTACTAGAGAGGGATGGGAAATAATCTGCATAAAGAAACCCTAAAAAATTATACACCAGGCAACTAACAAAAGTGGCCGGGGTATATGAGCACTACAGGAGTGAACTTTCTTAATGTATGCCTGTTACAGAACAAACTCCTGCTTATATTTCTCAGAGCATACTGCTGAATTAAATGAAATAGATGTAACACGACTAACTCAGGGCCTACAAAAGACCCTCGGTATTAGCTTCCTTTGCTTCTCTGGAGCAGTCCCCAATTCGCATGACCACCCTTGTTGGATAAGTGGCATTTTTATATTGCTTTCGGTCACCAGAAGGCAGTTATGGTTCTCAACAGGGGTGTTAATTCTCTGTTGTAATCCCAGATCTGTTACTGAGTTTCTAGATGACTAGAGGCATGTCCCTTAACTTCTTTTCGCCTTAGTTTCTCCCTTTACAAAATGAAGCTAATGATACCTGTCTTCAGTCCCTGATTGATGGGGAAAAAAAGCATTTTTATTTTTTTAAAAAGGAGCATAAAGATTCATCCTGCAAAATAAAGAGTATTGCTAGCTTATTCAGTTTCAGGCTAAAATGTTCTAAGGACAGCCCAAGGTGAGGAGTGGTAAATGAAGTATTTGAGATCTTAATTAGACCAGAAGTAGAATTCCGACTACTTTCTTCTATTTAAAAATAGACTACTTTCTTCTATTTAAAAATAAATAAATAAGTAACAGAATGGAATTGGATAGCATTTTCCTGTCCATTTTTCCTAAATGAGGTAAGATTGAGGTAAGGCCACTAAAATGAAAGCAGGCTAACAGAAATTTGGAAGACTCTGCGAAGAATACGCCTGAAGTTGAGATTCACTGCACGTATTTGAAAGCAAAGTAGAAGAATGGAAAGTTTCAAGGTTCTCAGGTGGTCTTTAGAGAGTCTAGTCATCCTTTCTTTGAATATAAATAAATTTCTTTTTTGATGTATATCAATAAGTGCAGTGCAGACAAAAAGAATCAAAAACAAGAATTTTATTCTATGTACAGATTTTCATCAGTAGCTATAGTGACATTTTATTTCTTAGAAAAGGAGCATAAAAAGGATCATAACCAAAACATATTGCAGCCTGATTACTCCCAAGCCATGTGGAGCTGGGGACATGGGGGTTAGGAAATTAACTCCTTTTCTCATTGGTCTTTTGGAAATCGCTCTTGACACATGAGCATTCAGTCTCCAAACTGGGACGCTCAGCAACATCAGAACCAGCTTTGGAAAAGCATCTTCTTTGCCTCAGGTGTCCTCACGTGATGCCATCTGCTGCCATCTGCTTCTGCATAGACATGGCGGGACTCAGTGTTCTTTGTGGAGTGAGGGCACATACTATTCATTCCTGTTTTGAACATCCTCCATTCCCAAACATCACTTCAGTAATGTAGGAAATTCACACACACACAATCCATGGAGCCCAAGGAAATTAAGAAAAAATAAAGGCAATGACATGTCATTGCTAAGGAATATAGCCACATTGAGCTTACTAAGAGTGTTAATTTGTGATGTTTTGAAATGTGCCATTTGCAGCCGTTTGTGGACCACAGGCCCTTTTAGGTCAGCAGGTTAGATCACTTTGAAGAGTAAATATTAATGGGCTTCTGTTAGCCTGCAGTGGGTGGACAGCAACGAGGAAATAAACATACAAGCCTCAGCATTATCTCTTATTTTCTACTGTGAATTTATTATACCCCATCCAGAGAATTCTTGGACGTTTCTTTTGAAACAAAACTGTTTTACGGAAACATTTTAAAATTAATACTTTGTATATCATCATTTTCCCCTAAAATGATTTTAAAAAACATTTAAAGATGTAACATGTCTGAATTTCTTCCTTCAGTGCAAAAAAGTTATCTTTCACAATATTAAAGCCTAAAATACTGAGGTTGAAAGAATTTCTTGAAAATGTCAAGAATCTGTTGTTTTGCCTTCCTAGTGTATATTTAATAACAAGTCATAGAATTTACTTGGTCCTTTCATTTGGATCTCAGAAAAATTCCTGCCAGGTGAATAAGACAGTTATTATCCCAAGTGTCCAGAAACAGCCTGGAGAGTTATCGACTTGTTCATCATGAAGGTAACAGACTCTGCATTGTGGTCAAGGTCTTTGTACCTCTTTGTACCCACCATGGAGTACTCTGACAGGCAAGCCGAATAAGCATATTCATTTTGTATTCATAGATATGTAAAATATTTTTTTAAACCACTGCCAAATTACCAAATTAAAAGCCCACGTGTTTTTGTTACCTTCAAAGTGTTTAGTTTCAAGAAGACATTATAGTCAAAGCTGGAGCCAGTTGGGGGCAGAGCCATAAAGAATTCATTTAGACTGTAAACTTTCAGTGACCCACCGAACGTTCCGCCTTGTTTATGCTTCCCCTTCCAAGTAAACATTTGTTTTAGTACATGAGAGCATTTCTCTCCGTTTTTCCTCTCCCTAAGTAAAAATGCCCAAATTTCCATAAGTGGCCAGCATTTCTAGAGGACCTGCTGCTCCATCTTCATCTGTTTTCCACAGCGGTTCTCCGCCTGGGTTTTCCAGGACAGGGTAGATGGTATTCACAGGCACAGCTTTCCCTCCAGCTCCGGAAAGTCTAAGGGAATGTAAGTGAGAGGGATGCCGTCCGGGGACATCCTCAGGTTTCTCCAGTGCTGAGAAACTAGGTAAATCATTCATGAACCTTGGTGCTTTGTTATTAAAAACAGTAACCACTAATATTTATCTAGCACTCACAAGCGCTAGGCATTTTGTAATGGGTTCTCTCTGCATTATCCCACACAACAACACAATTCTCACAACTCTCTGAGGGGGTTAGCACTGTTATCGTGCCCATGTTACACAGGAGGAAACAGCTTACTTGGCTATAGGGGTGAAGACCACCAGGCTGTTGAACTCAAACTCAAGTCTGCTGTCTGCAATGATTGTTATTACCCACTGGACCTTCAGCCCCTGCACCAGTGGGGCAGCACCACAGTGGAGCCCCAAGGTGTTTCCACACCTGTCCTCTTACTTGGCCTTCACAAGAGCCCTAGGTCATGGGGCTGATGCCTCCAGATGTATGTAGCTATGGGCAGCAGGGGTTGAGGATGGAGTACAAGACCTCTCAGAGGCACTGCCAGTGTGGGCCCAGGGTTCCAGGGAGACCTGTAAGGGGCTGTGAGACCACAGAGGATCCCTGTGGCTACACATGCCTCAGCCTGAACTGATACTAAAATTACTCAGTGGCTTTATTGAGCATGAACTACATTCTAGGAACCATACCTATATATTGATATAATTTCATTATGTTTCTATAGCATAGGAGCATTCATGTAATAAAAATAACAGTGAGCATTTTATGTGCACTCCTTGGTCACCAGATTAGATTAACTTATTTGGGGGAGAGCTATGTCTAGCACAGGCCATAACAGATGTGACAGGACAAGTTCAGATGGACCTCTTCCTGCTGCAGCATGAACTGGTTGTGGCCCCAGCAACCTGGAGAAAGGCCTGCGTGGTGGGAGTTGAGAGCCACAGTGATCCTCAGGGCACCTTAGCCTGATCAGGATGGTTGGTGGCGCTCATGGTGCAGGGTCTGGAGCCATTGGGTACCCCGTATTGAACTCTTACTACGTGTCGGGCTCAGTGCTAAGCTTTTTCCCCACATTTCTGCATTTGGCTCATCAAAACGATCTATGAGGTGGATACTGTCCCTGTTTTGCAGATGGAGAAATGATTAGCAGGTGCGAGCGATTTGGCAGCCTTACGGGCGGAGCTGAGATTCATGGCCAGTCTTCCTGGGTCCAAGTCCCCGTGCCCCACCCCTTGACACCAACAGTGTGGAGGAGGCAGGGGGAGAAGTGAAGGGTGGCCCAGTGTTTACCAGGCAGCATAGACCAAGGGGTGGCCCAGGGGAGCGCAGACTCCCCACATAGTGCGTCCCTTGTCACCTGGGCCACCCCCGTGGGATTGAGCTGTCAAGGGAATGACGTAAGGGGGAGGAATAGCCGTCGGGACGGCTGGATGGCCACTGTTCTCCTTCTCTTCATGGCAAAGCCTTGCTCCAAGCTCTGAGTCCTTGGTTGTTTTAAAATGTGGAGTCTTCAATCATTGTGTCTTGGGACGTGTAGCATGTTTAATTCTGTCACCAAAGGCGTCTGGCTTACTTAATGAATTTTAAAATTAAGTTGGCCTTTTTAAAACAAATATTTGAGGAATATTTTTATTCGCTCCCCGAGTGGTTCTAGCCACAGGGTGTTAACCTATGGAGCCTCCCAGAGAGGCCATCATGCAACTGGCTGTAAATCACTGGCTCTGAAGAAAGAAGGTTCTTTTTTCTCCTGCCTCTTGGAGTGATGGAAAATAATTACAGAATTGGGGTGAAAGAGGGATTATATTTTTTGTGTTGGCTTGTGTGCTTTTATTTTGTTTTGGTTGGTCTTTATTGTTTGAAAGAGAAGTTACTGTCAGCATGTACAGAAAGAAGCTTAGGATCAACAGATACTTATTTGAGGCCTACTCTGCGTACGAACTGGGGCTTTTACATGAGTTTTCACATTGAATCCCAGCAGTCTTGCGAGGGAGGTGCTCTTGCCTGCACTTCACTGACGGGTCCGGTGGGAGAGGGTAAACAGCCAGTGTGTGCAGGGCAGCCTCTCACCACACGGCTGACCCTCCACCCGGGAGGAAAGAAAATAACCTCAGTGTTAGCTGTCTTCTCAGCATTATGAAATGATTATAACTAACACATGTTGAGTGATTATTACATGTCAAGACTATTCTAAGCACTTGTCTTGTATTAACCCATTTAAACCTGGGGTGGGCTCTGTCACTAGCTTTATTGCACTGTCCCTGGAGGCAAACAAATGCACTAATGGCAACATTGTAAAGTTTTTCATTGTAAAGTTTTTCAATCACCTGTTCCACAGTGCTTTTTCTAAATAGGAATGCAGTTTTAAACGATTAATAAAATGCTGTGGTACAAGAGGAAAACAAGAAAAAGGAACAAAATAGCTATTCCAAAAACAGCAGGTTTTGATGAACTTGAAAATTGAAATATTTGAAAATATGCTATTTGCTCAGTTTAGATTATACTACAAAATTAGAGTACTGAATCTGCTTCAGTAAATTTCTTTGTGAATGTGAGTGCTGCTGCCTACATAGATATACTGAACTTATTTCAGAAGGAAATACTCTTCTCAGAGCAGGGCACGGGCAAGGAAGCAGTACTATTGCTAGTAGTCCTCTCCAAACTCCTCTAAAAACCCGGCTTTACTGCAAGTTTGTAATGAAGATGTAACACTTTTACTTCTTATACCATGACTTCCATTTTGTGGTATAAGTAAGGGCAATTACTCTGGTTAGAGATTCTAGCCTGGGTGAGGCTGAGTTAATAAATAGCCTCTAGCATTAGCAAGGGGTGTCTTCATTAAGGCGGTAATGTGTCAGGAGTGCTAAGTAGGTTACCATGGTATTTGGGTTTCAGCCTGGACTCTGTCTTTTCCTGAAATTAAAAATGTTCATTCTTCAGTAAAAGGTGCTTCCTTACACAGCAAAGCAGAGGAACATTAAATGGGTGAAATGACTGGGGCTCAGGAACTCAACTGCAAAGGCTGATTAATGCATGGATACTTTAAGATAAGTATCGACTGACAGGTTTTGTAAAAAAGCTGTTTAATCTCTGTATCCGTCCATCCATCTGGAGGGAATGTTCGCTAGCATGTGGAAAAGCTGCTGCTCTCCTTCAGAAAACTCTGCCCACACACAGGACCAGCTAACCCACAGGATTAGGTCTAATTCATCTCTGAATACACAGAGTCTAGCACACAGCAGATGTTCAAAAAATGTTTGCTAAATGAGTGCATAAATTCTGCTTACCCTTAGGCCAAATCAGCCTAAGAGACATTTTGAATTGTGTGTGATTCTATCACTGCCTGACTTCGAGCAGCATTTGAAGACAGCGGATTGTCCTCAGATGCTGGGACGAAGCCCTGGAAACTGGGGGAGAGAGTTGGCCTGTGTAGGGACAAGGCGGTGTGGTTGGATTAACTCATATAGAAGTTCTCAAAGTGTCCCCGGGCCAGCAGATTCAGATTCTGAATCTACTAAAGACCCTGGATAACTTATGGGAAGTTACATTATTTCCAAAATTTTACAGTTAACTACAAAAGGACAAACGGTAACATTATATTGCAGTTCTAAGTAATCCCGTTTCACTGTGAAAATATTAATTTTCCAAGACCTGAGGGGAAACACTTAAAATGTAAGGCCTGTTTTTTTTATCCTCATGCCTCTTATGCCTGTGTCTCATGGAAATATTATTTAGCAGAGAAGTACAAAATAGTCCTGATGGGAGGGAGAAGGATCCAGAAGCTGCCAGTCTAAACTGTCCAGCCCACCTGTGCTGATTTTCTGTTATTGTGATTAAGCTGATGGATGATTCTGAGCAAAATATATTTTCTTTTTACATATTTTCTCAAATATCTATAATCGTAAATGTCATCTTACTAGTTTGAGAAAGGGGCTTTGAAAGCTCTTGGAAAGATAAAGGTTAAAATTTAAAGAATTTTCTAGCCAAACCTCAGTTATTTAGAAAATTCTGGTAGAGGACACTATTTCTCCGGTGCCCAATTAACATTAACTTCATTGCCTAGTACATAGTAGAAGGTAAGGTAACATATCAGATTATATAGATACTGCCATTATGAAAAATTTGAAATTTCTGTTCTTTATCAGTAAACAAAAGCATGAACAACTGATGTCTCTAAAATCTATAACATAATTAAACGAATCTCATTCTAAGCTTTATATGTTCTTAAATTTGTGTTTTTCTTTTATGTAAGCATATATTAGACATTAAACTTAACAGTAACATAGCAACTGGTCGATGATTAATTCAGATGGTATGAAAAGCATTTACCAAGTTGGTCTAATCTGTTCCACATTTGTATCATAATTTCTTGTCACTGATAAAAGTTCAGGTGGCTAATGGATTCTGCTCCTTTTTCTAGGTTTATTTCAATCTACAGAGGACCCAGCCACACCTATAAGGTCCAGAGGCTGACTGAATTCACATGCTACTCCTTCAGAATCCAGGCAGCCAGCGAGGCTGGGGAAGGGCCTTTCTCGGAAACCTACACCTTCAGCACAACCAAGAGTGTCCCCCCCAGCATCAAAGGTTTGTGGACCATGTATTCGTTCATGCTCTTCTGTGAGAGTGAGGAAATGTTGGGATTTAAGAGGAGGAGGCTCGATTCTGACCTTGAATATGCTCTCCTAATATTTCTCATATCAGCAAGATAGAATCAAAAGAACGTTCTAAAAGAGATGGTTGAGAAATGGGTTCTCTAGGGGAAATGAGAGGCCTTAAGGGAGAGGGCTTACCGGTAATGACTTTTCTCAAGTGTGTGTAAATTATTATCACAGATAATTTAATGGTGAGACAGTCTCTCCCCCACGGGGGATAGATGGACAAAGAAAAGAAGCCGACCTGAGTGGCAGATGTTGGGTTAGGAATGCGGGTGAATTCCTGGTGATGGAGCGCTTGTGGCAGGTTACCACGAGAGGTTTGAGTGTCTCTCTTCAGCGCTTCGCATGCATCTTTGGATGACTGTGGTGCGTCAGTAGATTAGAGGCCGGTGTAGGCAACATCCACAGCCTTTCCTCCAGCCCGCAGCCCTCACTGGAAGGCTGTAGCAGTGGCCTGTTCTCACCTCCTGGAGTATTTGTCTTGAGGTTTGTGAATGACTGGTTTACCCTCTGCCCCCTTCATGGGATCAGGGAGTGAGCGAAAGCCACGCCCCCAAGGCTCTCCCTCCCGCGGGTCTGCTGAGCCCTCATCTCCCATTTTCAGCCACTGCACAGCCGACTGGCCAAGCCGGGCAGACAGCAACAGGGCAGAGCTGGCTTAGCCCTTCCCACCTAGCGTTGGGCCCAGTCCCAGCCCCTCATGGACTCCTGAGCCTGCGCCCTCACCTCCCCGGTAGTGTGATTCTTGTGAGGGTCCCTGCTGCCTGTCTTTGCTTTATCCAGCTGCTGCCCGAAATGACTCTGAGGCTGACAGATAAGCAGCCCACCTGAACCAGGTTTTACATGGGGTAAAGTGAGGGTTGGCTGTATTATTTGGGTGGCTAGGCAGTGAGCACAATTTGTGAAGAAGGTTCTGTCTGTGTCTGGCCCAGGAGAAAAGCCATTTGACTTACTGCTTCTGCACAGAGGCGCTGTATCAGCTACACCAGGGCACGGAGTGCGTTACAGGAGGGTGCGGGGCCTCCAGGGCCTGGGTCAGGGTCTGACCACAGTCTGGTTGCATTCTGTGAAGGTTTCCCGTAGTTCCTTTCAGGGCACTTTATGGTAAATACCTTCCCCCTGCTCCCCTGCCCCTCAGTGGTCCAGAAGCCCTTTGGCTTCTTCATGTGACGAAGATAACTGGTATAAATGGATGTATACTTGCTGGGTCACTTGGGCAGTAAATGCCCTGGCCCTTTGGTGTAGCTTCGCCTTTCAGCTCTAACAGAGGAGATTCCTGAGCACGCTGTGGCTGATAGGCTTGTTGTTGTAACAGGAAGGCTTGCCACATTTACCAATTAGCTAAATAACTTCAGGGGTCTTCCCAGCACTACCTTAGCCTCTGAAGGTGATTATTGGGGGCGATTCATTCTGTGGAAAATACAACACCAAATTGATAGCCCTTGCAGGTCGTGGTACACCTTCTTCAGGAGGACAGTGTCCTCACACTGCCACACGATCAGGTGTTCCTCCTCTCATTCTTAGATTTAGGAAATTGTCTTAGCTGGAGGACTGTTTAGTCTGATGAGATTATTTAGTTTTCCATAAATTGTAGTTTTGGCCAACTAATACAGACTTTTTTTTTAAGACAACTTTTATTTTTCTGAAACAGCATTGTACAGAAGTGAAAGTAGAAACAACTGCCTCTGAAGAATTCATGTAATTAGAAATTTAAAAATTAGAAATTAAAAATAAGGGCATTCAGCAAGAGCAGTTACACGTGCTAGTTACAAAATGGAAAAATATCAGATATTGAATTAAGCTGTAGAGATACAGTATAAGCTGTAAGAAAATATTTTAAAATTCTACAACATGTAAGTGCTTTGCTGCAAACTAACGTAAGTTCACTTTAATCTGGAACAATGAGTCCAGTAGGTAAAAAATAAACTAAAAAATATAAACGTAAGGTAACTTTTAAAGTCTTACCTCAAATGCCACCTGCTCCTCAGACCTTTCTTAGACTCTCACACGGATGTGACTTCCTTCCCCTGGGACTCCCCAACATTTTGTTTGTACCTCTCATTTTAATCTGCCTTACACTTATGTTTGTTTGTACTTGTTTCATACCTTCCTCTCCCCTTCCCTCAACTAGATCTTCATTTCCTCGAAAGCAGTATTTATGGTACCTATTTTTGCATCCCCCAAAGAACCTAACACAGGGCTTAATCATAGAAGGTGCTCATTAGCCATCAAAAAAATAACAAAAATGCAACCTAGGCCAAATAGTTATTAATAGGACAGCGAGCAAAGGGTTCTTCGCCAGTGGCTTGCTAGGCATGGAATGTCTTCTCTGTGTAAAGGGTACCCTGCTAGTTTTCTAGGAGGCTGGGCAAATAAACTCCCCTCTCAGGGTGGGCACAAGCATTCTCTCTCTCTCTCTGGGTTCTCACTAATATTACTAAAATATGGGCTATTCATATGATACTTTGAATTTTGAGCTTGGATGTGTGGATTTGTATTTCAGCACCTCGAGTAACACAGTTAGAAGGAAATTCATGTGAAATTTTATGGGAGACGGTACCACCCATGAAAGGCGATCCTGTCAACTACATTCTGCAGGTATTGGTTGGAAGAGAATCTGAGTACAAACAGGTAAGAACCAGCGTGCGTGGCACGTGCGTGGCCTATCAGGGTCTGGCTGGCTCCTTGCCTCTGCCTTTGCGGTGAATAATTTAGTAGCCAGTGAACTACATTTTTCTCAAAATTGGTCGTAGAAACTGCCTCACTTGTACCCATTACCTAATTCTTTAGGGTATAGTAGCTCTAGCTTACATTTTATTTTGTATGTGGTGGTATTCTTAAATTTTCAGTTCCACAAGCATAATCTTGTGAAGGGTTTTAAGTTCTGTATTTGTATTTGATATTCATATGTATTGAAAACTAAAGTGTCAGTGGTTTTACTTTATAGGGAAGTAGTGTCAACCTAATTACTAAAGCCCATGTCTGTTTGCCTTTTTTTATGGAAGTTATAATTGAAGGATAAGGAAAATGACCTATCAGCCCTTGGGGCCAGTGATTCAGAAGCTCTGGGTCACTACTTGTCACCCTTTACTGTGCATAGGATCACCTGAGTATCTGTTAAAAATTCAGATTCTGATTCAGTAGGTCTGGGGTCGAGGTTCGAGCTCCCAGGTGACATTGATGTTGCTGGTCCATGGATCGTGGTTTGAGTAGCAAGGCTATACAGTTCACATGATAAACCCATACACGAAAGAATGTGATTGGAATATAACCAGATAAAGAATTTGGGTTTATCATTCTTGACACCCTTTTTGATCCTAATTCTTCCAAAGCCACACATTATCTTGTCACTGGATGTGAAGGATTCAGAGACTTTGTGGCTTTCCGTAATGTTCCCAGGAACTTAATAAGTATGTGAAATCAGAATATAACATTGTTACTCCATTAGGAAAGCTGAGGACCCATTCCTTACCAGCACTTTTAATAGAGGAATGCATTTATGTCAAACTCAAGAAGTTGAAGATAAATGCCACTGCCTTCCGAATCATTAACATAATTTGCGAACACTTCTTTGTATTCAACTGTTGAGGCTCCAGGTACACAAAACAAGTAGAAAATAATTTGATTCACAGTTTTTGTTAATTTGCTGGTTAATATTCCTCATATAATAATAAAGAATACTTGTAAATAAAAATGTGTAAAAAGAATCAAAGAAAACTTTAGTAAATTTTACTGTACTTTGTTAATATGAAGTGCCAGATAAAAGAATGAATTGCTTTAAGCACATTTTGCAAAAACTTGTTTTAAACATGACAGGCACCACCAGTATTGATTAACATCAGTGGATGATTTCACCAGTTTCCATCATTCCTCTGAAATAAGAGCAAAACCACTCTTGTTTCCTTTCACCTTACAGTCTCGTTTTATACAGTATATTTCACTTCACAGTCAGTAATTTTATGTGTGCAGTTGTTTCACCTTACCACAAATATATTACTGGTTTCAGAGTCTCAGCGCACATGAAGAGCAGAGGATTTTCCCTGCTAGATTTAGTCATCTCTAACACCAGTAGCATTGTCCTGTCGCATAGCAATGTAACAAATGGCTAAAGATGAAATGTTACCAAATTTTACAACATATCACTTGACACTTAACAATATTCACTTGCCAGCAGTACCTTCATTGCATGTTCATCGTTGTATTTTATAAACCTTTTTATTCCACCACCGTGCTTTTCCAACCTGTTCTTGGAAAAAATGTTCTGCTTCTCAAAGCATGCTGATTGCTGATTTACATTGAAAAAGCATTGTTTACTCAATATCTATACACATTCATAAATTAGATTTCACTGGCAGATTGGCTATTTTGAATCTGGCTATTTGTTTAATGTTGTATATTTTGTCTCATGAACATACAAATACTAATACACAATTACATATATGCTTCAAAATATATTTCTTATTGTAAACAGCTATAAATAAGAGTTTCTTGTTGAAAGTAGGTGAAAACACGGTATACCAGGGCGGGCTCAGTAGCTGGGGAATTAGCATTCTTCTCGTAACCGTGTATTTCCTGCATTTACCAAGAAATGATTAAGGCAGGTAGTGGTACTTGAAAAGCCACCGTTGAGTCAGGGACAATTTGTACTGAGTTTTTTGCTTCTCCCTATTCAATAGACATTAACTTAAACATGATGTTTTGAGTACTTCATTCAGTTGTTCTGGACACGAGATAGGGAATGAAATCTATTTATCTTATGTGTGCAGAGTAATGGTTAAAATAATTATAGTCCAGAGATAACAGGCTTTGAATTCATAGAGGCAAAGCAAAAGAAAATGAGAGGCCATCAGTGCAGAGCATACACCACAGCAGAGCTATGGGCTTATATTGGAAGCACCGTGTATACTTCAATTACAGCACTAATCAAGCAGGATCCACTAATGTGTGGGCTTGTGTTATTCATTTTTATTTTCCCAGGTCTGGCACATAGCTAGGCACTCAGTAAATGTTTCTTGCGTGCATGAAAGAGGCAGTTTCACAGGAACAGGGTGATTTATACTTGCAGTGGTGAGAATCAGTAAACTTCACCATAGGGGGGATTTAGAAGTGATGTTTGTAACTGAGGTGAAAAAAATCACCCATAATAGAACAGTGTCCTTCTGTTCCCCTAGCTCATTTTTACAGGCGACATATGGTAAGGGCCAAGTCTTTTTCTGATATTTTGCTGGAAACATTGACTTTAACTCTGTAATTAGCTTTCTTTGGTTGAGCTATCATGATGTGGGGCGAGCATCTGGTTCTAATTATGAGACTGTCTATTACAGTATTAAGTCCTCACCTAAAGTTTTACTCTGTATTAGAATGCATGCATATATTGATTTGGCTTTTCTGCCATTTCAAAAAACGTTTCAAGCACAAGCTTTTTTCAAGAACCTTAAAACTTCTTTTCAAACAGTATTAATTGTAAAGCATTCTTTTTTTTGAAAAAACATCTTTATTGGGGTATAATTGCTTTACAATGGTGTGTTAGTTTCTGCTTTATAACAAAGTGAATCAGCTATACATATACATATGTTCCCTTATCTCTTCCCTCTTGCGTCTCCCTCCCTCCCATCCTCCCTGTGCCACCCCTCCAGGCAGTCACAAAGCACCGAGCTGATCTCCCTGTGCTACGCGGCTGCTTCCCACTAGCTATCTACCTTACGTTTGGTAGTGTATATACGTCCATGCCTCTCTCTCGCTTTGTCACAGCTCACCCTTCCCCCTCCCCATATCCTCAAGTCCGTTCTCCAGTAGGTCTGTGTCTTTATTCCTGTCTTACCGCTAGGTTCTTCATGACATTTTTTAAAATTTTCTTAAATTCCATATATATGTGTTAGCATACAGTATTTGTCTTTCTCTTTCTGACTTACTTCACTCTGTATGACAGACTCTAGGTCTATCCACCTCATTACAAATAGCTCAATTTCGTTTCTTTTTATGGCTGAGGAATATTCCATTGTATATATGTGCCACATCTTCTTTATCCATTCATCTGATGATGGGCACTTAGGTTGTTTCCATCTCTGGGCTATTGTAAATAGAGCTGCAGTGAACATTTTGGTACATGACTCTTTTTGAATTTTGGTTTTCTCAGGGTATATGCCCAGTAGTCGGATTGCTGGGTCATACGGTAGTTTCTATTTGTAGTTTTTTACGGAACCTCCATACTGTTCTCCATAGTGGCTGTACCAATTCACATTCCCACCAGCAGTGGAAGAGTGTTCCCTTTTCTCCACATGCTCTCCAGCATTTACTGTTGCTAGATTTTTTGATGATGGCCATTCTGACTGGTGTGAGATGATATCTCATTGTAGTTTTGATTTGCATTTCCCTAATGATTAATGATGTTGAGCACTCTTTCATGTGTTTGTTGGCAGTCTGTATATCTTCTTTGGAGAAATGTCTATTTAGGTCTTCTGCCCATTTTTGGATTGGGTTGTTTGTTTTTTTGTTATTGAGCTGCATGAGCTGCTTGTAAGTTTTGGAAATTAATCCTTTGTCAGTTGCTACATTTGCAAATATTTTCTCCCATTCTGAGGGTTGTCTTTTGGTCTTGTTTACGGTTTCCTTTCCTGTGCAAAAGCTTTGAAGTTTCATTAGGTCCCATTTGTTTATTTTTGTTTTTATTTCCATTGCTCTAGGAGGTGGGTCAAAAAGGATCTTGCTGTGATTTATGTCATAGAGTGTTCTGCCTATGTTTTCCTCTAAGAGTTTGATAGTTTCTGGCCTTACATTTAGGTCTTTAATCCATTTTGAGCTTATTTTTGTGTGTGGTGTTAGGGAGTGATCTAATCTCATACTTTTACATGTACCTGTCCAGTTTTCCCAACACCACTTATTGAAGAGGCTGTCCTTTCTCCACTCTACATTCCTGCCTCCTTTATCAAAGATAAGGTGACCATATGTGCGTGGGTTTATCTCTGGGCTTTCTAACCTGTTCCATTGATCTATATTTCTGTTTTTGTGCCAGTACCATACTCTCTTGATTACTGTAGCTTTGTAGTATAGTCTGAAGTCAGGGAGCCTGATTCCTCCAGCTCCATTTTTCGTTCTCAAGATTGCTTTGGCTATTCGGGGTCTTTTGTGTTTCCATACAAATTGTGAAATGTTTTGTTCTAGTTCTGTGAAAAATGCCAGTGGTAGTTTGATAGGGATTGCATTGAATCTGTAGATTGCTTTGGGTAGTAGAGTCATTTTCACAATGTTGATTCTTCCAATCCAAAAACATGGTATCTCTCTCCATCTATTTGTATCATCTTTAATTTCTTTCATCAGTGTCTTATACTTCTCTGCATACAGGTCTTTTGTCTCCTTAGGTAGGTTTATTCCTAGATATTTTATTCTTTTTGTTGCAGTGGTAAATGGGAGTGTTTTCTTGATTTCACTTTCAGATTTTTCATCATTAGTGTACAGGAATGCAAGAGATTTCTGTGCATTAATTTTGTATCCTGCAACTTTACCAAATTCATTGATTAGCTCTAGTAGTTTCCTTGTAGCATCTTTAGGATTCTCTATGTATAGTATCATGCCATCTGAAAACAGTGACAGCTTTACTTCTTCTTTTCCGATTTGGATTCCTTTTATTTCCTTTTCTTTTCTGATTGCTGTGGCTAAAACTTCCAAAACTATATTGAATAAGAGTGGTGAGAGTGGGTAATCTTTTCTTGTTCCTGATCTTAGTGGAAATGCTTTCAGTTTTTCACCACTGAGGACGATGTTGGCTGTGGGTTTGTCATATATGGCCTTTATTATGTTGAGGAAAGTTCCCTCTATGCCTACTTTCTTCAGGGTTTTTATCATAAATGGGTGTTGAATTTTGTCAAAAGCTTTCTCTGCATGTATTGAGATGATCATATGGTTTTTCTCCTTCAATTTGTTAATATGGTGTATCACGTTGATTGTTTTGCGTATGTTGAAGAATCCTTGCATTCCTGGAATAAACCCCGCTTGATCATGGCGTATGATCCTTTTAATGTGCTGTTGGATTCTGTTTGCTAGTATTTTGTTGAGGATTTTTGCATCTATGTTCAGTGATATTGGCCTGTAGTTTTCTTTCTTTGTCTGGTTTTGGTATCAAGGTGATGGTGTCCTCGTAGAATGAATTTGGGAGTTTTCCTCCCCCTGCTATATTTTGGGAGAGTTTGAGAAGGATAGGAGTTAGCTCTTCTCTAAATGTTTGATAGAATTCGCTTGTGAAGCCATCTGGTCCTGGGCTTTTGTTTGTTGGAAGATTTTTAATCACAGTTTCAATTTCCGTGCTTGTGATTGGTGTGTTCATATTTTCTATTTCTTCCTGATTCAGTCTTGGCAGGTTGTGCATTTCTAAGAATTTGTCCATTTCTTCCGGGTTGTCCATTTTATTGGCATAGAGTTGCTTGTAGTAATCTCTCTCATGATCTTTTGTATTTCTGCAGTCAGATGTTAATTCTTTTTCATTTCTATTTCTATTGATTTGAGTCTTCTCCCTTTTTTTCTTGATGAGTCTGGCTAATGGTTTATCTATTTTGTTTATCTTCTCAAAGAACCAGCTTTTAGTTTTATGGATCTTTGCTATTGTTTCCTTCATTTCTTTTTCATTTATTTCTGATCTGATTTTTATGATTTATTTCCTTCTGCTAACTTTGGGGTTCTTTTGTTCTTCTTTCTCTAGTTGCTTTAGGTGCAAGGTTAGGTTGTTTATTCGAGATGTTTCCTGTTTCTTAAGGTGGGCTTCTATTGCTATAAACTTCCCTCTTAGAACTGCTTTTGCTGCATCCCATAGGTTTTGGGTTGTCGTGTCTCCATTGTCATTTGTTTCTAGGTATTTTTTTATTTCCTCTTTGATTTCTTCAGTGGTCACTTCGTTATTAAGTATTGTTTAGCCTCCATGTGTTTGTATTTTTTACAGGTCTTTTCCTGTAATTGATATATAGTCTCATGGTGTTGTGGTCAGAAAAGACACTTGATACAATTTCAATTTTCTTAAACTTACCAAGGCTTGATTTGTGACCCAAGAGATGCTCTATCCTGGAGAATGTTCCATGAACACTTGAGAAAAATGTGTATTCTTTTGTTTTTGGATGGAATGTCCTATAAATATCAATTAAGTCCATCTTGTTTAATGTATCATTTAAAGCTTGTGTTTCCTTATTTATTTTCATTTTGGATGATCTGTCTGTTGGTGAAAGTGGGGTGTTAAAGTCCCCTACTACGAATGTGTTACTGTCAATTTCCCCTTTTATGGCTGTTAGTATCTGCCTTATATATTGAGGTGCTCCTATGTTGGGTGCATAAATATTTACAATTGTTATATCTTCTTCTTGGATCTATCCCTTGATCATTATGTAGTGTCCTTCTTTGTCTCTTCTAATAGTCTTTATTTTAAAGTCTATTTTGTCTGATACGAGAATTGCTACTCCAGCTTTCTTTTGGTTTCCATTTGCATGGAATATCTTTTTCCATCCCCTTACTTTCCGTCTGTATGTGTCTCTAGGTCTGAAGTGGGTCTCTTGTAGACAGCATATATATGGGTCTTGTTTTTGCATCCATTCAGCCAATCTGTGTCTTTTGGTGGGAGCATTTAGTCCATTTACATTTAGGTAATTATTGATATGTGTGTTCCTATTCCCATTTTCTAAATTGTTTTTGGTTCGTTATTATAGGTCTTTTCCTTCTCTTGTGTTTCTTGCCTAGAGAAGTTCTTTTAGCATTTGTTGTAAAGCTGGTTTGGTGGTGCTGAACTCTCTCAGCTTTTGCTTGTCTGTAAAGGTTTTAATGTCTCCATCAAATCTGAATGAGATCCTTGCTGGGTAGAGTAATCTTGGTTTTCTCCTTCATCACTTTAAATATGTCCTGCCAGTCCCTTCTGGCTTGCAGAGTTTCTGCTGAAAGATCAGCTGTTAACCTTATGGGGATTCCCTTGTGTATTTGTTGTTTTTCCCTTGCTGCTTTTAATATGCTTTCTTTGTATTTAATTTTTGACTGTTGGATTAATATGTGTCTTGGCATATGTCTCCTTGGATTTATCCTGTATGGGGACTCTCTGTGCTTCCTGGACTTGATTAACTATTTCCTTTCCCATATTAGGGAAGTTTTCAACTATAATCTCTTCAAATATTTTCTCAGTCCCTTTCTTTTTCTCTTCTTCTTCTGGAACCCCTATAATTCGAATGTTGGTGCATTTAATGTTGTCCCAGAGGTCTCTGAGACTGTCCTCAGTTCTTTTCATTCTTTTTTCTTTATTCTGCTCTGCAGTAGTTATTTCCACTATTTTATCTTCCAGGTCACTTATCCGTTCTTCTGCCTCAGTTATTCTGCTATTGATCCCATCTAGAGTTTTTTTCATTTCATTTATTGTGTTGTTCATCATTGTTTGTTTCATCTTTAGTTCTTCTAGGTCCTTGTTAAATGTTTCTTGCATTTTATCCATTTTATTTCCAAGATTTTGGATCATCCTTACTATCTTTATTCTGAATTCTTTTTCAGGTAGACTGCCTATTTCCTCTTCATTTATTAGGTCTGGTGGGTTTTTATCTTGCTCCTTCATCTGCTGTGTGTTTTTCTGTCTTCTCATTTTGCTTATCTTACTGTGTTTGGTTTCTCCTTTTTGCAGGCTGCAGGTTCGTAGTTCCTTTTGATTTTGGTGTCTGTCCCCAGTGGCTAAGGTTGGTTCAGTGGGTTGTGTAGGCTTCCTGGTGGAGGGGACTAGTGCCTGTGTTCTGGTGGATGAGGCTGGATCTTGTCTCTCTGGTGGGCAGGTCCACGTCTGCTGGTGTGTTTTGGGGTGTCTGTGGACTTACTTATTATGATTTTAGGCAGCCTCTCTGCTAATGGGTGGGGTTGTGTTCCTGTCATGCTAGTTGTTTGGCATAGGTTGTCCAGCACTGTAGCTTGCTGGTCGTTGAGTGAAGCTGGGTGCTGGTGTTGAGATGGAGATCTCTGTGAGATTTTCACCGTTTGATATTATGTGGAGCTGGGAGATCTCTTGTGGACCAGTGTCCTGAAGTTGGCTCTCCCACCTCAGAGGCACAGCACTGACTCCTGGCTGCAGCACCAAGAGCCTTTCATCCACACGGCTCAGAATAAAAGGGAGAAAAAGAGAGATAGAAGAAAGAAAGAAAGAAGGGAAGGAGGAAGGAAAAGGAGGGAGGGAGGAAGGAAGGAAGGAAAAAAAAAACGGACGGATAGAACCTCAGGACAAATGGTGGTGGAAGCAAAGCTATACAGACAAAATCTCACACAGAAGCATACACATACACACTCACAAAAAGAGGAAAAGGGGGAAAAATCATAAATTTTGCTCTAAAAGTCCACCTCCTCAATTTGGGATGATTCGTTGTCTATTCATGTATTCCACAGATGCAGGGTACATCAAGTTGATTGTGGAGCTTTAATCCGCTGCTCCTGAGGCTGCTGGGAGAGATTTCCTTTTCTCTTCTTTGTTCTCACAGCTCCCAGGGGCTCATCTTTGGATTTGGCCCTGCCTCTGCGTGTAGGTTGCCGGAGGGCATCTGGAGGACGTCTGTTTTTTGCTCAGACAGACAGGATGGGGTTAAAGGAGCCGCTGATTCGGGGGCTCTGGCTCACTCAGGCCGGGGGGGAGGGAGGGGCTTGGAGTGCAGGGCAAGCCTGTGGCAGCAGAGGCCGGCGTGACATTGCACCAGCCTGAGGCGCGCTGTGCGTTCTGCCGGGGGAGTTGTCCCTGGATCCCGGGAACCTGGCAGTGGTGGGCTGCACACGCTCCCCGGAAGAGGGGTGTGGAGAGTGACCTGTGCTCGCACACAGGCCCCTTGGTGGCGGCAGCAGCAGCCTTACCATCTCCTGCCCGTCTCTGGGGTCCGAGCTTTTAGCCGCGGCTCGCGCGCGTCTCGGGTCCGCGCTTTTAGCTGTGGCTCGTGCCCGTCTCTGGAGTTCCTTTAAGCAGCGCTCTTAATCCCCTCTCCTCACGCACCAGGAAACAAAGAGGGAAGAAAAAGTCTCTTGCTTCTTCGGCTGCTCCAGACCTTTTCCTGGACTCCCTCCCAGCTAGCCGTGGTGCACTAACCCCTTCAGGCTGTGTTCACGCAGCCAACCCCAGTCCTCTCCCTGCGCTCCGACCAAAGCCCGAGCCTCAGCTCCCAGCCCCGCCCGCCCCGGCAGGGGAGCAGACAAGCCTCTCGGGCTGGTGAGTGCCGGTTGGCACCGATCCTCTGTGCGGGAATCTCTCCGCTTTGCCCTCCGCACCCCTGTTGCTGTGCTCTCCTCCGCGGCTCCGAAGCTCCCCCCTCCGCCTCCCGCAGTCTCCGCCCGCGAAGGGGCTTTCTAGGGTGTGGAAACCTTTCCTCCTTCACGGCTTCCTCCCACTGTTGCAGGTCCTGTCCCTATTCTTTTGTCTCTGTTTTTTCTTTTTTTCTTTTGCCCTACCCAGGTACGTGGGGAGTTTCTTGCCTTTTTGGAGGTCTGAGGTCTTCTGCCAGCATTCAGTAGGTGTTCTGTAGGAGTTGTTCCACGTGTAGATGTATTTCTGGTGTATCTGTGGGGAGGAAGGCGATCTCCGCGTCTTACTCTTCTGCCATCTTCCCCCGAGGTCCGTAAAGCATTTTTAAAAAGAATGAAAATTGTATGTATATGCAGGTGACTGATTTTTTTTTTTGCCTCACAAGACAGAACATAAACAGTTTAATATATACGTAAGAATGTAAAGCGAAATGATTCACATTCATATCCCTGTTCAGACAGCAATAATTTTTACATAAAGTATTTAAATATAAACACTGAAGATGAGAAAAGGGTCACAAATTGCAAGAAATTATTACCTATTGGAAGTCAAAATTTGTGACAAATTATTAATATTGTTGGTGCTCAGACTTGTTGCATTATGAAAACCTTCAAAGAATCTGAAAATTTATAGAGCTCCACATTTAACTTGATGGCATCTCTGTATAAATTTATTTTGTATCATTTTTAGAATATAGTATTGGGATGTGTATTGATTCTTCGTGGTATCAAGTTACTGTGAAGAAAGATCTTCTCTTGACCTTGAGAGAACTATTTTAAGGACTTGGAGCCTACATATTTTTTTAATAGTTTGTGATTTAATTTCCTAACACAGAAGTTAAATAGGCTGTGACCGTCTTATTGTACATTCTTCATCTTTGTGTAAATAAAGGGTCAAATCCAAAGCAAAGTAAGAATAGATCAAGGTGGGAATATCTAAAAGCTATCATTTGTCTTGCTGAGTCTTAAGTTTTTTAGGTTTATAGGTCCGTTTAAGTATCTGATGAAGGATATGACCCGTTCTATCAGAAAAATATTCATGCACACATCCATTTCAAATTGCATATGAAACAAATTTATATTCAGTTTCATGGCGTTCTGGTGTAGGGCCCCTGGTTCATTGAGAAACTGGTAGGTGCTGTGCACTGTGAGGGCTGCCTGGCATATAACAGAATAGCATAGTCTGTGCTCTCAGAGCTTCTGGGCCCACTGGGGTGGAAACAGCGTGCCCCCAAGAAGCAGCTCAGTAACAGTACCTTTGCCTGTCCTCTTTGGCTCAGGAGCAACAATTCCTGCCCAGCATTGCACCCTCTACAGAGGAGGTCTGCAGGTTAGTGAATTCCCACTGTAGCTGGGGGGCAAGGGAGGTGAAATCTGCCTTTTGTAGCCATGTGATATTGGAGGAATTAATTCACCTCTCTGAGCCTCAGCTGTCTTGTCGAAGTGGAGATACTAATTCTCTACCTCAGGGTTACTGTGAGCGTCAGATCTGTTCAGTCATGAGAGGGCGCTGTGTAGATGGCAATGCTGGGCAGTTATGTCTCCCTTGCCAGTTCCTGGGAGAAGGATGGCATTAGTAAAGAGATACAGGCGTTGGCCCAGATCACAGCCTCCAGCAGCCTCCCCCAAAGGCTCTCTGTTTCAGAGATTTCAACTACACAGCATGTTACTCTGAATTAAGGGTCACTGATTCTTCATTTCGATTATCTGGGTATTACTTTAAATCCTCTCATTTGGAACAAACATGTCAAAATTACTTTAAAATATATTGCACATCAAATCAAGGACAGAAATAGAAATAGTCTTTGTAAAAATAATATTGCTTGTATACTTACTGTGATATTATGATTGGTTATTTCAATAAAGATAATCTTAAATGGAACTATGCCTTTTAAATTGGGTTGAGGCAGGAGGAAGAGCCCGTAATGGTGCCCCTGTCAAAATGAATGAAAACAAAGGGGTAAGAGGCATGGCTTGCTGCCCTGCCATGGTGAGAGGCACAGTCCCATGAAAAGTCACCTCAGCTGTGCTGCAGGCCTGATGACCTTACTGATTTTGCAATCTCAGATCTCGTGGCTGTGATTATTTACACAAAAACAAATCAGTTATCTCAAACCTCAGGAACCAGAATCCTCAGGAAATGGGGTATTGGGATTGTTTTAATTTTTCCTTAACTAAGATCCAAAAGGCTTATTAATAAGCATTGTTGACTACTATCAATACACTGAAAACAACTCAATCCTTGTTAACGATTCCATTTTGTATATAATCATGGCTGTGCCTGTTCTAAACCCTGTGGTTTGTGTGCGGGTTCTGATACTTAATGTTCACATGTACTTGCTTCTGGTAATCTTCCTCTCTTTTCGAACAGTGTGGTATAAGCATATCTACTCTCAAGTATTTAAGGGTTCTAATGAGAGAACATGCACTGAGCATCTGCTTTGTCAATAGTCATTGTGCTGGTTGCTCTGGAGATAATAGAACACAGTCCCACACTCAATATATTTATCATATATATACTTTTAAAGATAATACTAACATTGTGTTGACAGTGCTTGCGAAAAGGGGGAGCTCTTCTAATTAAAACAATAAGAATAGCTAAAAGAAAAACATATTTACAAATTAAAGCCCAGCTTTCAATTGGACTTGTCACTGAGGAAGTTCCCTTCCATTAGATAGTCATTTTTCCTTCACTAAGCTTTTTGCTTAATGGTTATGAGAAAAGTAGCACTCCTTTGCTTTCAAAATATCAATACACTTTTAGGGATCTTTAAGGAGTTAAGAGTTGGGAAGTACCATCAAAATTAATATATAAAGTCTATGTTCAAGATTCCATGAATTGGGTTTCTGGGAAATTAAATATACTTCTGAGCCAACTTTCTTAGAAGGAGCTAGCCATGCAAATTCTGGAAACCACAGAAACCATTTAATACTATATATAAATGAACATTTATATGTACTTTCCAAAAGTCTCTCAAACATCTGTAGGGATAGGTTATGAATTAAGTGATTTTCAGCCATGAGGTCATTGTTTGGCATAAATTAAGAGGCCACGTCAAAGAAATGCTGCCCAAGCCTTTCCTTGGCACAGACTGGGTTGGGGAGCTGCTTTCCATACATCATACAGGAAAGGCAGTGCTTTCCTTCTGGGGCAGTGGACCCAGGGTGGGGTGATCTGGAAGTGTTTCGTGGAAACACCAGGGAGGCTGTGGGACTCCCTGGGAAGACAAAAGTCAGAAGGTCAAGAGAAGTGGACCTGGTATCACACCGTAGTCATTGGATGAGGACTGAAGTGGGGAGGACGGGTTCCACCAAAGACGTGGAACCAGTGGAGCTGGAGCAGTTCCAGTGGTGAGCAGGGGTGTTTGTTTGAGTTAGATGTGGGATCTCGTCTGGGGTCTACCACTACGCTTATTCACCTGAGACCTTGAGAAATTAACAGCTTTCTGATCCTCAGTTTTATCATCTCTAAAATGGGAGTAATGCTCACCTGCCAGAGTAATCAGGAGGATTAAATTTGATAAAGATGACTTTTCTCCAGTATATTCCTTTCACAAAGCATTTTTCACATAGTTTCTCACTTAATACTCAATCCCCCTTGGGGTTAAGTTAGGTACTGTAACTGTCCCCATGTTAAAGATGAAAAAAAATAAGGCTCAAAGCTGTTACTTGCCCGAGGTGACAAGCCTAGAAAGGGTCAGAGCAGGGACGTAGACCTGGAATCCTGATGCCAGTTCCTGGTCCTGCCGTTGAGAAGAAGCTGCCCAGTGCCTCCCAGTGGCCAAGTCAGACTAGACCCAGTTCCCCGGGGTTGCACAGAAGAGCTCCAGCAGCTACAATATTTCACCCTTTGATAAGGGTAAACATTCAAGAGGTGAGGCCTCCAAAAGAATTGATGAAAGAGGTGTATCAAGAAACCTTGCAGCTAAGGCTTAGATGGCAGCTTTTCTCCAACTCCATAAACAGCCTGACATTAACTTATCACCACCATGGAGACAGAACAGATTGTATACCTGGGCCATTGCAGACAGGAATCCAAAGCTCAGATGGCAAAGGGATTGGTAGTATGCTGTTCCCAAAGGTTGCAAATCATTCCCTTCGTGAATGGTCCCAACAGTTTGAAGAAAAGACAATACCAACTTGAGCATCTAAATTTGGGAAATTAAGAACATTCACAATGAAAAGGTCTCTTTAAAGAAAAAAAAGTGCAACACCATTGTTTTCCTGAGACCACCCACATGTTGGGAGATAATTCATAGACAGTGCTCTCATGGTGTAGATAATTCATAGACAGTGCTCTCATGGTGTAGTCTGAACTCCTGAATAGCTTGGGGCAGTCACCATGACAACGAGCTCATCTTAAAATAGCCATTTAACTCATCATTGGAACAATGACCTATGAGAAAGGAGTGGTCTCTCAGGATGGCTGGGAGTTTTCTTACAGCTCTTTTGTTCTTGGTTGCTCCAGCCCAGTTCTGTCTGTAACCCCACGTGCTAAGACACATGCCACAGTCTTTAAAGAAACAGAGTAACTCACCAGGAGGAACGTGCTTCAAATCTTATAAAGGAAAATATGAGAAACAGAATTGGTTTTCTGGGGCTTAATCACTAAACGAAAGTACAGTAAGACTCTTCAAGTCTACTTCTAAAGTTCGAAAATGGGGGAGGAAAAATCTTAAAAAGGCTGAATATCAGGTGAGCACTGGAAGTCCGATCCCTTTTCTAAACTGTGATCCTCTTGCTTGCTGTCTTCGTTTGCTCAACGCTAAGTGAGTGGCCAGTGCACTTAGGTTCTCTGGTACCATGTCCTGCTTCTTGTAGAAGTTTACGTGCCAGGCTTTAGAAACACTGAATCTTTGTAGATTCCCACTAGCTCTCTATAGCTGGAGAGTATTTCAGACAAAGTTGAAATTGTTGGAAATACTCTATTTTCTAGGGAATTTGTATTAATGGGCAAAATTCACATCTTTACTTAAGGTGGCCTGTCACTAGGTTGGAAATGCCCCTGTCACTTTTAATCACTGTATTTTAAGAATATATTTGGAGTTGTTTTTAAGTTCTAAATAGTAGCAGTAGTAATAATAGCTAACTTTTTCTCTGCACTTACCCATGTACCAGGCATGTTTTAAGCACTTTACAGAGGCTAACTCAGTGCCACTCAGCTACAAAGTGTTCAGTTAATTTTAATTTCTTGTTTAATTATTTCATCAGCCAAATCTCTTTACTGATTTGGTTGAGTTCCAGCTAGTTTCTTGCTATCTCTATTTCATATAAGACATGGATTTTTATGTAATTTTAAGGCAGTCATCATTTCCTCTGAGTGTTTTGAGGATCGGTACCACTTTGATTGAAGAACCACGTGACATCTCCCTCTACCACCCTCCCTCAAAGATACCTATTCTCTTCAGTCAACTCAAAGGTTGATAATCTCTAAGTAAACTGGTAGATTTCAAGTCCTCATAGTAGTAAGCCTCATGGTGATTATATCAGTGTTAACAAAGGGGAAGAAAATATCCTAGATTCTTAACGGAAAAAGGACAAGTTGGTCAAACAGACAGGAAACACTTAAGACAGACCATTAAATTAATTAAATATTAATTTGTGATAAATAGGACTGCATCAAAAATTTTCTTAAGAAATGATTAGGGAAGACACAAAACTGGGAGAGAATATTCACAACACATACCCGACAAAGAACTTACAGGCAGATTAAGGAGCCACTACAAATGAAAGCAAACAAATTAAAAATAGGCAAAACAGTTGAACACACACACTCCTCACAAAAGAAGGTATGTGAGTGACCAAATGAGCATATGAAAAGGTGGGAAACACTTAGGCATCAGGGAAATGCAACTGAGGTACCATTCTCACCCATTTGCATGACTAAAATATAAATGACTGACAGTAACAAATGTTGGTGAGGGTGTGGAACAACTGGAACTCTCATGCTTAGCTGGCAGGAGTGCAAAGGGATGTGCTTGGGACAGCTTTCTCATGCAGTTAGATGTAGACTTATACCCAGCCCTTCTACTCCTAGGTATTCACCCAAGAAAAAGAGAAACTTAAGTCCTCAAGATCTGTACAAAAATGTTCATAGTACTCTTACTATATAAAAACTCCAAACTGGAAACAATGCAAATATTTGTCAAAAAGCAAATGGATACATCAAAGTATAGGCATATGATAGAGTACTTATTCTTCAGTAAAAGGAACAACTACTGAATCGATTACATGGATGAACCTCGTAGGCACAAGAGAGTGCGTAGTGTTTGATTGCATTTGCATGAACTTCTAGAGTAGGCAAAACAATTACAGAATGAGAAGTCAGAAGAGTTCTTACCTCTTAGGGGTGGAGGTGGGCTATCTTGATGGAGTAGTGTTAAATGGTGTAGTCAGTAGTCAAAGAATCATTCAACTGAGACTTTGCACTTTATTTCTGTAATTTGTTTTTAATTGTCCGCATTACAAAATATTAATTCTTTGCAGCGAGATCAGAGAGCCCTTTGTATGAATTAAGTCATCTGTTGACTTATAGCCTAAATTATTAAAATTTAGCTAGATGCGTCATCATTACTTGTATCACCTGTATTTCTGGTCAGTGCCTTATCTCCTGTCAATAGCAGAGTCACTGAATTTATTTTATCTTATTCAGAGTAGGTCAGAATACTTTACAAATGAAATATAGACTGGGACAAATGCCTCTCCATGTACTTTTTGT
Organism: Monodon monoceros; assembly: GCF_005190385.1. Lineage (NCBI taxonomy): Eukaryota > Metazoa > Chordata > Mammalia > Artiodactyla > Monodontidae > Monodon > Monodon monoceros. The sequence continues at coordinate 93,765,829 of NW_021703767.1, read as the reverse complement.
TGTTGCAGAGTTCACATAAACCAAGCCAGGTCTACAAGGCCCCCAATGTTATACAGTTATTACTTTAGAGACCACAATGTTGTTATAAATTTATGGACCAGGACTTTTCTTTTTCTTGAAGGTGTACAAGGGAGAAGAAGCCACATTCCAAATCTCAGGCCTCCAGACCAACACAGACTATAGGTTCCGCGTGTGTGCGTGTCGTCGCTGTTTAGACACCTCTCAGGAGCTAAGCGGAGCTTTCAGCCCCTCTGCGGCTTTTGTACTACAACGAAGTGAGGTCATGCTTACAGGGGACATGGGGAGCTTAGATGACCCCAAAATGAAGAGCATGATGCCTACTGATGAACAGTTTGCAGCCCTCATTGTGGTTGGCTTTGCAACTTTGTCCATTTTATTTGCCTTTATATTACAGTACTTCTTAATGAAGTAAACAAACCCAGCAAAACTAGAGGTATGAATTTAATTAATGCTACACATTTTAATACACACATTTATTCAGATACTCCCCTTTTTAAGCCCTTTTGTTCTTTGATTTATATACTTGTTTTACAGATTTAGCTAGGAAAAAAATATCAGTGTTTTGGTGCACCTTTTTGAAATGCAAAACTAGGAAGAGGTTAAACTGGATTTAAAAAAAGAAGCAAACCAGATACCAAAAGCTAAAGCTAGCTTACGTTTTCTTTTAAATTTTTCAGATTTGCCTTTATTCTGTTTTCACTGATGTCTTTTGCAAGCCTTTGATTTTTTTTTCCATGTCACCATTTAGTAATTTATATTCACCTGTCACTTCTTATGTCTTGATCATCTGTACCTGTGAACGTGAATCACAGTGTGTGTAGTTACAGGGCTAGGATTTCAGTGTTGTCAGAGTATCACCACACAACCACACACAGAAGATGTGTTCACTCAGATAAGGCTGCCCTAAACAACCATTTTGTCACTCAGTTATTTAACTGTGTTTAGCTCATTGAGATCAAAACGTGTACTTTAAAATGTTTTAATAATCTGTATTTCTTTTGATTTTAACACTATGAGCTGCCTGTCTAAGAAATCAAGTAACCAAAATGCATCTATAAATTAAATTATGGAGCATTGTAGATTTTACCACATCAATTCATAGCAGTAACTTTTCGAGGGCATTGTGCAATAGTTAGTTTCCTTGTTCAGCTATTTTAAAAGCTGCTTTAACTTGTTTGTCTGTCTTTGTATATAACTACTTCTGATCTAATCACTAGAGTTATTATATTCTGTTATGTTTGACCAGAATTATATGACGAGAACTGGTGACAGTTTAGTGCCTCTGCCCATTGTCCATGACTTACACTAATTGTGATCAATCTTCTTACACATCAGCTCATTATTTTTGAAAAATTTGCCTTTAGGCTATTCAATGAAGTATCAAAGGAGTGACTGATCTTCAATAGCTTAATTCAGTGCACATAATACTAATCTAACAGCAGGTGAAAATTGATAAAGCCCAAAAGAGTCATCTCAATTTGTAGTTCTATTCTTGTGGGGTTGACCTGGCCATGTGTGGAGAGGGAATGGTATTTGGTGGTAATAAGCACAGGGTGTTTGGGGGTCAAGGAGCCTAGATTATCTCCCTGGATCTGTCACTAACTTGCTGCGTGATCTGAACACGTCACTTTACCTCTCTGTGCCTCAGTTTTCCCATGCATTAAAAATAAAAAATAAAATGGGGATTCTAATGTTCGTAAGTGCTTTGAGATCCTTGATCTATAGGTGCTATTGGAGTGCAAAGTGTTACTCTTGCGTGTTTATTCTGAGTCATGAGATAATCAATTTTAACCCAAAGTCATTGGATTATTTATATGAAGTCCATAATGTTCGCGTACCTCAGGGACATTTAAGAGTTGGAGGTGCAAATATATTCCAAAAGGGTGCAACAGACACAGTGTATCCCCCTGCTTCTGTTTTTGTATATTTTTGCTACTTGGTTTTTCTTGATCATAGCTATTTTGTGCTTGGTCTGTGTTGTCTTAAAATGCAGTATCCTGTACTAGCTTATAATATTCCCATACCAAAGTCATGGGGAAACCAACATTATTTTGTTTTTGGTTTATTTATACTATATTCTGCATACAGTACTTTAAATGCCAATTACAGTGCAATCTTTATTTATTGTAAAATTTTTTAAATGTACTTATGTACTAATTTTCCCTTGTAGCATGTTATTTTTTTGTGTTTTATACTTTTGTAATTTTAGGTCAGTCTCGTTCCTTGGCAACATCTGTAGTATTGTCATTCTTCTGACATTTTCTTGTGTTTTTAAAGATAAAGAGCATCTAGTGCATTAAATGCCAAAAAAAATCCATTGTCAGCGATTGAAACGTTTACATGTACCCAAGAAAAACATAATCATCTCTTGAAAGAAAGTGCTAAGATCAATGAATTATTCTGTGTGCCTACGTTGATGTAATAAGTACTACTAGAAAGTTCTGTATTTTGTTATTGACTAGAATAATTAGTTTAATTAGCCTTGCAAACTGATGGCATCAAGGTGAAATTTTTTTGCCAAAGTTCTGGCCTTGCAAAACTCATGCCTCTATTTAAATGTGTATTATGATCCACTGTAACACTGCATCTGCATTTTTGGAAACCATCTCATGCAGGTGTTTTGGGGAGAAGACATTTTTTAAGCAATGAAGATTCAACTGAGTACGAGAACCCTGTCTGCAGGAGAAAAAAATAAGTCCCTTTTTTGGAAACACTTCAGAACTGCTGCTATAAAGAAATTCTCTGAATTGGTTGGATTTTTTTTTAATGAAATAATACTTTACTTTAAGCCAAAATTGCTATGAATATTTGATCTTTGAGATTTTCATACTATCTATCTGTTTAACCACCAGAAAGCTGTTGTTGTGTGTGAAACACTAGCTGACGGCACTTTATTTTATTGCTCTCCCTTATTCGGTATCATTATAATCCCTTCAGTCAAAAAGTTGTTACACTATCTGGCACTGTTTTCTATCACAGATATGTATATGTGATATTGATATAACTATATATATATTGCCATTACACATGAACAATAAAATAAAGTGTTATGTTAACCTTCTCTCTTTGCCCTTTTGTAATATGTAGGAACGAGTGAGTGGCTTTCTGATGCTCTATATGTCAAACTCCTCCCTGGCACAAGAAATTCCAGTCATGTGAAGCAAAATGCCCTTTGTCCTCAAAGAAATTGTTTAAAAAGAAAACAACTTTTTAAAAAGATTTTTTGCATATTACCTGCCTTGTTCTTATCAACTTGAAACGTTGGCATTTTCTAACCGTGTTTTGTTGGCTACAGTAATTCAGTATTCCTGTCAAAATTGAAAAGTGCCCTAACTGAATGTGTTTGAATGTTATCCTTGCACAGTTCTTTAAATTGAAAGACAAAATGTTTTACCTCACTGTTGGACATACATTCCAAGCTTTTCAACTTTAGGAGAAAAAAAAAATAATCATATGTTTTCCTGTAAATTTTAGACTATTTCATATACATTGTATTAAAACTGCCATATCAATTTTAATGTATAGATTTTGCAAATACTATGCTATATGTAATACCTAACTGTATCTGTAGTGTATATGTAATATATTTATGCCCAATAAATGTTTTAATTCTTTCTGACTTAAGTAGGGTTCTTCTGCCATGAATAGGATTGCTTTTGTTGTTGTTACTTTTTAAAAACTTAAACCACATCCCAGAAGTTGTAAATTCAAATGTGTTTATAGGCCAGGCAAGCGGCACAGCGCAGGGTGTTTGTTTGCTGTACCGTCTAAAGGGGCGGCTGCCACCCTGCTCCTGGTTGAGGTCCTGCAGGATTGCCACCCACAATCACGTAGGCTGATGTTTCAGAAGTAAAGCAACTACACCCCAATTTAAAAAAAAAAAAAGCAGCGGCAGCTACAAATCCAGATCTCCCTAAATGGGCCAACTAACATGGGATTGCGGACCGTAAAGGCCCATGGGCTGTCAGTCCTTTGTCAGAGTCTGTGGGGATAAAGAGTGTGTCTTTAACATTTTATCTATATACCAGACTCAGGAGCCCAGGTCTAGCTCTTTTCACTTAGCACCTGGGGTGCACCTTCTCCATGACGGACTCGCACAGTTTTGACCCCCTTCCTTCCTCCGGGTCTCATTCAACAACAACAATAGCAATAAAGTGTAGTGTTCCCACTACAGTCATGGTTTCACCCTGATGTTTAGATTGTTTTGCTAGGAATCCCTACTATCTTTTTTTTCCCCTGAGGGAAAAATGAATGGGGGAACCGACTGTTTATAACTAAAAGCTTTCTTTCGCATAAAGAATGGTGATAATCATTCTTTTGGGTAAAAGTGACAAGTTGAACACATCAAATTTTGCATGCTCCCGACACTCCACTCCTGAAAACACAGTAAAGGATTTTTTTTTTAAGTCATAACTGCTCTCAACACAGAAGAATGGGAATTGTTAGCACCAGAAGTTTGGAAACCTGACTGAAGAAAGCTGAGTTCTCATTTAGCGGGGGAGAAAATGAGCACCAACTCAATTTACACGCAGAAGGCTCAAAAACTGACAGAAGCATGTCACTTTAAAGTGAGGGTGAAGAGGGAGAGGCGCCTCAAATAGTATTGGTAGAAAGCTGCTAAAAGTGCCATTACATCTACAAAATCCCTCCCTACTTTCAGCTGGACAACTGCTCCTCCGCCCTTGCAGAAACCAAAAGTTTATCCACAGGAGAAGGTAAAATAGGCCCTGGACTTAGCGAATGTTCGTCTTACCGGAAGATGAAGTGGTTCAGCCAGAGCACCCTTTGGTGATACTTCTCAGCCTTGGCTACACAGTGACACCACCCGGGAAGCTTTTCAGAATCCCTGTGTTCAGACCCTCCACCAATAAGATGAGTATTTCTGGAGTATCAACGTTTTTTAAAGCTCCCCAGGTGATTCCATTGTACAGCCAAGATCGAGAACCACTGTCCTACGGTGGAACTCTTGGTCAACAATCCTCTATCAGCTTTTTAGTCCTCCAGCTTAGCCAAAGGTAACCTGACATCTGATGAAAGCTGCTAACATGAATGAAAAGTCCAAAGCCAACAACTTGGCTTTCTGAAGAAGAACCTTCAGAAAATGATCCTATCCCCAGAGAGATGAGGAAAAAGCAAGTCATCTGTAGACTAAGGATAGGATGCTATGGAAGAAGGACACGTGAAGAACACGGAAACGTTCTTGGAAATTAGAAACTCAGCAGAAGGGCTGGAAGCTGGAATTGAGACTAACCTAAAAACAGAGCAAAAAACGCAAAGATAAGATCAGGATCAGACCAGGACATTCAATATCTAAATAATAGGGACTTCAGATAGAATAGAAAGTGTAGGGGAGGAAATCATCAAACATCTGAGTTTCCGTAGGGAGAGGGCACGAGGGAGCTCACCACAGCGGATGGGACGAGAGCCCCTGTCAAGGCACACCATCTTGAAATTTCCAAACAGTGGGGACCAAGAGAAGCTCCCCAACACGATGAAAAATCGGTCACACGGAAGCGCTAGAAGTCAGAGTAGATGTGTGTTTCTCAGTAGCAACACTGGAAGCGAGGAGTCCATCAGGCAGGTATGTCAAGATTTTGAAAGAGAAAGGTTTCCCACCTGCTTACTCTCAGTCAAGGGTAAAGTATCATGAAGCCATTTTTAGAAATTGGAGCCCTCACAACTTTGCCTCCCATGCACCCTTCCTCAGGAAGCTGCTAGAGGGTATGCTCTCCTATATGAGTGGATAAACCAAGAAAGAAGCATCCATGGGATTCTGCCTTCAGTGCTGTTCATGCAGGTCAGAAGTTGGCTCTCTGGCCCTTTGCCTCAGAAGGATTTATGCAGCTTTCATTTTATCCCTTCCCTACCCCCCAGTCATGGTGGGTGAGCACACGCACACACACACGCACACACACACACACACGCATACACTTCCCTCTACAGAGGAAAGACAGAATGACCCTTCTAAACACTTTACCTTGGGCTAATTAAACCAACAATTAAATCTTTGTACCGGCACTGGTACCCTTTATTCAGGGTGGTAACTTAAAAAAAGTTCCCACCTCCACTGCTAGACTCTAAGTGCCTTAAAAGCTGGGGGAAGGGAACATGTACCCAGGGCAGCAAGTCTCAGTCAGCTCTGCAGCACACAGCATATTCTCTGGCACATAATAGAAGCTAAAAAAAGGTTTGTTGGATTCAGTTGACTGACTTGGTCAGAAAAGTTCACATAGCGGTGATGAGAGCCATAAGATACTCGCTGCTCCAAACTAGTCTTTTGCCACCGTGTGTTATTTTGGGTGCAGTATTATGATTTTTTTAAAATTATAGGCAATAAATTAAAATGTGGCAATTTCCCACAAAATACTGGGATTCCAGATTTCACTGAAGTTTGAGAGACCCGGAAACTCTAGGTCTTGTTCTGAAATGGTGCTTATGGACAGGGGTGAATAGTAGCTGTCCTTGTTAGTTGGCATTTGCTCTGCACCTGACCACATTTCCCACCAAATCCCGGACATGGATATGGATGGTGATGTCTCATCTAACAGAAGAAAATTTCTTGGCCTTGTTTCCATCAACAGTGAGAAAACGGGGGGGGCGGGACTTCCAAGAATGATGGAGCGAGGGTGTCTGTAAATCTGCTTTTCCATAGAAGCAACAACAACAAACAACTTGTCCCGAAAGTTCTAAAAACTTTTTCAGAGCTCCAGAAATTAACCAAATGCTTATAACAATCTGAACCTTGGTAAGAACTGCAGGTTTTTTGATATTTTAACCCAGTCTACGCCGTACACCCTACCCCACCCCAGCTCCACACTAGTCTTGAAAAACAGCAGCCCTGCAACCACTAGAGGGAGCACACGGGGTTTGGAGCACCTCAAAATGGCTCATCCCAGCGCATTGTCGCCATCTAACCTGTCTCACAGGCTCTCTGGAAAAGCCCCACTGGCAGGGTGGTTGTATTTAACTTGCCTCAGAGCTCACTCTGTGGGAAAGCCTTATACCCAGGGCATTTGTTGAAAGATAGTCAGTGCAATTGTTTAACCCTGCAGCTACTTGAGGCTGCAATACCAGCGGGGGTAAACAAGAGCTGGCCCAAAACTGCAAGATCTGGGGAATGAGATGTCCTCGGGGGCTTTTAAAAGCTTGCAACATAGTTCTTGGGGTCTAGAAGGCCATGTGCATGTGTAGGGCTGTGTGCATGCTCAGCAAAGACCTGAGAAGGCCCCGATTTCACTTCTGACTGATCTTCAGGCCTTGTGCGGTCAGGGAGCGACGGTTAAGGCAGAATTGTAAATTCCCTGTGCATTGAAGGTGTGCTCCAGCATACAGAGCCCCTTGACTTTGTCAAGGGGGACTGACTGGCTCAAGGCATTTAAGGAAATCTGTGAGCATTCTTTAACTGACCATTAAACGCAACAGATATTCTAGTGGCCAGACGCAAAGAAAGAAGTCTGGAAGGATACAATCTGAATTCATAACTTGGATTAACCCTAGTGAGGAGTCGGGAGGTGATGATCAAAGAGAATTTTAGTCTTAACTGCAATAAGTTCGCCTTTTAGATGAAAGATGAATTTATGTATTGTGTAATAAAAATTAGTTTTATGGTAAACAAAACCATACAGAAGAAATAAAATTCCTCCCACTTTTCTGAGCCAAAGGATAAATAAAGATGCTCCTCAATTTTTTCCCCTAGGACAAAGGTACAGATTTTGTTTTCTATCTGAACAAGTTATAAGAGAAATGTGTTCAATTTGGATAAACACAATTTCTTGCAGTCATGAGCCATTGAATGCTTATGATTTTCCACTATAGCATTGTTTGCCAAAGTGAGGAGGCATAGAAGATAGCTAAGTGGTTATTGTCAACACCTTTTAAATTATGTAGTTTTTGTCATCTGGGCTAGGGAAAATTGTAACTAGCATATCAAAGAGAAGCATAAGATTAAAGTGGATATTTAAGTTTACAAAAGAAACAGAACAAGTAAATAGTGTAGGTGCTACTCAGATATGGCAGAAATCATAGGGCTGATAAGCAAATGACTAAAGTTTGAGAACAATGCACTGTGGAACCCTGCCTTCTAAAAATACAAATGGATCTATGCAACACAACATGTTTTGTGTTAGCGGCTGCAAATATATTCTTTTTTTCCTCAGGTGAAAAGAGTTATTTTAGGGAAAAAGGAGTGGGCATAAAAATCACAATCCACACGGAGTTGGAAATTGAACTGAACTAGAAAGTTCATATAGCTGATCCCTACCAGCCTCAATAACCTGCTTTTACCTTCCTGTCTTACCGTGCATATCTTCACATTTGATACTTAGGAATATTCACAAGACTAAGAATTAGCTTTCCTTTTTTTTTAAATTAAGAAGTTGAATATTTTATTATTAAACTGTTTATTTTCCTGCAAGGCTGTTGCGTCACTGTATGAAAACAGCACCGCAAACACAGTATATTTTGCAAAATTAAGATAGTAACGTTCTGCATTGGACACTATACAACTAACAAACTTTTCGCCACTGCCAGTTATTTCCAGTGGGAAGATCGTTGAGTATTTTGACCCAAATCCAGGGATGGCTGTAAGCAAGTTACAATATCATATAAGGCTTAAGATAGCAATATTATCCTGAATTACATAATTTTTATAACTAGTTTCACCACAGATAATTTCAGGAATTCTGAATATTATAACTGGAGACTAGCCCAAAAATCATAGGGTGTTGTGGAAAAGATGCATAGTGTTTATCTGAAGTCATTAGGAGGTTAAGGGGTGTTTTCTTCAGGAAACATTGTTGCAAGTAGTTTCTTTCGCTGAAAATTGCTTTTTAAAAATCCACCACTAATTTAAGACAACTATGCTAGATTAAGTTGTTTGAAACTAGTTTATTTAGGGGTTCCATTTTCACTCAATAGATTTTATGTATTTCTCATACACTCCTTCACTCATTAGGTCATCTAGTTCTGAAGAGTTACTGAGGGTCATCTTGATCAGCCAACCATCTTCATAACAAGATTTGTTGACAAGTCCTGGATTTTCTGCTAGAGCTTCACTAATTTCAGTTACTTCTGATAGAGGAGAATAGAGTTCACTACTAGCTTTCACACTTTCCAAAGCACCAAATTCCTCTTGTTTGTTCAATTTTGTCTCAACTTCAGGCAGACTACAGTAAACAACAACTCCTAAAGCTTCCTGTGCAAAATTGCTGATTCCCACTGTTCCAACACTGTTTTCTGTTGGTACCCATTCATGTTTGTCTGTGAATTTATGCACCGACACCAGAGCAGGGCCGGTGCACCAAGCCCAGAGAGCGCCCGCCCACAGTCCCCAGGGCCGCAGCGGTCAGGGGCGCACTGGGCACAGCGATGGCCCGCAGCCTACAGACTGCGGCCTGCACGCTCCGTGCCGCTTGCAGAGCCCTGTTCACAGTAAGAATTAGCTTTTCTAAACTTACGGTGCTTTTGCCGGAACCCTGAAGGTTCAATAATGTTATTTTTGCAGAGCCTGAGATAAGATATAATAGATTTTGGTTTTGCAATAGTCATGTGCGAGAGAAGGAAAACCTAATGGGTCTCTTTTGATTGGTCTGCCACTGCCTCCTCTGGGCAGTGAGCTAGGGGCATCCTGTCCCACCTCCAACTCCATCCACTTGGTTCTCCACAAGTTGTTGTGTTTTTCAAAAAATCCCTTGCCCAGACTTAAGGACATTAATCTAGGAATGGGTCCCTAACCATTTGGGATTAAGAATCAAGTTAGTCTTGCTCTAATGCCAGAACTGCAAGATGAAAACCTTGAAAATTTTGAGCAACTGGTTTTCTTGGTGTAGAGTAAGCCAGTGGTTGGTAAGAGAAAACTGGCAGGAAAAGAGAAGCAAAAAAGAGGGGCAAAGATGTGATAGGAGATCCCTAGTTAAGGCCCCATTTATTCTGTCCTTAGGTTCTCTGAGACCTCTTCCCTGCTTTCCTTATGCCCCCTTGTGTTTAAGCTATTTGGACTTGGGTTTCTGACACCAGAGACCGGAAGGTTCCCAACTAGGATAGAAAGCACGTAAGACCTATCTCGTATTGCAAAATGGGTTTATTTAAATTATTATATACAGGAGAGTGATCAAGACGGCAGAATAGTAGGACGTGAAGCTCACCCCCTCCCACAAACACAACAAAAATACATCTACATGGGGAACAATTCTCACAGAATACCTACTGAACTCTGGCAGAAGACCTCAGACTACTGAAAGGGCAAGAAAATCTCCACATAACTGGGTAGGAAACAAGAAAAGAAAAAAAGGCGAGAGAGAAATCGGGCTGGGACCTGCACCCCTGGGAGGAAGCTGTGAAAGAGGAAAGGTTCCTGCACCCTGGGAAGCCCCCTCTCCCTGGCGGGGAGATCAGCCAGGACAGAGGGGTAGCTTCAGAGCCTCAAAGGAAAGCACAGAAGCTGGTTTGTGGCAGCCGGAGCAGAGGGAGAACTGCACAGTCAGTGCCACCACCCTGCACTCCCCAGGCTGACGTGCATGTCCGCCAGTGCCGGCAGGGGCTGGGTGCTGGAACTCAGGCTTTGGAAATCAGAACCAAGGAGAGGACTGGGGGTGGCTGTGTGGAGACAGACGTGGGGGGCTGGAATTCAGTGCGACTTCAGGAGGGGGTGTACATAGAGGAAGTCTGGGCCACCTTAGAGGCCAGGTGCCATTGTTTGTGGGGGGGGGTGCCCGAGGGGAGTGGCGGGACCTGGATTGTAGCCTTTTTCCCTGTGCGTGCACTCACAGAGAGGAGGACACTGGCTGCACAGGCTCCAGGGGCAATGGCAGACCCCTGCCACCTCCCTCCCAAACCCCGGGAGCAGTCTCAGGCCACTGACACTGCCCCCGCCCTGGATGCCAGGAGTGGTCACGCCCCCCTGCCACCTCCCTCCCAGACTCCAGGAGTGGTTGCAAGCCATGTCCACATGCATAGCGTATCCCTGGGGCATGCCTGAGCTGCCTGCCACTGCCAAAAACCCCAAGACTGGGCACCAGCCACCGCATCTGCACACCCCCTATCAAGGGGATAATGACCAACACACACTGAGGAAACAGGTGACAGGCATCCATACTAAAAACAGCCCTCACATCAAATATATTGAACTCACACAAGCTACACAGGGATGATCCCACATATAAATAGCCCTCCAAGACCACTGTAGATAAATGTTTCTCCTAAATTCACAGAGTAAGAGAAATATAAGTAAAATGAAGAAACAGAGGAACTACTTCCAGTTAAAAGACCAAGAGCACTCCCCTGAAAGAACCGACAATGAAGCAGACCTCTTCAGTCTAATAGACACAAATTTCAAAAAGGAGATAATGAGAATACTGAAGGAATTAAGAAAGGCTATCAACAGAAATGCAGAGTACTGTAAAAAGGAACTAGAAACTATAAAGAGGAACCAAGAAAAATTAGAAAACTCATTTGCAGAGACAGAAGCTGAGCTAAAGGCAATGAAGAGCAGAATGAATAATGCTGAAGAAAAAATAAGTGACCTGGAAGATAGGATAATGGAAATCACCCAATCAGGACAGCAGACAGAAAGTCAAATTAAAACAACAAAAAAAAATAAAAGCAATATAAGACACCTATGGGATAATATAAAGCATGCCAACCTACACATAATAGCAATTCCAGAAGGGGAAGAAAGAGAAAAAGGGATCCAAAATATATCTTAAGAAATTATAGCTGAAAATTTCCCAAACCTAAAAAAGGAAGCAGATATCCAGGTACAGGAAGCATAGACGGTCCCAAACAAGATAAACCCAAAACAGACCTACAACAAAACATATTATAATAAAAATGGCAAAAGTTAACATAAAGAGAGGATTTTAAAGGTAGCAAGAGAAAAACACAGTTAATTACAAGGGAACCCCCATAAAGCTATCAGCTGATTTCTCTACAGAAACACTGCAGGCCAGAAGGGAGTGGCAAGATATATTCAAAGTCCTAAAAGGGAAAAATCTGCAACCTAGGATACTCTACCCAGCAAGATTATCACTTAGGATAGAAGGAGAGATTAAAAAAAAATTTTTCAGACAAGCAAAAACTAAATGAATACAGCAATACTAAACCTATCCTAAAGGAAATATTAAAAACTCTTCTCCAAAGAGAAAAGAAGTAAGAATCTACAGGAAAGAGAAAATCACAATTGGAAATCACTTAAATAAGCCAGTACACAGATTTTTTAAATCAAAAAATTTTCTGTGAAAGTGATGATAGCGCACAATGAACAGCAGAAGGATGAACCTGAAGATGTAAAAGATGACATCAAAATCATGAAATATGGGGAAGGAGAGTAAAAAAGTGTAGTTTTTTGTTTTTGTTTTTCCTAGAATGTGTTTGAGCCTATATGACTACCAGTCTAAGGTAAATAGATATAGGAAGCAGTTAACAAACTATGTTTTGATCAAATCAAAAACATACAAATCAAAACATACAAATAGATTCACAAATCAAAAACATACAATAGAGTCACTGAAACCAAAAAGAAGAGAATATAGGTATAATACAAAAGAAAATCATCAAGCCACAAAAGGAAAAACAAAAAGAAAAGGAAAGGGACAAAGAAGAAATATAAAATCAATGGGAAAACAAGGCTGAAAATGGCAATAAGTACATATCTATCAATAATTACCTTAAATGTCAATGGAATAAGTGCTCCAATCAAAAGACACAGAGTGGCAGATTGGATTAAAAAAACAGGAGCCTACAATATGCTGTCTACAAAAGACACACTTTAGGGCAAAGGACACACACAGATTGAAAGTGAGGGCGTGGAAATAAATATTTCATGCAAATGGAAATGACAAGAAAGCGGGGGTCATGATACTCGTATCAGACAAAATAGACTTTAAAACAAAGGCTATAAAGAAAGATAAAGAAGGACACTATATAATGATAAAAGGATCAATACAAGAAGAGGATTTTACACTCATCAACATACATGCACCTAATATAGGAGCACCCAAATACATAAAACAAATACTAACAGACATAAATAGAGAAATTTACAGGGATACAATAATAGTAGGAGACTTTAACACCCCACTCACATCAATGGACACATCTTCCGGTTAAAGAATCAATAAGGCAACAGAGATACAAAATGATGCAATAGAACAGTTAGACTTAATTGATATTTTCAGGACATTACGTCCAAAAAAATCAGAATACACATTCTTTTCAAGTGCACATGGAACATTCCCTAGGATTGACCACATACTAGGGCACAAAACAAGCCTTAACAAATTTAAGAGGATAGAAGTTATTTCAAGCATCTTTTCTGACCACAACAGTATGAAACTAGAAATCCACCACAGAAAGAAAAATGAGAAAAAAACGATTACATGGAGACTAAACAACATGCTACTAAAAAAACCAATGGGTCAACGATGAAATCAAAAAGGAAATTTAAAAACACTTTGAGAAAAATGACAATGAAAACACAACCATACAAAATCTATGGGATGCAGCAAAAACAGTCCTTAGAGGGAAGTTCATAGCAATACAAGCCTTCCTCAAAAAACAAGAAAAATCTCAAACAACGTAAGTTACCACTTAAAAGAATTAGAAAAAGAAGAACAAACAAAACCTAAAGTCATCAGAATGAAGGAAATAATAAAGATCAGAGAGGAAATAAATAAATCAGAGATTAAAAAAATAATAGAGAAAATCAATAAAACCAAGAGCCAGTTCTTTGAAAGGATAAACGAGATTGACAAATCTCTGGCCAAGCTCACCAAGAAGAAAAGAGAGAACACAAATAAACAAAATAAGAAATGAAAAAGGAGACATTACAACTGATACTGCAGAAATACAAAAAAAAAAAAGGCTGTAAAGGACTACTATGAACAATTATATGCCAAAAAATTCAACAACCCAGAAGAAATGGACAAGTTTCTAGAGACATACAGCCCACCAAAACTAAATCAAGAAGAAATAGATAATTTGAACAGACCAATCATTTGAAGTGAAATAGAATCTGTAATTTAAAAACTCCCTACAGGGCTTCCCTGGTGGCGCAGTGGTTGAGAGTCTGCCTGCCGATGCAGGGGACACAGGTTCGTGCCCTGGTCCGGGAAGATCCCACATGCCACGGAGTGGCTAGGCCCGTGAGCCATGGCCGCTGAGCCTGCGTGTCCAGAGCCTGTGCTCTGCAACAGGAGAGGCCACAACAGTGAGAGGCCCGCGTACCGCAAAAAAAAAAACAAAACAAAACTCCCTACAAACAAAAATCCAGGACCAGATAGCTTCACAGGCAAATTCTACCAAACATACAAAGAAGAATTTATACCAATACTTCTCAAACTCTTCCAAAAAACTGAAGAGGAAAGAACACACCAAAGAACATTCTATGAAGCCACCATCACCCTAATACCGAAACCAGACAAAGATACCATCAAAAAAGAAAATTACAGGCCAATATCTTCGATGAATATAGATGCAAAAATTCTCAACAAAATGTTAAACCAAATCCAACAGCACATTAAAAAGATCGTACACCATGAACAAGTTGGATTCATCCCAAATTCACAAGGATGATTCAACATATGCAAATCAACCAGTGTGATACACCACATAAACAAGAGACAAAAACCACATGATCATCTCAGTAGATGCAGAAAAAGACTTTGATAAAATTCAGCATATATCCATGATAAAATCTCTTACCAAAGTGAGTATAGAGGGAACATATCTCAAAATAGTAAAAGCTATTTATGACAAACCCACAGCCAATATAATAATCACTGCTAAAATCTGGAACAAGACAAAGATGCCAACTCCCATGACTTCTATTCAACACAGTATTGGCAGTCCTAGCCACAGCAATCACAGAAGAAAAAGAAATAAGTTATATCCAAATTGGAAGGCAAGAGATAAAATTGTCATTATATGCAGATAATATGACACTACATATAGAAAACCCTAACAACTCCACACAAAAACTACTAGAACTGGACTTCCCTGGTGGCGCAGTGGTTGAGAGTCCGCCTGCCGATGCAGGGGACATGGGTTCATGCCCTGGTCCGGGAAGATCCCACATGCCGTGGAGCGGCTGGGCCCGTGAGCCATGGCCGCTGAGCCTGCGCGTCCAGAGCCTGTGCTCAGCAATGGGAGAGGCCACAACAGTGAGAGGCCCGTGTAGTGCAAAAAAAAAAAAAAACGACTAGAATTGAAATTCAGCAAGGCAGTAGGATACAAGATTAACATACAGAAACTGGTTGAATTTCTTTACACCAAAAATGAAATGTCATAAAGGAAAAGCAACCCAGAAAATAAAATACTTAGGAATAAACCTCACCAAGGAAGTGAAAGAGAACTATAAAACATTAATAAAGGAAACTGAAGATGATTCAAAGAAATGGAAAGATATCCCATGCTGTTGGATTGGAAGAATTAATATTGTTAAAATGGCCATAGTACCCCAAACAATCTACAGATTTAATGCAATCCCTATCAAATGACCCATGACATTTTTCACATAACTAGAACAAATAATCCTAAAATTCATATGGAACCATAAAAGACCCAGAATTGCCCAGGCAATCCTGAGGAAAAAAAATAAAGCAGGAGGCTTAACCTTCCCAGACTTCATACAATACTAGAAAGCTACAGTAACCAAAACGGCACGGTATTGGCACAAAAATAGACATATGGATCAATGGAACAGAATAGAGAGCCTGAAATAAACCCACACACCTAATTAATTAATTGATTAATCTTTGAAAAAAAAAGAGGTAAGAATATACAAAGGGAAAAAGGCAGTCTCTTCAGCAAGTGGTGTTGGGAAAGTTGGACAGCTGCATGTAAATCAGTGAAGTTAGAACACACCCTCTCACCATACACAAAAATAAACTCAAAATGACTTAAGGACTTAAACATAAGACATGACACATAAAACTCCTAGAAGAGAACATAGGCAAAACATTCTCTGACATAAATTGTACCAATGTTTTCTTAGGTCAGTCTCCCAAGGCAATAGAAATAAAAACAAAATTAAGCCAATGGGACCTAATCAAACTTACAAGTTTTTGCACAGCAAAGGAAACCATAATAAGAAAAGACAGCCTACAAATGGGAGAAAATACTTGCAAACAATGCAACAAAAAAGGGCTTAATTTCCAAAATATACAAACAGCTCATACAACTCAACAAAAACAAAAAAAACAAACAACCCAATCAAAAAAGTGGGCAGAAGACCTAAAGAGACATTTCTCCAAGGAAGAAATACAAATGGCCAATAGGCACATGAAAAGATACTCAACATCGCTAATTATTAGAAAAATGCAAATCAAAACTACAATGAGGTACCACCTCACACCAGTCAGAATGGCCGTCATTAAAAAGGTTACAAATAACAAATGCTGGAGAGGGTGGGGAGAAAAGGAAACCCTCCTACACTGTTGGTGGGCAAGTAAGTTGGTGCAGCCACTATGGAAAACAGTATGGAGGTTCCTCAGAAAACTAAAAACAGAATTACCATATGATCCAGCAATCCCACTCCTGGGCATATGTCCAGACAAAACTGTAATTCAAAAAGGCACATGCACCCCTATATTCATCACAGCACTATTCACAATAGCCAAGACATGGAAACAATCTAAATGTCCATCAACAGAGGAATGGATAAAGAAGATGTGGTACATATATACAATGAAATATTACTCAGTCATAAAAAAAGAATGAAATAATGCCATTTGCAGCAACATAGATACAACTAGAAATTATCACACTAAGTAAGTCAGAAACAGAAAGACAAATACTATATGGTATCACTTATAGTGGAATCTAAAATATGACACAAATGAACCTATCTATGAAAGAGAAACAGAATCACGGACATAGAGAATAGACTGGTGGTTGCCAAGGGAGAGGGGGGTGGGAGAGGGATGGATTGAGAGTTTGGGATTAGCAGATGCAAACTGGTATATATAGCATAGGTAAACAACAAGGTCCTACTGTATAGCACAGGGAATTATGTTCAATATTCTGTGATAAACCATAATGGAAAAGAATATGAAAAAGAATGTGTATATGTATAACTGAATCACTTTGCTGTACAGCAGAAATAACACAACATTGTAAATCAACTATACTTCAATTTAAAAAAGTAATAAAAACAATAAATAAATTAGGATACACAATGTACCAAATGCACAACCTCAAAGATTTCTGTGCTGGGAATTTATTCAGATTTGGCCTTTTCCTTTGTGTGTTTTCATTTTGTTTTTACTTTTCCAATCATATATGCTGAATTTAGGAAATCTATATTTTTTAATTTAACAAAATGATGCTGAATTGGAGCACTAATTGATGAGCACTTGACAAGCATCATATCACTTATGCCTCATAACAACCCTTTGAGGCAATTATAGCTATCTCCCCTTGAAGCACAGGGTGCTCAAGTAATTTGAGCATATACGTGTTGATGGAGAATTCAAGCCTGGCTCTAATTAATTTCTGAGGCCAGTATACTCTAACCCTGTGCCATGCTGCCTGCCAGAACCCTTCAGGATCTCTCCTCTTGTGGTTATCTTTAACTGATGTGAACAGCAAAGGTACCAGCATTGAACTTCAATCTCATAAATAATGTGGTGTTAAGACAAGGTTTAAAAAAGTATTAAAGGAGAAGCAGCTGTAGTTTTGACCTTCAGGCTTGAGTCCATCCCCTCACTACCATCTTCTGCCCTCCTGATGAAAGGCACCAGGGGTACTCATACAAGAGTCAGATGTTTGACTAAGGAGTGATCGTACTTCTAAAAGACAGACTGAGACTCCTCTGAGAAAAGGAATAAAAACTCTGGGTTCTGAGCTTTGGTTTCCTCCAATGTAAGGCAAATTTTGAACTACATAATCGAAAGTCCTTAACTTTATGATTCTATGAAGACTGGACTCTTCTGAGGTAGGTGGGCTTCTGTCCAAACTACAATTCCTTGACTGATATAATCAGGGGACGAGGTCCCCTGGCAAGGTCCTCCACATATGCACAGCCTTAGACTTTGAGAAAATTGCCCCCAAGCCAACTGTAAACACCTGCAATTCGGATTGCAGAACTGCCAGCCAGGAAGAATGCCCAGCCAACACCAGTACTCTCACTGCTCAGGGAACACAGTACATTTCTACAACGCTCATTTCAGATGCTTACCACACAGCAGTTAGGAAATTGGAAGCGGTATAGGGAGGGAGATCAAGATGGCAGAGGCGGATGTGAAGCTCACCTCCCCCCACAAACACATCAGAAATGCATCTACATGTGGAACAATTCTCACAGAAAACCAACTAGAAACTGGCAAGAGATCTCCTACACAGCCAAAGCTGCAAGAAAGATCTCTACATAACCAGAGTAGGATGGGAAAAAAAAGTCCTCAGGATGGGACTCTGCCCCTGGGAGTGATCTGTAAGGAAGAGAAGGTCCACGTGGGCAGACCTTCACCCTGGGGAAGCCCTCTTGCCTGCTGAGAAATCTTCTGGGACAGATAGAGGGGCTGGAGAAGCATGCCTGTGTGGGCTTCCTAACATCGGGATGGAGAGAGACATGCACCAACGGCTGGCTGCCGACTTGCCGAGCTTCCCAATCGGAAGGGGCAAACACCCAGGGCCCCTTCACTCCACACCGCAGCATGGCGTGAGATCATGGCAGAGATCTGGTCTAGCTGCGCAGAGACAGACAGGGCACCTGGGGTGTGATCTGGGCCAAACCGTGGAGCCCATTGTCCATGCGTGCACAGTACAGGTGTGGCTGCAGTGCACACTGTCGGTGCACATCAGGTGGCACCACAGGAACAGGCAGGCGCTGGGTGCTGAGTCTTGGATGGACAGGCCCTGGGCAGGAATACGTGACTGTTCATTTCCAAGTGGGAGCGCTCCAGCTCCACCCACTTTACACCACCTCTGGGGCAGACAGATCCTGGGAGAGGTCTACCACAGAGGCAGCCCAGGTCCCAGGTGGCAGCACAGCCATCTCCATTCCTGTAGCCACAGTCCACCAAACCCCGCCTACTCCACACAACAGCCTAGCACTAAGTCTCAGTTGAACAAAATGGAGAAAGTGATGCGACTTTGGGCTGCTTCTGGAAGGAACTGCAGACACCTACACAGATGATGCATAGGTTCACTGTGACCACATGAGCCTTACTTGCTTTAGTGAACACCAACTTTGGGGCAAGGCATGCACTCAAGGACAACAGAACCTGATCAAACCCGACCCTCAGGGCTTCTACTCCAACAACTGGGGAGGAGACCCCGCCCCTGACAGGGCAGTGACAGCCATGGAGCAAAGAGGAGGCCCCACCCCACATCCAGCACAGGCTCTGGGCAGTATACCACCACTCACATTCCCCATCAAGGGGATAATGGCGAGCACACTCTAAGGAAAGATGTGGCTGGATCCATACCAAAACAAGCCCTCACACTAAAAATATTGGAAAACAGTCTACAGAGGGATGCTCCCACATTAAACAACAACAACAAAAAAAAGCCTTCAAGACGACAGTAGGTAACTCTTTCTCCTAAATTCATAGAGACAAAGAAAGTTAGGTAAAATAAAAAGCAGAGGAACTACTCCCAACTAAAAGAACAAGAGGAATCCCCTGAAAGAACAAATGATGATCAGGCCCCATCAGCCTACTAGACCCCAAGTCCAAAAGGAGATAATAAAAATGCTAAAGGAATTAAGAAAGATTATCAATAAATGAAGTTTATTGAAGTTTCACTTCAGTGAAATGAAGTTCACTGTAACAAGGAACAAGAAACTATAAAGATGAACCAAACAAAATTAGACAATCCAATTGCCAAGATAAAAACCAATCTAGAAGCAATGAATAGCAGACTAAAAGACACAGAAGAATGAATGAATGATCTAGAAGAAAGAATATTGGAAGTCACCCAATCAGAACAGCAGACAGACAAATAAAAAAAGAAAAAATGAAAGCAACGTATGAGATTTATGGGATAATATAAAGCATGCCAACCTATATGTAATAGGGGTTCCAGGAGGAGAAGATAGAGAGAAAGGGATTGAAAATGTATCTGAAGAAATTATGGTTGAAAACTTCTCAAATCTAAAGAAGGACACAGATATCCAGGTATAGGAAGCACAGTGGGTCCCAAACAAGATAAACCCAAACAGACCCACACCAAAGCATATCATAATTTAAATGGCAAAATTTAAGGGGAGGATTCTAAAGGCAACAAGAGAAAAACAAAATGTCAGTTAAAAGGGAACCCCCATACGGCTATCAGCTGATTTTTCTGCAGAAACTTTGAGGGCCGGAAGGGAGTGACAAGATATATTCATGGGATATATGAAAGGGAAAAACCTGCAACACAGGGTATTCTACCCAGCAAGATTATCACTAAGAATAGAAGGAAAGATAAAGAATTTTTCAGACAAGCAAAAACTAAAAGAATTCAGCAATACTAAACCTACCCTAAAAGAAATATTGAAAGGTCTTCTCTAAATAGAAAAGAAGCAAGAATCTATAGGAGAGGGCAAATCACAGTAGGAGAGGCAAATATACAAAAGGATTGAAGATCACTTAAATAAACGACTACATAGACTAAAAACAATCAAATTTTATAAAAATGATTATGACTACAATTAACAGCAAAAGGATAAACATGAAGATGTAAAATAGGACATCAAAACCACAAATGTGAGGAAGGGGAGTGTTAAAATGCAGATCTCTTAGAATGTGTTTGAACTTGTAGGACTATCAGTTTAAGCAAGTAGCTATAGCTATGGGTCAACATACTTGAAAACCAGGGTAACCACAAATCAAAAACATATAATAGATTCACAAAAACCAAAAAGAAAGTAACTCAAGCATACTACAAAAGAAAACCATCAAACCACACACACACACAAAAATGAACAAAGAAGAACTGCAAAAACTAGAAAACAAGATTTAAAATGGCAATAAATATGTACCTATCAATAATTACTTTAAATGTCAATGGACTAAATGCTCCGATCAGAAGACAGTGGCAGATTAGATTAAAAAAAAGAGCCTACAGTATGCCGCCTACAAGAGACTCACCTCAGGCACAGACTGAAAGTAAAGGGCTGGAAAATTATATTTCATGCAAATGAAAATGACAAGAAAACAGGGATAGCAATACTCCTACCAGACAAACAAAGTAGACTTTTAACATGTCTTTTTTAATTGAAGTATAGGTGATGTACAATATTATGTAAGTTACAGATGTACAATATAGTGATTCACAGTTTTTAAAGGTTATACTCCATTTGTACTTATTGTAAAATATTGGCTATATTCCCCATGCTGTACGATATTTCCTTGTAGCTTATTTTATACCTATTACTTTGTACCTCTTAATGCCCTACACCCCTAAATTGCTCCTCCCCTCTCCCCACTAGTAGCCACTAGTTTGTTCTCTATATCCAAGTCTACTTTTTTGTTGTATTCACTAGTTTTATTTTTCAGATTCCATGTATAAGTGATATCATACAGTATTTGTCTTTCTCTGTCTTACTTATTTCACTTAGCATGACACCCTCCAAGCCCATCCATGTTGTTACAAATGGCAAAATTCCATTTTTTCTATGGCTGAGTAGTATTCCATTATATATATACATATATATGTACACACATATATATACACATACATATATATATATATATATACACACACATACCACCTCTTCTTTATCCACCTACTAATAGACACTTAGGTTGCTTTTACATTTTAGCAATTGTAAATAATGCTGCTATAAACATTGGGGTGCATGTATCTTTTCAAATTAGTGTTTCTGGGTTTTGGGGGGGGATATATACCCAGGATTGAATTGCTGGGTCTTATGGTATTTCTATTTTCAGTCTTTTGAGAAATCTCCGTATTGTGTCCACAGTGACTGTACCAATGTACATTCCCATCAACAGTGTATAAGGATTCCCTTTTCTGCACATCCTTACCAACATGTTATTTGTGGTCTTTTTGATGACAGCCATTCTGACAGGTGTGAAGTGATATTCATTGTGGTTTTGGTTTGCATTTCCCTGATGATTGGCAATGTTGAGCATCTTTTCCTGTGTCTGTTGACTATCTGCATTTCCTCTTTGGAAAAATATCTATTTAGTTCTGCCCATTTTTAAGTTGGGTTGTCTTTAGTTTTTTTGATGTTGAGTTATATGAGCTGTTTATATATTTTGGATATTAACCCTTTGTTGGTCATTATTTGCAAATATTTTTTTCCCATTCAGTAGGTTGTCTTTTCATTTTGTCAACAGTTTCCTTTACTGTGTAAAAACATTTAAGTTTAATTAGGTCTCATTTGTTAATTTTTGCTTTTATTTCCTTTGCTTTAGGAGACAGAGCAAGAAAAATATTTCTACAATTTCTGTCAAAGAGTGTTTTCTGCCTATGTTTTCCTTTGGAGGTTTATGGCATCTGGTCTTATATTTAGATCTTCAATCCATTTTGAGCTTATTTTTATATATGGTGTTAGAGAATATTCTAATTTCACTCTTTTACATGTAGATGTTCAGCTTTCCCAGCACCACTTATTGAAAAGACGGTCTCTTGTCCATTGTACATTCTTGCCTCCTTTGTCATAGATTAATTGATCATAAGTGTGTGGGTTTAGTTCTGGGCTCTCTATTATGTTCCATTGTTCTATGTGTCTGTTTTTGTACCAGAAGCATTCTGTTTTGATTACTGTAGCTTTGTAGTATAGTCTGAAGTCAGGGTGCATGGTTCCTTTATCTCTGTTCTTCTTAAGATTGTTTTGGCTACTCAGGGTCTTTTGTGTCAGTCACCATACAGATTTTAAAAGTATTTATTTTAGTTCTGTGAAAAATGTCATTGGTATTTTGAAGGGATTGCACAGAATCTGTAGATTGCCTGGAGTAGTATGGTCATGTTAACAATATTAAGTTTTCCAATCCAAGAACACAGTATATCTTTCCATCTTTTTCTGTCATCTTCAATTCTTTCAACAGGGTCTTATAATTTGAGTATAGATATTTTACCTCCTTAGGTAGGTTTATTCCTAGATATTTTATTCTTTCTGATGTGATGATAAGTGCAATGGTTTCCTTAATTTCACTGATAGTTCATTGCTATTGTATAGAAATACAACAGATTTCTGCTGCTTTTGGATGGAATGTTGTATATATATCAATTAAGTCCATTGGTCTAATGTGTCATTTAAGACCCATGTTTCCTTATTGATTTTCTGTTTGGATGATCTAGGCATTGATGTAAGTAAGGGAATTTAACACCCCATTATTATTGTGTTACTATTGATTTCTCCACTTATGACTTAATATTTGCTTTATGTTTTTAAGTGCTCCTATGTTGGGTGCATATATATTGTGCTATTCCCTTCTGGCCTGCAGAATTTCTGCTGAAAAGTCAGCTGATAGGCTTATGGAAGTTCCCTTGTATGTTACTTGTTGCTTTTCCCTTGCTGCTTTTAATAAAGGATACATGTACATGTATAACTGAATCACTTTAATAACACAACTTTTTTTTTTTGCGATATGCGGGCCCCTCACCGCCGTGGCCTCTCCCATCGCGGAGCACATGCTCCGGACGTGCAGGCTCAGTGGCCACGGCCCATGGGCTCAGCCACTCCATGGCACAGGGATCCTCCCGGACCGGGGCACAAACCCATGCCCCCCACATCAGCAGGCAGACCCCAACCACTGCGCCACCAGGGAAGACCCTAACACAACATTTTTAATCAACTATGCTCCAATATAAAATAAAAAATTTTTAAATATTCTTTGTGATTAAAATGGCAAAAAATTAAAGGTAGTGTGTGTTGATGTGGTCCTCTTTGGGTTGATCCTCTATGGGAGCTTCCACACTTCCTGGACTTGGGTGACTGCTTCCTCTCCCAGGTTAGGGACATTTTCAGCTATTATGTCTTCAAATATGTTCTCAGCCCCTTTCTTTTCTCCCTATAATGCAAATATTAGTGCTGTTGATGTTGTCCCAGAGGCCTCTTAACTGTCCCCATTTTCACTTTTTTCTTCCTGTTCAACATCAGTGATTTCCACTACTGTCTTCCAGTTCACAGATCCATTCTTCTGAATCTTTCTATATACAGTTGATGCCTTCTGACGCATTTTTCCTTTAAGTTATTGTATTCTTCATCTACTGTTCTTTATATTTTCTAACTCTTTTTTAAAGACTTCTAACTTCTTGCTCTGTACGTCCTGCTCTGTATATCCATTCTTCTCCCCAGTTCTTTGATCATCTTTATATATCATCAGTCATTACCCTGAACTCTTCCTCAGGTGGATTGCCTATCTATACTTCATTTAGTTCTTCTGGGGTTTTATCTTATTCCTTTGTCTGGAACATGTTCCTCTTTCACCTTGTTTTACATAAGTTGCTATTCGTATTTTTATGTGTCTAATAGGCTAGTTACCTTTACCAAGCTTAGAGAATTTCCTCTCTGTTGGAAACATCCCATATGTCCTAGCAGTGCACTCCCCTCTATATGCTCTAGGGGTTCCCCCATGAGGGCTGCATGGGTCCTTCTATTGTGGCAGATTAAGTGGGAAGTCTGGTAGGTATGGTTGGTCCCCAGTCCAGTTGGTTGCCAGGACTTTCCTTGTGAAATGGCTGTGGCTGCTGGTTGGCAGGGCCAGGTCACAAGTTGGCTGACTGCAGAGGCCCAGGGGACTCGTACTGGCTCATGGGTGGGCAGAGTCAGGGTCCAGAAGACTCCAGGGCTGTTACCTGCCCATTGGTGAGTGAAGCCAGGTCCTGGGGTTACTGCCGGGCTACCGGTAGGCAGAGATGGATCCTGGAGTCTGGTTGCAAGGCTCAAGGGTCCCAGAGCTGGTGTCAGATTGCTTGTGGACTGGGGGTAGTTCCTGACACAGCTGGGTATGTCATCTTGGGTGTCCCAAAGCTTGTGCTGACCTGCTAGTTGGCAGGGCTAGGGCCCAGCTGGTTCTGGGGAAGGGTCTGACCTGCTGGTGGGCAAGCTTTGTCTGGAGACTACAGGTTTGTGGTTTTATTTCTCCCAAAATTAAGTCCTGCTGGCCTTCAAAGCCAAATGCTCTAGGGGCTCATTTTCCTGGTGCAGGGCCTCTGGCCTGGGGAGCCCAAAATTGGGCTCAGACATTTCCTGTGGGAGAACCACTACAATGTAATTATTTTCCAGTGTGTGTCACTTACCCCAGGGGTATAAGACTTGACTATTTCACAACTTCACCCCTCCTACCCATCTCATTGTGGTTCCTTATGTCTTTAGTCATAGAAGATCTTTGTTGGTAGGTCTGGGTCTTTTTCATCTATGGTTATTCTGCAGATAGCTGTGATTTTAGTTGTGATTTTAGTGTGCTTGTGAGAGGAGGTGAGCTCAGGGTCTTTCTATTCTGCCATCCTGGCCAAATTCTACTAAAATGTATTTTCTTAACATTCTATGTTTGAAGTAAACTAAACTGAAAATGAGACAGGAGAAAATACATGTAATCAGGGGCCTATGGTCAGGTCTCCCTTCTTAATTCCATCTCATCTAATCAAGTAGAGACTTGAGAAAACAAAACAGCTTCACTGAAAAAGAGAACATGATCCTCAGACAAAATACTTTAAAAGAGAGGCCATAAAGACAAAGGAGGACACTATTTATTATATAGTGATAAAGGGATTAATACAAGATGAAAATATACTGATTAACATATATGCACCCAATTTAGGAGCACCTAAATATAAAACAAAAACTAACAAAGGGAGAAACTGACAGAGATATAATAGGAGGCTTTAATATTCCACTGACATCAGAGGACACATCATCGAACAGAAAGTAAAGCAACAGAGGTCCTAAAAGACACAGTAGACCAGTTGAACTTAATGGCCATCTACAGGACAGTACATCTAAAACCAGAATATACATCCTTTTCTATTGCACATGGAATATTCTCTAGGGGAGACTACATAATAGATCACAAAACAAGCCTCAAGAAATGTGAGAATAGGAATTACTTCAAACATTTTTTTGACCACGACAGTATGAAATTAGAAATCAACCATAGAAAGAAAAGTGGGAAAAGAATGAACAGTTGGAGACTAAACAGTTTACTAAAAAAACAAAAAAAAAACCCCCAGTGGGTCAATGATTAAATCAAAGAGAAAATCGGAAGGTACCAAGATAAATGACAATAAAAACACTACCAAAAGCTCTTAAAGATGTCTCTGGGAGAGAGGGGGAAGATGGTGGAAGAGTAAGACGTGGGGATCACCTTCCTCCACACAGATACACCAGAAATACATCTACACGTGGAACAACTCCTACAGAGCACCTACTGAACGCTGGCAGAAGACCTCAGACCTCCCAAAAGGCAAGAAACTCCCCCATGTACCTGGGTAGGGCAAAAGAAAAAAGAATAAACAGAGACAAAAGAATAGGGACGGGACCTGCACCAATGGAAGGGAGCCGTGAAGGAGGAACGGTTTCCACACACTAGAAAGCCCCTTTGAAGGCGGAGACTGTGGGTGGCGGAGGGGGAAAGCTTCGGAGCCCTGGAGGAGAGCACAGCAACAGGGGTGCGGAGGGCAAAGCGGAGAGATTCCCGCACAGAGGATCAGGGCCGACCGGCACTCAACAGTCCGAGAGGCTTGTCCGCTCACCCGCCAGGGTGGGCGGGGGCTGGGAGCTGAGGCTCCAGCATTGGTTGGATCGCAGGGAGAGGACTGGCAGCTTGAACAAAGCCTGAAGGGGTTAGTGCACCACGGCTACCCGGGAGGGAGTCCGGGAAAAAGTCTTGACCTGCCAAAGAGGCAAGAGACTTTTTATTCCCTCTTTGTTTCCTGGTGCGCGAGGAGAGGGGATTAAGAGCATGGCTTAAAGGAGCTCCACAGACGGGCATAAGCCGCGGCTAAAAGCGCGGAGCCAGAGATGGCATGAGATGCTAAGGCCGCTGTTGCCGCCACCAAGAAGCCAGTGTGCGAGCACTGGTCACTCTCCGCACCTCCCCTCCTGGGAACCTGTGGAGCCGGCCACTGCCAGGGTCCCGTGATCCAGGGACAACTTCCCAGGGAGAATGCACAGAGTGCCTCAGGCTGGTGCAATGTCACGCTAGGCTCTGCTGCCGAAGTCTGGCCCTGCACTCCGTGCCCCTCCCTCCTCCCGGCCTCAGTGAGTCAGAGCCACCGAAGCAGCTGCTCCTTTAACCCCTTCCTGTCTGAGCGAAGAACAGACGCCCTCCAGCGACCTACACGCAGAGGCGAGGCCAAATCCAAAGCTAAACCCCGGGAGCTGTGAGAACAAAGAAGAGAAAGGGAAATCTCTCCCAGCAGCTGCTGGAGCAGAAGATTAAATCTCCGCAATCAACTTGATGTACCCTGCATCGGTGGAATAACTGAAAGGACAGCGAATCAGCCCAAATTGAGGAGGTGGACTTTGAGAGCAAGGTTATTTTTTCCCCTTTTCCTCCTTTTGTGAGTGTGTATGTGTATGCTTCTGTGTGAGATTTTGTCTGTATAGCTGTGCTTTCACCATTTGTCCTAGGGTTCTCTCCCTCCTTTCTTTTGTTTGTTTTTACTTAAAAAATATTTTTTTCTAAATAATTATTTTCTATTTTAATAACTTTATTTTATTTTATCCTCTTTATTTCTTTTTTTCTACTTTTTCTCCCTTTTATTCTGAGGCATGTGGATGAAAGGCTGTTCGTGCTGCAGCCAGGAGTCAGTGCTGTGCCTCTGAGGTGGCAGAGCCAACTTAGGACACAGGTGCACAAGAGACCTCCCAGCTCCACATAATATCAAATGGCGAAAATCCCCCAGAGATCTCCATCTCAACACCAGCACCCAGCTTCACTCAACGACCAGCAAGCTACAGTGCTAGACACCCTATGCCAAACAACTAGCAAGACAGGAACACAACCTCACCCATTAGCAGAGAGGCTGCCTAAAATCATAAGTCCACAGACACCACAAAACACACCACCAGACGTGGACCTGCCCACCAGAAAGACAAGATCCAGCCTCAACCACCAGAACACAGGCACTAGTCCCCTCCACCAGGAAGCCTACACAACCGACTGAAAAAACCTTAGCCACTGGGGGCAGACACCAAAAACAACGGGAACTAAGAACCTGCAGCCTGCAAAAAGGAGAACCCAAACACAGTAAGATAAGCAAAATGAGAAGACAGAAAAACACACAGCAGATGAAGGAGCAAGATAAAAACCCACCAGACCTAACAAATGAAGAGGAAATACGCAGAACAGCTGAAAAAGAATTCACAATAACGATAGTAAAGATGATCCAAAATCTTGGAAATAGAACAGAGAAAATGCAAGAAACATTTAACAAGGATCTAGAAGAACTAAAGAGGAAACAAAAAACGATGAACAACACAATAAATGAAATTAACAATACTCTAGAAGGGATCAATAGCAGAATAACTGAGGGAGAAGAACAGATAAGTGAGCTGGAAGATAAAACAGTGGAAATAACTACTGCAAACAACATTAAATGCACAAACATTCGGATTATAGGGTTCCCAGAAGAAGAGAAAAAGAAAGGGACTGAGAAAATATTTGAAGAGATTATAGTTGAAAACTTCCCTAACATGGTAAAGGAAATAGTTAATCAAGTCCAGGAAGCACAGAGAGTCCCACACAGGATAAATCCAAGGAGAAACATGCCAAGACACATATTAATCAAACTGTCAAAAATTAAATACAAAGAAAACATATTAAAAGCAGCAAGGGAAAAACAACAAATAACACACAAGGGAATCCCCATAAGGTTAACACCTTATCTTTCAGCAGAAACTCTGCAAGCCAGAAGGGACTGGCAGGACATATTTAAAGTGATGAAGGAGAAAAACCTACAACTAAGATTACTCTACCCAGCAAAGATCTCATTCAGATTTGATGGAGAAATTAAAACCTTTACAGACAAAAAACAAAAGATGAGAGAGTTCACCACCACCAAACGAGCTATACAACAAATGCTAAAGGAACTTCTCTAGGCAAGAAACACAAGAGAGGGAAAAGACCTACAATAACAAACCCAAAACAATTAGAAAATGGGAATAGGAACATACATGTCGATAATTACCTTAAATGTAAATGGACTAAATGCTCCTACCAAAAGACACAGACTGGCTGAATGGATACAAAAACAAGATCCATAAATATGCTCTCTACAAGAGACCCACTTCAGACCTAGAGACACATACAGACTGAAAGTGAGAGGATGGAAAAAGATATTCCATGCAAATGGAAACCAAAAGAAAGCTAGAGTAGCAATTCTCATATCAGAAAAAATAGACTTTAAAATAAAGACTGTTAGAAGAGACAAAGGACACTACATAATGATCAAGGGATTGATCCAAGAAGTTATAACAATTGTAAATATTTATGCACCCAACATAGGAACACCTCAATACATAAGGCAAATACTAACAGCCATAAAAGGGGAAATCGACAGTAACACATTCATAGTAGGGGACTTCAACACCCCACTTTCACCAATGGACAGATCATCCAAAATGAAAATAAATAAGGAAACACAAGCTTTAAATGATACGTTAAACAAGATGGACTTCATTGATATTTATAGGACATTCCATCCAAAAACAACAGAATACACATTTTTCTCAAGTGCTCATGGAACATTCTCCAGGATAATCATATCTTGGGTCACAAGTCAAGCCTTGGTAAATTTAAGAAAATTGAAATTGTATCAAGTATCTTTTCCAATCACAACGCTATGAGACTAGATATCAATTACAGGAAAAGATCTGTAAAAAATATAAACACATGGAGGCTAAACAATACACTACTTAATAACGAAGTGATCACTGAAGAAATCAAAGAGGAAATAAAAAAATACCTAGAAACAAATGACAATGGAGACACGACGACTCAAAACCTATGGGATGCAGCAAAAGTAGTTCTAAGAGGGAAGTTTATAGCAATACAATCCTCCCTTAAGAAACAGGAAACATCTCAAATAAACAAGCTAACCTTGCACCTAAAGCAATTAGAGAAAGAAGAACAAAAAAACCACAAAGTTAGTAGAAGGAATGAAATCATAAAGATCAGAAATAAATGAATACGAAATAAAGGAAATGATAGCAAAGATCAATAAAACTAAAAGCTGGTTCTTTGAGAAGATAAACAAAATTGATAAACCATTAGCCAGACTCATCAAGAAAAAAATGGAGAAGACTCAAATCAATAGAATTAGAAATGAAAAAGGAGAGGTAGCAACTGACACTGCAGAAATACAAAAGATCGTGAGAGATTACTACAAGCAACTCAATGCCAATAAAATGGACAACCTGGAAGTAATGGACAAATTCTTACAAATGCACAACTTGCCAAGACTGAATCAGGAAGAAATAGAAAATATGAACAGACCAATCACAAGCACTGAAATTGAAACTGTGATTAAAAATCTTCCAACAAACAAAAGCCCAGCACCAGATGGCTTCACAGTCGAATTCTATCAAACATTTAGAGAACAGCTAACACCTATCATTCTCAAACTCTTCCAAAATATAGCAGAGGGAGGAACACTCCCAAACTCATTCTATGAGGCCACCATCACCCTGATACCAAAACCAGACAAGGATATCACAAAGAGAGAAAACTACAGGCCAATATCACTGATGAACATAGATGCAAAAATCCTCAACAAAACACTAGCAAACAGAATTCAACAGCACATTAAAAGGATCATACACCATGATCAAGTAAGGTTTTTCTGGGAATGCAAGGATTCTTCAAAATATGCAAATCAATCAACGTGATACACCATATTAACAGATTGAAGGAGAAAAAACATATGATCATCTCAATAGATGCAGAGAAAGCTTTTGACAAAATTCAATACCCATTTATGATAAAAACGCTGCAGAAAGTAGGCATAGAGGGAAATTTCCTCAACATAATAAAGGCCATATATGACAAACCCACAGCCAACATTGTCCTCCATAGTGAAAAACTGAAAACATTCCACTAAGATCAGGAACAAGACAAGGTTGCCCACTCTCACCACTCTTATTCAACATAGTTTTGGAAGTTTTAGCCACAGCAATCAGAGAAGAAAAGGAAATAAAAGGAATCCAAATCAGAAAAGAAGAATTAAAGCTGTCACTGTTTTCAGATGACATGATACTATACATAGAGAATCCTAAAGATGCTACCAGAAAACTACTAGAGCTAATCAATGAATTTGGTAAAGTAGCAGGATACAAATTAATGCACAGAAATCTCTTGCATTCCTATACACTAATGATAAAAAATCTGAAAGTGAAACCAAGAAAACACTCCCATTTACCACTGCAAAAAAACTAAAGTATCTAGGAGCAAACCTACCTAAGGAGACAAAAGACCTCTATGCAGAAAACTATAAGATGCTGATGAAAGAAATTAATGATGATACAAATAGATGGAGACAGGTACCATGTTTTTGAATTGGAAGAATCAACATTGTGAAAATGACTCTACTACCCAAAGCAATCTACAGATTCAATGCAGTCCCTGTCAAAGTACCACTGGCATTTTCCACAGAACTAGAACAAAAAATTTCACAATTTGTATGGAAACACAAAAGACCCTGAATAGCCAAAGCAATCTTGAGAACGAAAAACGGAGCTGGAGGAATCAGGCGCCCTGACTTCAGACTATACTACAAAGCTACAGTAATCAAGAGAGTACGGTACTGGCACAAAAACAGAAATATAGCTCAATGGAACAGGATAGAAAGCCCAGAGATAAACCCACACACATATGGTCATCTTATCTTTGATAAAGGAGGCAGGAATGTAGAGTGGAGAAAGGACAGCCTCTTCAATAAGTGGTGCTGGGAAAACTGGACAGGTACATGTAAAAGTATGAGATTAGAACATTTCCTAACACCATACACAAAAATAAACTCAAAATGGATTAAAGACCTAAATGTAAGGCCAGAAACTATCAAACTCTCAGAGGAAAACATAGGCAGAACATTCTATGACATAAATCACAGCAAGATCCTTTTTGACCCACCTCCTAGAGAAATGGAAATAAAAACAAAAAAAGGGCTTCCCTCGTGGCACAGTGGTTGGGAGTCTGCCTGCCGGTGCAGGGGATGCGGGTTCGTGCCCCGGTCCGGGAGGACCCTACATGCCGCAGAGCAGCTGTGCCCGTGAGCCATGGCCGCTGAGCCTGTGCATCCGGAGCCTGTGCTCCGCAGCGGGAGAGGCCACAGCAGTGAGAGGCCCGCGTACCGCAAAAAAACCCCAAACCAAAACAAACCAAAACAAACACAAAGATAAACAAATGGGAGCTAATGAAACTTCAAAGCTTTTGCACAGCAAAGGAAACCATAAACAAGAACAAAAGACAACCCTCCAAATGGGATAAAATATTTGCAAGTGAAGCAAGTGACAAAGGATTAATCTCCAAAATTTACAAGCAGCTCATGCAGCTCAATAGCAAAAAAACCAAACAACCCAATCCAAAAATTGGCAGAAGACCTAAATAGACATTTCTCTAAAGAAGATATACAGATTGCCAACAAACACATGAAAGAATGCTCAACATCATTAATCATTAGAGAAATGCAAATCAAAGCTACAATGAGATATCATCTCACATCAGTCAGAATGGCCATCATCAAAACATCTGGAAACAATAAATCCTGGAGAGGGTGTGGAGAAAAGGGGACAGTCTTGCAATGCTGGTGGGAATGTGAATTGGTACAGCCACTGTGGAGAACAGTATGGAGGTTCCTTAAAAAACTACAAATAGAACTACCATATGACCCAGCAATCCCACTACTGGGCATATACCCTGAGAAAACCATAATTTAAAAAGAGTCATGTACCAAAATGTTCATTGCAGCTCTATTTACAATAGCCAGGAGATGGAAGCAGCCTAAGTGTCCATCATCGGATGAATGGATAAAGAAGATGTGGCACATATATACAATGGAATATTACTGAGCCATAGAAAGAAATGAAATTGAGTTATTTGTAGTGAGGTGGATGGACCTAGAGTCTGTCATACAGAGTGAAGTCAGTCAGAAAGAGAAAGACAAATACTGTATGCTAACACATATATACTGAATCTAAGAAAAAAAATGTCAGGAAGAACCTAGGGGTAAGATGGTAATAAAGACAGAGACCTACTAGAGAAAGGACTTGAGGATATGGGGACGGACCTAATAGAGAATGGACTTGAGGATATGGGGAGGGGGAAGGGTAAGCTGTGACAAAGTGAGAGAGTGGCATGGACATATATACACTATGAAACGTAAGACAGATAGCTGGTGGGAAGCAGCCGCATAGCACAGGGAGATCAGCTCGGTGCTTTGTGACCACCTGGATGGGTGGGATAGGGAGGGTGGGATGGAGGGAGATGCAAGAGGGAAGAGATATGGCAACATATGTATGTGTATAACTGATTCACTTTTTTATAAAGCAGAGACTAACACACCATTGTAAAGGAATTATACTCTAATAAAGATGTTAAAAACAAACAAACACTACCATACCAAATCTATGGGATGCTACAAAAGCAGTTCTAAGAGGGAAGTTCACAGCCATACCGGCCTTCCCCAAGAAAGAAGAAAAATTTCAAAACACCTAACCTACCACCTAGAAGAAAACAAAACCCTATGTCAGCAGAGGAAAGGAAATAAAGATTAAATAGGAAATAAAAGAGAGAACAAAGACAGATCAATAAAACCAAGACCTCGTTTCTTGAAAAGATTAAAAAAGAAAGAAAGAAAAATGACAAACCTCTAGCCAGGCTCACCAAGAAAATAAGACACAAATAAACAAAAGAAATTAAAGAAATAATTGATGCAAGAGAAATATCAAAAATAAGAGATTACTTTGAGCAGTTACATGGCAACAAATTGAACAATGTAGAAGAAATGAACAAGTTTCTAGAAACAGGCTACAAAAGCTGAGT
This sequence comes from Monodon monoceros, assembly GCF_005190385.1. Taxonomy (NCBI): domain Eukaryota; kingdom Metazoa; phylum Chordata; class Mammalia; order Artiodactyla; family Monodontidae; genus Monodon; species Monodon monoceros. Next base: position 93,731,882 of record NW_021703767.1, on the reverse strand, counting down.
CAAGAAGAAACAGATAACTTGAACAGACTGATCATTTGAAGTGAAATCAAATCTAATAAGCATATTCCCTGCAAACAAGAGTCTAGGACCAGGTGGCTTCACTGGGGAATTCCAAACATACAAAGAACTTATACTTATCTTTATCAATCTATTCAAGAATTGAAAGGAGGGAACACTCTGAAATTTATTCTATGAAGCCACCATCACCCTGACGCCAAAACCAGATAAAGACACTACAAAAAAGATTACAGGCCAGTATCTTTAATATAGATACAAAAGTCAGACAAGAAAAAGTAAAAGACATCCAAATCAGAAGGAAGAGGTAAAACTGTTATTATCTGCAGATGACATGACACTCTAGAGAACTTCAAAGTCTCCACATAAAAACTATTAGGACTAATAAGTGAATTCAGCAAGGTAGCAGGATACAAGATTAATATACAGAAATCTGTTGCATTTCTTTACACTAACAATGAAATAACAGAAAGAGAATGTCAAAAAAATCCCATTTAGTGTCAGGTCAAAAAAATACATAGTGGGTTAACATACTTGTAAAAGCAGGATAACCACAAATCAAAAACATACAATAGACTCACAGAACACAAAAAGAACACAAGTACAATACAAAACAAAACCATCAAACCACGAAAGTAAAAAAAGAAAATAGAAAGAGATATAAAATCAATGGGAAAAGAAAGTTTAAAATGGCAATAAATACATATTAATAATTACATTAAATGTCAATGGACTAAATTCAAAAGATTTTATTATCCAATCTGCCACTCTGTAAGAGCCTACAATATGCTGCCTACAAGAGACTTGCCATAAAAAAAAGGACACACATAGATTGAAAGTGAGGGGATGGGAAAGAAAATGTAAACAGAAAGAAAGTGGGTGTAGCAATACTCAGACAAAATAAACTTTAAAATGAAGGCCATGAGAAAAGACAAAAAAAGGACACTATATGATAGAAGGATTAATACAAGAGCATATTACACAATACAAGAGGATATTACACTTGTTAACGTTATGCACCAAATATAGGAGCACCTAAATACATAAAACAAGTACTAACAGACATAAAAGGAGAAATTGAAAGGAATACAATAATAGTAGGAGACTTTAACACTAATCACATCAATGGATAGATCTTCTGGACAGGAAAAAAAATCAGTAAGGAAACAGAGATCCTAAATGACACAACAGAGACAGTTAGATTTAATTGATACTTTCAGGACATTACATCGAAAAAACCCCGAATACGCATTCTTTAAGTGCACGTGGAATATTCTATAGGATAGACCGCATACTAGGGCACAAAACAAGCCTCAAATTTTAGAGGATAGAAATTACTTCAAACACCTTTTCAGACCACAGTGACATGAAACTAGGAAAATAACCACAGAAAGAGAAATGAGAAAAAATGATTACAGAGACTAAAAAATATGCTACTAAGAAACCAATGGGCCAACAATGAAATCAAAGAAGAAATTTAAAAATACCTTGAGACAAATGACAATGAACAAATAACCACACAAAATCTATGGAATGCAGCAAAACAACCATATAAAATCTATGGGATGTAGCAAAAGCAGTCCTTAGAAGTTCATAGAGATACAGGCCTTTCTCAACAACAACAACAACAAAAAAAAAACAAGAAAAATATTAAGCAACCTAACCTACCACCTCAAATAATTAGAAAAATAACAATCAAAACCTAAAGTCAGCAGAAAGAAAGAAAGAAAGATCAGAGAGGAAATACAATAGAGATTAAAAAATAGTCAAAGAGGATTCCAGGGAGATGGCAGAAGAGTAAGACATGGAGATCACCTTCCTCCCCACAGATACACCAGAAATACATCTACACCTGGAACAACTCCTACAGAACACCTACTAAACGCTGGCAAAAGACCTCAGACTGCCCAAAAGGCAAGAAACCCCCCCACATACCTGGGTAGGGCAAAAGAAAAAACAGAGACAAAAGGATAGGGAAGGGACCTGCACCAGTGGGAGGGAGCTGTGAAGGAGGAAAGGTTTCCACACACTAGAAAGCCCCTTCGCGGGCAGAGACTGCGGATGGCGCACGGGAAAAGCATCGGAGACGCAGAGCAGAGCACAGCAACAGGAGTGCGGAGGGCAAAGTGGAGAGCTTCCCGCACAGAGGATCAGGGCCGACCGGCACTCACCAGCCCGAGAGGCTTGTCTGCTCACCCGCCGGGGCGGGTGGGGCTGGGAGCTGAGGCTCGGGCTTCGGTCTGAGCGCCGGGAGAGGACTGGGGTTGGCAGCGTGAACACAGCCTTCAGGGGGTTGGTGCACCACGGCTAGCCGGGAGGGAGTCCGGGGAAAAGTCTGGACCTGCCGAAGAGGCAAGAGACTTTTTCTTCCCTCTTTGTTTCCTGGTGCATGAGGAGAGGGGATTAAGAGCGCTGCTTAAAGGAGCTAGAGACGGGCGTGAGCCGCGGCTAAAAGCGCAGACCCCAGAGACGGGCATGAGACGCTAAGGCTGCTGCTGCCGCCACCAAGAAGCCTGTGAGCGAGCACAGGTCACTATCCACACCCACCTTACGGGGAGCCTGTGCAGCCCGCCACTGCCAGGGTCCCGGGATCCAGGGACAACTCCCCCAGGAGAACACACAGCACGCCTCATGCTGGTGCAACATCACGCCGGCCTCTGCCGCTGCAGGCTCACCCCTCACTCTGTGCCCCTCCCTCCCCCTGGCCTGAGTGAGCCAGAGGCCCCGAATCAGCGGCTCCTTTAACCCCGTCCTGTCTGAGCAAAGGACAGACACCCTCCTGCAACCTACATGCACAGGCGGGGCCAAACCCAAAGCTGAGCCCCTGGAAGCTGTGAGAACAAAGAAGAGAAGGGGAAATCTCTCCCAGCAGCCTCAGAAGCAGCGGATTAAAGCTCCACAATCAACGTGATGTGCCCTGCATCTGTGGAATACCTGAATAGACAACGAATCATCCCAAATTGAGGAGGTGGACTTCGATAGCAAGATTTATGATTTTTTTCCCCTTTTCCTCTTTTTCTGAGTGTGTATGTGTATGCTTCTGTGTGAGATTCTGTCTGTATAGCTTTGCTTCCACCATTTGTCCTAGGGTTCTATCCTTCCATTTAAAAAAAAAATTTTTTTTCTTAATAATTATTTTTCATTTTAATAACTTTTTAAAATTTTACTTTATCTTCCTATCTTCCTTCCTTCCTTCCTTCCTTCCTTCCTTCCTTCCTTCCTTCCTTC
>NW_021703767.1:93726201-93728629 GCF_005190385.1 Monodon monoceros | reverse complement strand
TTCCTTCCTTCCTTCCTTCCTTCCTTCCTTCCTTCCTTCCTTCCTTCAGACAATGAATCATCCCAAATTGAGGAGGTGGACTTTGAGAGCAAGATTTATGATTTTTCCCCCTTTTTCCTCTTTTTGTGAGTGTGTACGTGTACGCTTCTGTGTGAGATTTTGTCTGTATAGCCTTGCTTCCACCATTTGTCCTAGGGCTCTATCCGTCCTTTTTTTTTTTTAATTTTTTTCTTAATGATTTTTTATTTTAATAACTTTATTATATTTTATCATACTTTTATTTTACTTTATCTTCTTTCTTTCTTTCTTTCCTTCATTCCCTCCTTCCTTGCTTCCTCACTCCCTCCTTTCTTTCTTTCTTTCTTCTTCTACTAATTCTTTATTTCTAATTTTTTTCCCATTTATTCTGAGCCGTGTGGATGAAAGGCTTTTGGTGCTGCAGCCAGGAGTCAGTGCTGGGCCTCTGAGATGGGAGAGCCAACTTAAAGACACAGGTCCAGAAGAGACCTCCCAGCTGACATAATATCAAATGGCGAAAATCACCAAGAGATCTCCAGCTCAACACCAGCACCCAGCTTCACTCAACGACAAGCAAGCTATAGTGCTAGAAACCCTATGCCAAACAACTAGCAAGACAGGAACACAACCCCACCCATTAGCAGAGAGGCTGCCTAAAATCATAATAAGTCCACAGACACCCCAAAACACACCACCAGACGTGGACCTGCCCACCAGAAAGACAAGATCCAGCCTCATCCACCAGAACACAGGCACTAGTCCCCTCCACCAGGAAGCCTACACAACCCACTGAACAAACCTTAGCCACTGGGGGCAGACACTAAAAACAACGGGAACTAAGAACCTGCAGCCTGCGAAAAGGAGACCTCAAACACTGTAAGATAAGCAAAATGAGAAGACAGAGAAACACAACAGATGAAGGAGCAAGGTAAAAACCCACCAGACCTAACACATGAAGAGGAAATAGGCAGTCTACCTGAAAAAGAATTCAGAATAAAGATAGTAAAGATGATCCAAAATCTTGGAAATAGAATGGAGAAAATATAAGAAACATTTAACAAGGAACTAGAAGAATCAAAGAGCAAACAAACAATGATGAACAACACAACAAATGAAATTCAAACTTCTCTAGAAGGAATCAATAGCAGAATAACTAAGGAAGAAAAACATATAAGTGACATGGAAGATAAAATAGGGGAAATAACTACTGCAGAGAAGAATAAAGAAAGCAGAATGAAAAGAATTGAGGACATTCTTAGAGACCTCTAGGACAACATTAAATGCACCAACATTTGAATTATAAGGGTCGCAGAAGAGGAACAGAAAAAGAAAAGTACTGAGAAAATATTTGAAGAGATTATAGTTGAAAAATTCCCAAACACAACGGGAACTATGAACCTGCAGCCTGCAAGAAGGAGACCCCAAAGACAGTATGATAAGCAAAATGAGAAGACAGAAAAACACACAGAAGATGAAGGAGCAAGATAAAAACCCACCAGACCTAACAAATGAAGAGGAAATAGGCAGTCTACTTGAAAAATAATTCAGAATAATGATAGTAAAGATGATCCAAAATCTTGGAAATAGAATGGACTAAATGCAACAAAAATTTAACAAGGACTTAGAAGAACTAAAGATGAAATGAACAATGATGAACAACACAATAAATGAAATTAAAAATACTCTAGATGGGATCAATAGCAGAATAACTGAGGCAGAAGAACGGATAAGTGACCTGGAAGATAAAACAGTGGAAATAACTACTGCAGAGCAGAATAAAGAAAAAAGAATGAAAAGAACTGAGGACAGTCTCAGAGACCTCTGGAAAAACATTACACGCACCAACATTTGAATTATAGGGGTTCCAGAAGAAGAGAAAAAGAAAGGGACTGAGAAAATATTTGAAGAGATTATAGTTGAAAACTTCCCTAATATGGGAAAGGAAATAGTTAAGTACAGGAAACACAGAGAGTCCCATACAGGATAAATCCAAGGAGTAATATGCCAAGACACATATTAATCAAACTGTGAAAAATTAAATACAAAGAAAATATATTAAAAGCAGCAAGGGAAAAACAACAAATAACACACAAGGGAATCCCCATAAGGTTAACAGCTAATCTTTCAGCAGAATCTCTGCAAGCCAGAAGGGACTGGCAGGACATATTTAAAGTGATGAAGGAGAAAAACCTGCAACTAAGATTACTCTACCCAGCAAGGATCTCATTCAGATTTGATGGACAAATTAAAACCTTTACAGACAAGCAAAAGCGGAGAGAGTTCAGCACCACCAAACCAGCTTTACAACAAATGCTAAAGGAACTTCTCTAGGAGAGAAACACAAGAGAAGGAAAAGACCTACAATAACGACCCAAAACAATTAAGAAAATGGGAATAGGAACATACATAT
>NW_021703767.1:93673585-93726191 GCF_005190385.1 Monodon monoceros | reverse complement strand
CACCACCAAACCAGCTTTACAACAAATGCTAAAGGAACTTCTCTAGGCAAGAAACACAAGAGAAGGAAAAGACCTACAATAACAAACCCAAAACAATTAAGAAAATGGGAATAGGAACATACATATCGATAATTACCTTAAATGTAAATGGACTAAATGCTCCCACCAAAAGACACAGATTGGCTGAATGGATACAAAAACAAGACCCATACATATGCTGTCTACAAGAGACCCACTTCAGACCTAGAGACACATACAGACTGAAAGTAAGGGGATGGAAAAAGATATTCCATGCAAATGGAAACCAAAAGAAAGCTGGAGTAGCAATTCTCATATCAGACAAAATAGACTTTAAAATAAAGACTATTAGAAGAGACAAAGAAGGACACTACATAATGATCAAGGGATTGATCCAAGAAGAAGATGTAACAACTGTAAATATTTATGCACCCAACATAGGAACACCTCAATACATAAGGCAAATACTAACAGCCATAAAAGGGGAAATCGATGGTAACACATTCATAGTAGGGGACTTTAACACCCTACTTTCACCAATGGACAGATCATCCAAAATGAAAATAAATAAGGAAACACAAGCTTTAAATGATACATTAAACAAGATGGACTTAATTGATATTTATAGGACATTCCATCCAAAAACAAAAGAATACACATTTTTCTCAAGTGCTCATGGAACATTCTCCAGGATAGATCATATCTTGGGTCACAAATCAAAACAAATCAAGCCTTGGTAAATTTAAGAAAATTGAAATTGTATCAAGTATCTTTTCTGACCACAACGCTATGAGACTAGATATCAAATATAGGAAAAGATCTGTAAAAAATACAAACACATGGAGGCTAAACAATACACTACTTAATAACGAAGTGATCACTGAAGAAATCAAAGAGGAAATAAAAAAATACCTAGAAACGAATGACAGTGGAGGCATGACGACCCAACACCTACGGGATACGGCAAAAGCAATTCTAAGAGGGACGTTTATAGCAATACAATCCTACCATAAGAAACAGGAAACATCTCGAATAAACAACCTAACCTTGCACGTAAAGCAATTAGAGAAAGAAGAACAAAAAACCCACAAAGTTAGCAGAAGGAAAGAAATCACAAAGATCAGATCAGAAATAAATGAAAAAGAAATGAAGGAAACAATAGCAAAGATCTATAAAACTAAAAGATGGTTCTTTGAGAAGATAAATAAAGTTGATAAACCATTAGCCAGACTCATCAAGAAAGAAATGGAGAAGACTCAAATCAATAGAATTACAAATTAAAAAGCAGAAGTAACAACTGATACTGTAGATATACAAAAGATCATGAGAGATTACTACAAGCAACTCTATGTCAATACAATGGACAACCTGGAAGAAATGGACAAATTCTTACAAATGCACAACCTGCCAGGACTGAATCAGGAAGAAATAGAAAATATGAACACAGCAATCACAAGCACTGAAATTGAAACTGTGATTAAAAACCTTCCAACAAACAAAAGCCCAGGACCAGATGGCTTCACAGGAGAATTCTATCAAACATTTAGAGAAGAGCTAACACCTATCCTTCTCAAACTCTTCCAAAATATAGCAGAGGGAGGAACACTCCCAAACTCATTCTATGGGGCCACCATCACACGGATACCAAAACCAGACAAGGATATCACAAAGAGAGAAAACTACAGGCCAATATCACTGATGAACATAGACGCAAAAATCCTCAACAAAACACTAGCAAACAGAATTCAACAGCACATTAAAAGGATCATACACCATGATCAAGTGGGGTTTATTCCAGGAATGCAAGGATTCTTCAATATATGCAAATCAATCAATGTGATACACCATATTAACAAATTGAAGGAGAAAAACCATATGATCATCTCAATAGATGCAGAGAAAGCTTTCAACAAAATTCAACACCATTTATGATAAAAACCCTGCAAAAAGCAGGCATAGAGGGAACTTTCCTCAACATAATAAAGGCCATATATGACAAACCCACAGCCAACATCGTCCTCAGTGGTGAAAAACTGAAAGCATTTCTACTAAGATCAGGAACAAGACAAGGTTGCCCACTCTCACCACTCTTATTCAACATAGTTTTGGAAGTTTTAGCCACAGCAATCAGAGAAGAAAAGGAAATAAAAGGAATCCAAATTGGAAAAGAAGAAGTAAAGCTGTCACTGTTTGCAGATGACATGATACTATACATAGAGAATCCTAAAGATGCTACCAGAAAACTACTAGAGCTAATCAATGAATTTGGTTAAGTAGCAGGATACAAATTAATGCACAGAAATCTCTTGCATTCCTATACACTAATGATGAAAAATCTGAAAGTGAAATCAAGAAAACACTCCCATTGCAACAAAAAGAATAAAATATCTCGGAATAAACCTACCTAAGGAGACAAGAGACCTGCATGCAGAAAATGATAAGACACTGGGAAAGAAATTAAAGATGATACAAATAGATGGAGAGAGATACCATGTTCTTGGATTGGAAGAATCAACATTGTGAAAATGACTCTACTACCCAAAGCAATCTACAGATTCAGTGCAATCCCTATCAAACTACCACTGGCATTTTTCACAGAACTAGAACAAAAAATTTCACAATTTGTATGGAAACACAAAAGACCCTGAATAGCCAAAGCAATCTTGAGAACGAAAAACGGAGCTGGAGGAATCAGGCGCCCTGACTTCAGACTATACTACAAAGCTACAGTAATCAAGACAGTATGGTACTGGCACAAAAACAGAAAGATAGATCAATGGAACAGGATAGAAAGCCCTGAGATAAACCCACGCACATATGGTCACGTTATCTTTGATAAAGGAGGCAGGAATGTACAGTGGAGAAAAGACAGCCTCTTCAATAACTGGTGCTGGGAAAACTGGACAGGTACAAGTAAAAGTATGAGATTAGATTACTCCCTAACACCATATACAAAAATAAGCTCAAAATGGATTAAAGACCAAAATGTAAGGCCAGAAACTAGCAATCTCTTAGAGGAAAACATAGGCAGAACACTCTATGACATAAATCACGGCAAGATCCTTTTTGACCCACCTCCTAGAGAAATGGGAATAAAAACAAAAATAAACAAATGCGACCTAATGAAACTTCAAATCTTTTGCACAGCAAGGGAAACCATAAACAAGACCAAAAGACAGCCCTCAGAATGGGAGAAAATATTTGCAAATGAAGCAACTGACAAAGGATTAATCTCCAAAATTTATAAGCAGCTCATTGCAGCTCAATGACAAAAAAACAAACAATCCAATCCAAAAATGGGCAGAAGACCTAAATAGACATTTGTCCAAAGAAGCTATACAGACTGCCAACAAACACATGAAAGAATGCTCAACTTCATTAATCATTAGAGAAATGCAAATCAAAACTACAATGAGATATCATTTCACACCAGTCAGATTGGCCATCATCAAAAAATCTAGAAATAATAAATGCTGAAGAGGGTGTGGAGAAAAGGGAACCCTCTTGCAGTGCTGATAGGAATGTGAATTGGTACAGCCACTATGGAGAACAGTATGGAGGTTCCTTAGAAAACTACAAATAGATCTACCATATGACCCAGCAATCCCACTACTGGGCATATACCCGGAGAAAACCATAATTCAAAAAGAGTCATGTACCAAAATGTTCATTGCAGCTCTATCTACAATAGTCCGGAGATGGAAACAACCTAAGTGTCCATCATCAGTTGAATGGATAAAGAAGATGTAGCACATATATACAATGGAATATTACTCAGCCATAAAAAGAAACGAAATTGAGCTACTTGTAATGAGGTGGAGAGACCTAGAGCCTGTCATACAGAGTGAAGTAAGTCAGAAAGAGAAAGACAAATACCATATGCTAACACATATATATGGAATTTAAGAAAAAAAATGTCATGAAGAAAATAGGGGTAAGACAGGAATAAAGACACAGACCTACTAGAGAATGGACTTGAGGATATGGGGAGGGGGAAGGGTAAGCTGTGAGAAAGCAAGAGAGAGGCATGGACATATATACACTACCATATGTAAGGTAGATAACTAGTGGGAAGCAGCCGCATAGCACAGGGAGATCAGCTGGGTGCTTTGTGACTGCCTGGAGGGGTGGGATAGGGAGGGTGGGAGGGACCGAGATGCAAGAGGGAAGAGATATGGGGATATATATATATGTATAACTGATTTACTTTGTTATAAAACAGAAACTAACACAATTATACTCCAATAAAGATGTAAAAAAAAAAAAGATATACAGATTGCCAACAAACACATGAAAGAATGCTCTTCATTAATCATTAGAGAAATGCAAATCAAAACTACAATGAGATATCATCTCACACCGGCCAGAATGGCCATCATCAAAAAATCTAGAAACAATAAATCCTGTAGAGGGTGTGGAGAAAAGGAAACAACACTCTTGCACTGCTGGTGGGAATGTGAATTGGTACAGCCACTATGGAGAACAGTATGGAGGTTCCTTAAAAAACTACAAATAGAACTACCATATGACCCAGATATCCCACTAGTGGGCATATACCCTGAGAAAACCATAATTCAAAAAGAGTCATGTACCAAAATGCTCATTGCAGCTCTATTTACAATAGCCAGGAGATGGAAGCAACCTAAGTGTCCATCATCGGATGAATGGATAAAGAAGATGTGGCACGTATATACCATGCAATATTACTCAGCCATAAAAGGAAACGAAATTGAGATATTTGTAGTGAGGTGGATGGACCTAGAATCTGTCATACAGAGTGAAGTCAGTCAGAAAGAGAAAGACAAATACCGTATGCTAACACATATGTATGAAATCTATGAAAAAAAATGTCATGAAGAAACTAGGGGTAAGACAGGAATAAAGACACAGACCTACTAGAGAATGGACTTGAGGATATGGGGAGTGGGAATGGTAAGCTATGACAAAGTGAGAGAGTGGCATGGACATATATACACAACCAAACGTAAAATAGATAGCTAGTGGGAAGCAGCCGCATAGCACAGGGAGATCAGCTCGGTGCTTTGTGACCACCTGGATGGGTGGGATAGGGAGGGTGAGAGGGAGGGAGACGCAAGAGGGAGGAGATATGGCCACATAGGTATATGTATAACTGACTCACTTTGTTATAAAGCAGAAACTAACAGACCATTGTAATGCAATTATACTCCAATAAAGATGTAAAAAAAAACCAGACCAGAAAAATTTGAATAGACATTTCTCCAAAGAAAATATGCAAGTGGCCAATAAGCATGTGAAAATACACTAGACATCATTACTCATTTGGGAAGCATAAATCAAAACCATAATGAAATATCACACTACACACACTGGAACAGTTATAATCAAGATGACAACAAATATGGTCACGGATGTGGAGAAATTGGAATCCTCAGACACTGCTGGGAATGTAAAATGCTGTAGGTGCTTTGAAACACAGTTTGACAATTCTTCAAAAAGTTAAACATGAAATTACCATATGACCCAGCAATTCTACTCCTAGGTACATACTCAAGAGAAATAATAGTTAAGGCTTGTGTACACATAAGACTTGTATACACAAATACTCATAGAACTATTATTCATAATAGCCAGATGTCCAACTGATGAATGGGTAAACAAATTGGCCTATCCTTACGATGAAAGTATTTGGCCATAAAGAATGTACTGATACATGCTACCAATATGAGGCTTGAAAAACATTATGCTGAGTGAAAGAATCCAGACACAGAAGGCTACATATTGTATGATTCCATGTATATGAAATGTCTAGAATGGGCAATCTATATAGACAAAGGAGATAAGTAGTTACCAGGACTGAAGAGAAGACTAAGAAGTGACTGCTAATGGGTCAGTCTCCTTTTGGGGTGATGAAAATGTTCTAAATTAGGTAATGGTGATGGTTGCATAACCTTGTTCCATATGTTATGTTAACCACTGAATTGTATACTTTAAAGAGGTTCCTTTTAAGATATATCAACTATCAATTTAAAAATGGGAAAAATTAGACCATTTTTACTTACCTGGAAATATTATCACTGATAAGATAAAATAAATGTTAGCATAAAGAAGTATGGAAGGTTTATCAAACTGTTACAATCAATTACCTCAGTAATAAAGCAGAAAAGGAGGTTGAGAATTTTTTTTTTAAACACACCTCTGTATGGCTTGACTTGCTATAAACATGTATCCAATCATTTTTTTAAAAAAAACACATAAAAATAAACCCATATATACCTAAAAACTGAGTACAAAATTCCTGGCATTTTAGCATGTTTGACACTTGAAGGAAGTCATTTGGCTACTCTAGGCCTCAGTTTCTCCCTGTGAAAGAATGTGTTGATCTGGACTCCAAACATCCCCAACTACCTTTATGCCAGGGAGCAAATTACAAGAAAGTAGAAGACAGGCACATGCTTCCTAAGTGATTCCTTTAAAACTCTGTCCCCCATTCCCTCTACATACAATACTCCTTAATGTAAGACTTTCAGATTTAAAAAGACAAAAAAAATTCTAAATATTTCCTATGACTCCTTCTCTTGAAAGTCAAAGTCCCCACAAGAAGGCATTAGCCTTGCTCCCCATGACCTGCTGATGTGGAAGGACTGGGCTTTGCAAGCATCACATGGGTCAAGATCCTGGACTGATCACTGTGTTACTTAACTACTATTGTCCAACAAGCCACCTCAAAACAGCAACTTAAATCAGGAAGCCCCAAGAGTCCTTTGCAAGAACAGCTTCTAGAAAGACAGAGCAGGAGACAGATTACAGGGAGTAAAGAATGAATGGTGACAAGGACTTGGAGCCAGTGAGGCCGGTGGTGAAGGAGAGGAGAGTACAGCAGCTTGACAGGAAGCAAGACTGAAGGAAGGGCATAGCTGGTTGAGTTTGCTTTAGTAACTTGGAAAGGCTTTGGCATTTGACAGACTCAAGGGAAGGTGACAATCTCAAGGAAGCAGTTGAAGCCATAAGAGAAGGCATCGTCAGTGTAGCGATGTTCCATAGAAGAGAGAAAGGATGGGAACAGACTGCAAGACTGAGGTACTCAGCCTTAGAAACCAGAGATGTGTGTCTATGTTTTGAGACATAAGGTGAGAAGAAAAGGATGGGTGCAGGTGGGGCTACATGTGGAAGTGGAGGAGACGGTGATGAGAAAACTACTATTTGGAGGGACCTCTGCTCTTAGTGAGGCAAGGAATTCTCTTCAGGCCTACAGGAATAGTTTGGATCTTGGGCAGAGAAGACAGGGTTTAGAACAGAAGAGGCTGAGCAGCCTTTGTGGGAATGCCTACCACAGTAAGTAAACTTCTCTGGCCAAGATGAGACCCAAGGAGCAGTGTCAAGAAAGTGAATGACCAGGACTTAATGAGTATTTTTTTTTTTTTAGATGTTGGGGGTAGGAGTTTATTAATTAATTAATTTATTTTTGCTGTGTTGGGTCTTCGTTTCTGTGCGAGGGCTTTCTCTAGTTGTGGCGAGCGGGGGCCACTCTTCATCGCGGTGCGCGGGCCTCCCACTATCGCACCCTCTCTTGTTGCGGAGCACAGGCTCCAGACGCGCAGGCTCAGTAGTTGCGGCTCACGGGCCTAGTTGCTCCGCGGCATGTGAGATCCTCCCAGACCGGGGCTCGAACCCGTGTCCCCTGCATTAGCAGGCAGATTCTCAACCACTGCGCCACCAGGGAAGCCCCTTAATGAATATTTTGCTATTGTCACAGGAGGTCAGACCCTGGGGAGGAGAAAAGAATCTCCTCAAGGATATGTAAGAGGAGAGTTAGAGGTACTTATAATTTGAAGATTACAAAGAGATATGGCATGATTTTGTACCCTAGTCTTGTAAAAGTGGGAGCTAGAGTAAGCACCCCGGGCTCCATGACTTAACAGCAAACATTGATGAAAGATGCACTGGGTTTCCGGTACCAGGCTAAGTCTCTTATAAGCGTTATTCTTTTAGTTATAATCTTTTTTTAAATTAATTTTGATTGGAGTATAGTTGCTTTACAGTGTTGTGTTAGTTTCTACAGTACAGCAAAGTGAATCATCTATATGTATACACATATCCCCTTTTTTTGGATTTCTCTTCCCATTTAGGTCACCACAGAGCACTGAGTAGAGTTCCCTGAGCTCTACAGTAGGTTCTCATTAGTTACCTGTTTTATACAGAGTGAAGTAAGTCAGAAAGAGAAAAACAAATATCGTATATTAACGCATATATGTGGAATCTAGAAAAATGGTATAGATGATCTTAGTTATCATAATCTTTCATAAAATATTGTTATTTTCATTTTACAGACAGGTAAACTAAGCTTTAGAGGTTATTTTTCTCAAGGCCACTGTGGCAGATTTTTAGAAAGATGGCTACAACCATATCGCCCATCCTCTAAAATGTGGCCTTGCCACTCCAGTCAAATGACAGAGTCTAATTCCCCCTACCCCTGGGGTTGTGACTACTTCCACCAACAGAGTATGATTGAAATGACTGACTTCCAAGGCTTCATTATAAATGCCATGCATCTACCGCCAGCTTCCATTAGAACACTTGCTCTGGCAAAGAACAACCAACAGGTAAGAAGTTTGCCATCCCAAAGGCTGCTATGCTGGAGCATCACCTGAACATGGCTGAACTCCCAACCAGCAGCCCCCACCTTGCTCTCATATCTGGCTCAACCTCGAGCTTTCAGATGATGGCAGATCTAGCCAACGTCTAACTGCAACCTCATGAGACCCCAAGTAAGAGCTACCCAGTGCAGCCCTTCCTGAAGTTCTGCCCCATAAGATCAGGAGCAAAATGAAATGGCTTTCACTTTACAAGTTCTGGGGTAATTTGTTATGCAGCAACTGTAATCAAAATAGCCTCAACATCACAGAGCAACAAAGCTAGGAATTACCTGCAAGGCTGCCTGCCTGGCTCTGGAGCCCAGCTCTTGCTGGCTTCCTTTCTGATACCCTTCTTTGTTTATCTCCCATCTCTAGCACAGGTTCTCTCTCAGAGCATATGCCGGACAAACATTTGACCTACTTCTTAGACAGATGCGTTCTTACCTCCGTTTTCTCCTCCACTTCCTGGCAAGTTTATACGATATAATGTGTCACTGTCCACCACTTTTAAAACATAGCAATGGTTATTAAAACTTTTGCCACATTATTGCCAAGTAAATCTTCAATTCAATCAATCACATCCTATTATTTTTATGCTTTGGCAAATCAAAAAGCTTTCCATTTTTTAGGCTTTAAGATGACTATGTCTTCCTTTTATACATATTAACCAGAATTACCTGAGTCTCTTCATCTTCCCCCTCTGGATTTCTGCCAGGCATATTAAACTTGAGGCCAAAACCACAGTAGACACTGAGTCCATAAATGACCTATTACGATTGAAAGAATCATGAATTAGATAGGGTTGAAAGTTTAAACTTGTACAGCACTTAGATCTTACCCTTTTTTGCTTTCTTTTTAGTATTACCACCTCTTTAAAAAATAAGGCATTTTTTGAATGATCTATCCATCCTGAAAACACCTGTATCAGATAGAACATGCTAGAAATCATGCAGCAAATTAAATGTCAAGCAGAAATGAGTCAACATGCCCTGTGTTTCATTAGCACCACCCAGTGAAGTCACAAATCCTGCCTGAATTGAAATCTAAGCCACACCAAGATCATGGGGCCTGTGCCCATATCTGTTTTCCTCTTGGATTTTAAAGGGCTGAGTTGTTACTACTGAACTTAGAAACAAAACTCTCCCTGAGTCAACAGTGCCTTTTTAAGTATCATTTGTTCAGTACCTCCCTCCCAGTACTCCCTTGTTTCTAGGGTCTAAATGGGCAGCTTGTCTTCATGTTCAAAGGGAACAGAATCTTCTGCTCAAACACTTCACTCCCTTCCTTACTTCATTACTGTTCCATCGCTAGATTTCTTCTCTAATATTCCAGAGCTAGGCCCCTAAGGCTGACATGAGCCACTGGCACTCCTTCAGAGAAGATGCCTTTCTCATCAACCAAGGTTGACTCCCACCTGAGGAGTGATGCTGTGTTCTCCTTTGTGCATGAACTACTCCAGGAGAGTCGGAGGTCTGGAGCCCACATGAGCCACCTGAGACCAGGATAATGGCTTTAGTGTCAGAAGTAGCATCCAGCTCTTTGTCACATTCCCAAATCCTACTTTTTTCTGCTTTTATTTGTCCCCTGCC
Organism: Monodon monoceros; assembly: GCF_005190385.1. NCBI lineage: Eukaryota > Metazoa > Chordata > Mammalia > Artiodactyla > Monodontidae > Monodon > Monodon monoceros. Next base: position 93,715,969 of record NW_021703767.1, on the reverse strand, counting down.
CCTGCTAAGATAACGGCAGACTTCTAAAAAGGCTGTTAAGAGTAGTGAGATATTACTGTGAAATTGCAAGCACACACGATTTGATAATCATAAGCAGAGTGGGTCTTGGGGAACAGTCACACACCATTCCATGTCTCATGTTTTATTAGCTGATGTTTACTACTTTGCCACCTGGAGATTTGGGGACAGACTATAACAAATGATGGGAATTCTGGAGGTAAGTTCCAATTTATCTGTTTTGAATATGACACATCTTGTTTTGCTTCCAATTCTGCAAAGATGTCCCTGGGTCCTGGATACCAGGTGTTGGGCCGCATCCTACAGAGGTCTGCAAACCTTGTAGTTGCCCAGTCTCGAGACTGAAGATCTCAGATACAGAAACAGGGACATCAATGGTTTATTGGACAGGGGATCCTACATATCTGAAGCAAAAGGTCCTGGAGTGACATCCCACCATGTGCAGCAGACGGCTGGCAGGACGTGACAGCAGACTTTGCTACTCAGTGGAGAAGGAGGCTATCACTTATGGGGGAGGGGGACTTGACGTCAGGTGGGCTTATCAGTTGCCAGGGAAACCAGGGCTGGGGCAGGGGGCAAGCATGCAGGCAGTTACTGATGAAGCCCGGTAATTAAGAGGATTGGAGAGTCATGTGAGTGAAGCAGGGCCTGGTGGAGCAGGGGATGGACGGAGAGCAAGAGAACAGCCATGTTGAGTGGCCTGACCATACCCTCCACCCCTACAGACCCTGCACCACCCTTGCAACCTTGGCCCACCTCTCTTCCGTGATACCCTTGGGGTCAGGTACAGAGAGGGCGCTGCAACCAAACACCACAAATGCGATACAGGCAATAGCAGCTAAGGAGTATCAAGAGTCCAAGAAGTGGGCAAACTTTGGAGCCAGCTGCTTATAAGGTCAGTTTTTCCTGAAAGTCCAGAGGAGAATGACAATGGCATCTCGCTGTCGACCCAGCACTCAGACTCGTTTTGCAGTGAGGCCACCACTGTGCCCAGTTCGTGAACAGATTCCCTCCACTCAGGTCAGGGACAAAATGTAAGATGTTCATAACAGGCACAGTGCGGGGAAGATCATGACCATTAAACAAAATACAAGCAGTAACAGCATCCTGAGATAGTACCACCCCTGCCTGTGGCTCCTGTCCTGGGGGGCAGTACCATCCCGCCTCTCCACCCTCAGTCCCTACAGCCAGTGCCGAATCCTGGAGAGGCCCACGGGGTTAATATGATGGTGCCTTCCTTCAGTCAGGGCCTGGATTCATTACCTCAGTGGTCTCAGGTGGGGCCGGGCAGGAGACAGGTGAGATCTGTAAATCCCTTTCTAATCCTATTCCCCACGAGGCAGCAAACCCAAACCCGCGGGGACTTACCTGCCAGTCTCAGGGCCGGTTTTATAATGTGTTCCCTGGGGGTAGATGCCATGGCCAGGGCAAAAGCGACTTATCGTCCTGATCGATAGTTGGCAACATCCCTCGGTGGTCAACAGCTGGACTCGGCTGACGTGGACTAGCGGCCTCTGGGTTCACGTGGCATGGGCACTGGGCCCATTGCTCCTGGGGTGTGTCCACACGTTGAGAGCGGCTTTCCCGTCTCACCTGCTGCTGACGCGGCCCACTCACCCTCTGCATTAGCCCGGCAGCAGTGGGGCTGTAAGGCACGTGGAAACGCCAGCACGTTTCATTTGCATCGGCTCTTTCCTGAACCTCACGGCCAATAATGTGGGTTCCTTGGTCACTATCGACGTCCGTGGGTCCCGTAGGTCCCACACACAGCTGTTCTCGACCCCGAAGAGTGGTGTTTCGCGTTGCCCCCTGACTCGGGTGGGCCTTTTGGTATCGTCCTCCGCCTGTTGTGTGGCATTGTAGACACATGTCGCTGCTGTTCCATCACACTGTATGAGGGCTCTGCCTCCTTCCTCAGGTGGGACCAGAAGCCCAAGGGCACCCTTAAGATTACGCCGTTGCCACAGGCCCAAGCAGACCCTCCGGGTAACTGGCCACTCCAGTTCCCGATCCTGTCCCTCAGTTAACATCCCTAAAGCCTGTGCCTGTAGTCGTTGAGCGGGGGTGGGTCGGGGGTACGCTGCCATTTTGTAGATAATCCAGGTCCTTGTGTTCTGTCTGCATTCACCAGCCATCCCCGTGCAGTCAGATGAGCCACAAGCGCGGGGCTGCTACTTTTAAAGTGGAAAGAGACTCTGAGGTTAACAGGATATCGTCACTCTAATGGAAGAGAAAGACATCTGTCATGGTAGACAGCTGCCACAGGGCCTCACAGGCTAGTGGGCGGCCACCCCAGGATCACATCTGCAACCTTCCGTTCCCCGACCTTATTTCCTGACATTTCTGTGCTCACGGGAGCTTCCTCGGCCCCCTGGCTGGCTCAGTTGTTGGGCCACCCACCGCAGGCCTGCAAACCTTGTAGTTGCTCAGCTTCGACACTAAATAAAGAGCCCACATACAGCGACAGAGACATCGACGGTTTATACTGGACAGGGGCTCTTACATGTCTGAAGCAAAAGGTCCTGGAGCGACGTTCTCACCATGGATGGCTGACAGCAAGCAGATCATGGCAACAACCTTCCCCACCTGGGGGGAGAAGGAGGCTACCATTTATAGGGGAATTGACATCAGGCGGGCTTATCAGTTGCCAGGGAAACCAGGGGCTGGGGCAGGGGGCAAGCATGCAGGCAGTTACTGATGAAGCCCAGTAATTAAGAGGATTGGAGAGTCATGTGAGTGAAGCAGGGCCTGGTGGAGCAGGGGATGGACGGAGAGCAAGAGAACAGCCATGCTGAGTGGCCTGACCATACACGAGGTTTCCTATTTTGTTTCAGGAATCTGGGGTTTTAGGTAGAATAGGATGGTGACTAAGAGCAAGGATCTAGAGTCACACTGCTGAAGCTTGAATCACTGTGTTATTTGGGCAAATTCCTTAAGGCAAATAAATGTTTATCTATCTTGATTCTTCTTCAGTAAAATGGAAGTACCACAAGAGCATAAACCTTGTCTTTTCACCACTGTATTCCTAACACCTAGTACCTTGCCTGGAACACAGTAGGCATTTAGTAAATACGTTTTGAGTAAGTAAGTTTATATATGAATGTATGAATACTGCTCACATAGGAATCCTTTTTGTTCATACAATTATCCACTATGGCAGAGGATGCCCCACTCATCTTTTGGTTTCCCACAGCACTTAACCCAGGGTTTTGGACTGAAGTATCCATCAACATTGATGAATTTGAGGGCATTTGAATTGAAACACATCACTGCATAATCGAAGTATCTTTCTATTCCTTCCTGGTGGACAGAGGAGGGGTTACAGGGGATCAAGAGAAGATGATGGTATGGCAGAGTGACATCAACTCTCTGCTTGCCTCTGGCTCTTTTCTTCTTGGATTTTGCCCCTGAAGGGTAGAGCCTAGAGCTTTTCTTCCTGAGTACCCTGCTTAGCCTTCAAAGTCAATAAAACTGATCCCTGGATGACGAGCATCTTTCAAAACAATCAGGCACTAATCCCAGATGCTAATTCTGATTCCTCTGTAACCAACATACATCACCCTCAGAAAGTCACATCACCTTGTAGAACTGTGCTGGGCTTCATGCTCAATCTGAGGAGGAATCCTAGTTGGCAGGGTCATTGTGGGACAGATGAGAGAGGGAGTGTGAAGGCCCTGTGAAAAGGATGACGTAGGTAGCAATGCTCAGTTTTTTTAATTAAGAGATGAAACTAGAGACTCGTTTCTCTATGAGATTTGGAGTATATAATAGTCATGACAAGCCATCACAAGTCAGTCAGCCTTGTGTAAGACTGTGCTACACAGACCTCAACAGAGAGATTTCTATCACTGCTGCACAATTTAAAAATTATGGTTTCTTTAGTATTGTTCCCTCAATCGTTCCACAAATACATATGGAGAAGTTTGCTTATGTCCAGCACTGTTTTAAGTACAGAGAAAAATTAAGGAGGAAAACTCCTGATCATGTGGGTTTACATTCTAGTGGTGGAGCCAGACATGTGAACAGATAATTACTTCTGTGAGATAAATAGAATGAGAGAGGAATGGTCAAGGACACTTGTCCTCTAGGGGCCTTGAGAAGTGCCCTTTACTGGTGCTGGGGAGGTGGTGTCAGTGATGGAGACTGGGAAGTAATACCTGACATGTGTCTTAAAGAATAAATAAACATTCAGCAAACACTGAATAGATGAATGGTGCTTATGCCATTCTACTTGGTATTAAAGTTCCTGGAAGGCAGAGCCTAGCAAGGCAATGAGGAAACAGGGAGATACTTCATAATTACCAGCATTCCATTTTGAAGATGCCGAAGAAGAGGCCGGAGTGGAGCGAATGAGCACAAGAATTGATTCAGGGGTCTTCAGGATATAGGAGACTACACTTTGTTGAGGACTCAGACATTATCCTACTGGAGATAGGGAGTCGTGTTCGTTTATATTTTTCCAGTCTGAAATGGCTTTTCATTCATTAACAAATAGTCATATGGCTTGGTCCCTCGGTTCCTTCAGGTCTGTGCTTTGAGGGAAAATAAAACAGAGGGACAGGGAGGAGTAGTCTCTTACGTAGGCTACCCAGGGAAGATTTTCTGATATTTGGGCAGATGGCTGAAGCAACTGAGAGTTCGAGTCATGTGAATATCCGTTAATGAATGAAAGAGCATTTCAGGCCGGAAAAATAGAGAAGGAAGGAAAATAACATAAAGGCCATTAGAGAAGGTTAAGTAAATTATAGTCAATACAGTTAATAGAATACTATACAGATATGACGATCCCTATTAGTACTCAGTGGCATGGAAAGATTTCCTTAATAATTTCTTGAGTTGTAAACAAAGTGTAGTTTATCCTATTGATGTAAAAGTGTGTGTGTGTGTGTGGGTGTGTGGCAGGGGAGGTGCATGTATAATATAGAGAGAGAAATGTCTAGAAGAATGGTCACAAATGTTCACTGTCATGGTTTCTCAAATGGTACAACTTACAATGAATTAAATTTTTTTCTCAGACATACAGAAAAACAAAGATGATCAAATGATATTTATGACCTATCTCTCTCACCAGAATGTGAACTCTGTGAAGCAGGAACCTTGTTTTCTTCACTACTTTATCCCTATTATCTAGGTACATAGTAGGTGCTCTGTAAATATTTGTTGAATGAAAGAGCAGAAACAAGGAAATGCAGAGCCCAAGCAGGGACAAGATTGCTGGAGCTCAGGGGCACGCAGGGCAGCAATGAAGACGCAAAAGACAGCTGAGCAGATCTGACTGGCAGGGCCTTGAAACCCAGCATAAAATTCCAGACTTCATTCTTCAGGAAATGAGTAGTCCTTGCTCATTGAGATGAAGGGGTAAAGGATGAATAGTGTGTGATTTAGCACCAGCCCATAGACTGAATCTTTTCTACAAAGACTCAGGCTATGCTACAAAGGAAGGAAGGAAGGAAGGAAGGAAGGAAGGAAGGAAGGAAGGAAGAAAGAAAGAAAGAAAAGGAAGGGAGAGAGAGAGAGAAAGGAAGGAAGGAAAGAAAAAGAAGAAAGCAAGAAAGGAAGGAAGGAAAAGAAAATACTCTCCATGAATAAACAAGATATTCCAACATCTTCTTTGGGGCTCCTAATTGATGGAGAATTTCGAGCCAGCTAAGGCTCTAGGGGCTTGACATTCACTTGCTGGTTGACGGAGGCCTTGAAAACAAAGTGGAAATGCTTCCATTTCCCCATTCCAATCTGCGCACCACCATCTGCTGTGATGATTCCCAGGGTGTCTGCCTCAGTGGGGACAGAATATGGATGGCTCAGGAAACCAGAGACTCATCCATGCCAACGCAAGACAGACCCACAGCCCTGAGGTCAAGAGGAAGTTTCTTTCTGATAGTTTGTCTTCAGCAATGCTAGGACCTTTCACTTGTTACATTGAGGCCTTGTGTAGGCAAGCACAGGCCACTGCATTGGTTGCACTGATCCACACTTTGATCTCAACATGTGTGGAAAAAATACTGCACATTGTCTCAAAGACTTTTCTCCCTTTGGGAAAAGTTTCCTGATATTCACTCCTTCCTCTTCAACCCCACTCCACCAGGAGACAAGTGGTCTTCTTTAAATGCAAATGCTACCCATCACTCTCTCACTCCAAACCCTTCACTTGTTCTACATTGCTGTTAGAATAACTATCAATTCCCTGGCATGGCCTTTGAAGCCATATCTCTTGGGCAGTGTCCACCCTAGGCCACTCTTTCCCTCGCCCATGACACTCCAGTCCTGTGACCTTTCACCTCCTCAGATCTGACATACTCCTTCCCAACTCGGACCATTTCCATACTATTTTTATGCTTGGAGTTATACTCTCCCCTCTAGCAATCTGATCAGCTCCCATTTATCCTCCATATTATGGTATAAACGTCATTACCCCAGGATGCCCTCATTAGTCTCGTGCCCCAGACCAGGCCGGGTGAATGCAGGGGGCTTGCACAGTAACCCCCATCCCGGCACTTCCCCACCAGAGCACACAACTCAGTTAGGGTTAAGCAGTTCTTGGGGAGCTATTTGCTCCACATTTGTTTTCCCCATTGGACAGACCAAGTCGGTCCTGGCACAGTGTCGGTCTGTGTGACCCTACTGAAACTTTCTTTTTTTCAGTACTAGTATCACCCTCTGATGTCAGTGGGTTAATAAATGTGTGGAATGACAGAAAGTGGAGAATGCACATTTCAACAGGTTTGGCTGTAAAGGGGAGGAGAGAGCTAGGGCGGCAGCTGGAGGGCACTGCATGGTGGTTGTAGTCGGCTTGCCCTGGGTAACCAAATACCATAGACTGCGGGGGGGGGGGGGGGGCTTAAACCACAGAAATTTATTTCTCACAGTTCTGGAAGCTGGAAGTCCAAGATCAAGGTGCTAGCATAGTTGGTTTCTGGTGAGACCCCTCTTCCTGGCTTGTAGGAGGCTTTCTTCTTTCTGTGTCCTCACATGGTGGGGAGAGAGAGAGAGAGAGAGAACAAGTTCTCTGGTGTCTCTTCTTATATGAGAACTAATGCCATCATCAGGGCCCCATCTCCAAACACCATTACGTTGGGGGTTAGAGATTCTACATACAGATTTGAGGAAAACACAATATGGACCATAGCAGGAGTTAAGTGAAGACATTTTATGACAAAAAGTCCAGAGCTCGCTTAAGTGCTGATGGTAGATGCCAGCAGAGAGGGGAGGGGTGAAGCTTCAGGAGAGAGGGGGTACAGAGGAGAAAAGGGCTTTGTTTAGGAGGGCGCTGCTCCCACTGTGACACAGGGGAGGGGCAAAGAGCACGGGTGCCTCCATGTGATCTTTTCCACGTGGTGACAATGAGCTAAGACAGTTTCTGCCGAACGGCTTCTCATTTCCTTTCTGAAACAACATGCTAAGGTGTCTGCTGAGGAGCTGGCATAGTCTGAGGAGAACAGAGAGGGTCTGAAATAGGTTCTGTAGAGAACAAATGAGCCGACTTCTGACACACCACCACGGAGTGCTGATGGATCAGGAGACTTTGCTCACCTTGAACCGAGGTTTGGAGGCACCGAGCGCTTGGCACTATGAGATGTTTCTCCACATCGCTCAGCATCCGGACCGTGAAGCAGAGAAGGAGGACATTTTCTGAAAGGTGGCTGCTGTGAGGGTCATGGGTTGAATGAGGATCATGGTGATGGGACCCAGAGAGGTTAATGCTAAGTGATTGCCCAGTGTCACATGGCTGGTTGGTGATGAAGCCAGGAGTAAATCCCGTAATGTTTGGGCTCCAAGCCTTGCTACACCACCTTGTGTGCTTTGTTCCTGGAGGATAAATTTTGAAAGAAAAACGTTGTTCAATAAAGATTCTGATGTAGCTAAGCAGGCCTAGGTATTGAACATGTGGCCAGGACTAGAGCTATCCTTTCAGGAAACCAGACGCTCCTGCCCCATCTATGTTGCCTCCTGTTGACTGAGGCTGAAATTATTTTTTCATTCCCCAAACAGGGGTGTAAATGTCCCCCAGGAGAGGGTCCAAGGGATCACTCCAAAATACGTCTGCTGCATATTGAAAAACCTGACAGAACCTTGTCAACACCCCGGCCACAGCCATTATCCGGTGTTGCTAAAGTTGCGTCTGTTTTACCAGCCTCTCTAATTTCTGTAAATGATCCATGAAGTTGCTGGGAGACCTCTGCCTGGCTGGGGTCAGGGCAGATAGAGAAGTCAGGAGAAAGGTTCTAGGCTGCAGAGCACCTGGGGAGGGGGGCCTAAATAGGGGTTGTCTCATGCTTTGCCAAGTGACCAATGATAATAGTGGCCATTTCGTGAGCATTTACCAGCTTCTGGTAGTTTCCATGGGAGGGAGGGGAAGGAACTTGCCTGAAGCCACACAGCTCCAAGGGCAGGACTGGGATGCAAGCCCAATGTTGGCTGGCTTCCCTCTCCTACCACCTCTCTGAAACTTACCCCTGTGGAAGAGCAGGTGTCCCAACGAGGAGCTGCACAGGTCCAGGGGTCAGAGTTAGTGCTGGGTAAGAAGACTTTGCCCTGAAGATGTTGTTCCCCACAGAAGCCGGGCAAACCCAAGCTGCTAGAGGCAGAGAGCAGAGGGTGAGTCCCAGAGCAGGGCTGAGAAGGAAACCAGTCTGTGAATCATAGTAACTCAGTTTACCATTTGCCATTATTACAAGAGTAATACACATTCTTTGTAGAAATATTGGAAACCACAGAAAAATAGGAATAAAATAGTTCCATGAACCAGAGAAATACTGTTAGGACTTTAGTATGCTGTATCTTTTCAGCTTTCTTGCTCTGTGAACATGCATTGTTTTTCAGGATGGGACAATATGCTTTTTCGCTTACTAATATTGGGTAAACATTTTCCCACACTATTAAAATTCTCCCACAATAGTGCGTAATGCTCTAGAATAGTGGAAATGAGAGCACTAGCGCCTAATGTGGTCTGGGATCTATTTCTAGCTCTGCCGTTTCCTGACCATGTGACAGAACTCTGGTGTCAGTTACCCCTCTACCCCATAGGGAGAACAACAGACCCTCCTCCTAGGTATGTTGGCACGATTATATGAGAAAAGGAATTGAAAGACCTTACTGCAGTCCTGCCTATATGCAAACTAACTGTTATCATTTCTGGAATTTACTTTACAGATTCCCTATTCTCCGGCAGTTAGGTTTTTCAGGTTTTCACAATTATAAATAAGATGCAATGAACACTATTACATACAAATCTTTGTGGTCCTCCATAATTATGTCTTGATATGAAATTACTGGATCAAATGATATGCAGTTTGTATGCACTTGATACATAGTGTCAAACTATTCTTCAGGAGATGTGTATTGCTTTCTAATTAATTCGATGGCCCCTGGAAAAAGCTGGCTATGAAATCAGACACTGATGACGAGTTATGAGTGGGGAAGCAACAAGCATCCAGCATCTGTAGATTGACCCCAGAATGTGAGACCTACCAAGTCCTGGGCAGGCCTGCTGGTCTCTCCTCTTCCACCTTAGAGTCAGGCCCGGGGTCTGCCACAGGGAGGGCCTGAAAGAATGTGACAGGCACTGAATGGCACTGAATTGAAGGAGAGGTAGACAGAGGAGATTAGAAGATAGTGGGAAAAGCCTTAGCAGATCAATAAAAACAAATCCCATGATTTGCCTCTTTGGATTACTTTAGCATGTTACTAATTATTGCCAAGTACTACTTCTACATTTTTAGATACTGCTTCCAAATTGTAATTAACTCCTATTAACAGCATACATATATAATTTTGTGGGATGTTGAACGTATTGAATTTTCACACTGTGCTGGTTCCTTATTCTGAGATTATGTCCTTTTAACTTTTTAGTTTAATGTTCTTTTAAAATGAAAATGATGGTAATAATGGGTAGTGGGGTATTTTAAAGTCTTTTAATTGGCAAATAAAAGTTGGCCACTTTTATTGGTCTTCTAATTTTTAGTCTTAAATTTTATTGGCACCTGGAATCCATATGTCTGGAAGCTAATGTCCAGGTGACACATAATCTGGTCTTTAAACTTTCAATTGTCCAGCCAACATTCAGTGAGTGGCTGCTGAGTGCAAGATGAACGGAATCTCTGGGTCACACGTTAGTGTAACACCATGGAGGCTACAATACCCTTGGATGTGGGGTAACAGGCTGTAAGTGACAGAGAGCTGGGGGAGCATGGGGATCACAGTGCATCACAAGGTCCCCAAGTCTTCTTCATACTTACAGTATTTTCTTACCTCATTATTAAATGTTGGAGCCCCTGGGGAAATAAAACTCACTACAACAAACACCTCCTCAGAGTTGCAAAATACATATTTCAGAAAGTAAAAGGACAAAATAGGACTGAATCTAGGAGAGTAGAGGTAAAATAACCCAGACACCTAAGATTTATCCCTGTAAGTCGAAGAAATTAGCTGTAGTCTTTCAAAAGATATTTATTAAGCAATTGTTTGGTTAAGGACACCCGAAGGAAGGACAACCAATGCCTAATTTCATAAGACAGGTACATGGAGAGCTATAGTAAACTCTTTAACATTCACAAAAACCTTAAATAAAAAGAATCACAAAAACGAATTATCATTAATGACATTTAGAACATATTGAAACAACATAAATCGACCAAGTTGTAAATTCTGCACAGACCTAGAATACAGCAGGTATCAGTGAACCAGGAGATTATGCTGTTTGAATACAGTTATACGAGCAAGGGCTCCTTAGTATCCTAAATCTACAGAGCTAAAAGTGAAAAGTATAAATGTTTTTGTTACTTGAGCCAGAGAAATGTTTAGATTTGAGATGTTTAAATCACAGAAAGTCTTTCAAACTATTCTTCCCAAACACTTTCTCTGGGGCTGGGAGGCAGAATAGCTCTCCTGGAAAGAATATCTGTAAACATTTTGGTAGAATTTTCTGAGTGTTTACATGAGGCATGCTTTTTGCGGGCCTTAATGGTTTGCCAGTTCTGAGGGTAGTCGGTAGTCCTTTGAGGATATGTGTCACAGCATAAGTTATTAATTGGAATTCCAGCAAATATCCAGGCAATTGGGAGACACATAGGCATGGCAGGTTTTTTTTTTTTTTAAAAAAGGATGATAATTCTCTCAACCAAAATGGCTAACCTCCAACACCCTGCAAGAGTTTGCATTCAAAAGGAAAAACACAAAACAAGCCTCATCCAAACCTTCCACATCACCTCCTTCAAACAGATTATTGTCAAGAATTAACATGACTGAATTCACTTAACCTGAATAAATAAGTGACGTGAACTTGGAGCAGTTAGCGTTTGCCACCAGCACATTGCTTTCTGTTGGTTTTGACATGGAGTTTACTCTCTGGATAAAAAATATTTGTGTTATCAATTTATCAAATTAACATCGGTCACTAATCATCTAGTTAATTTCCAATCGTATATATCCTGGATAGTGTTGTAATTTAAATTGTAAAGAAATCATAGGAGGATCATTAGATAATGTATCATGAATGACAGTGTCTTTATCTTTTAATGGAATTATTTACACTAAATACAGTGTTTCTGAAAGCAGAATGCTTTATTCTATTCACTTAGACACTGTGACAAGAAATTTTGATATATGTATACATGTATGTCACATTTTAAAGATGTACACACTTTTTAAAAAGATGGGAGTATTTTCAGGCACCAGTCTTGCAAAAAGTCTCACAGTTTTTTTTAAAATGTTAAATTCAAGTACATCAATAAATGAAAAACAGCAAAATAAATTATAGCTAAAGTTGTCAACGTTGAACTAGCAATTGTAAATTGTAATGATTTCAGGTTCTTAATAAAAGCATTAGAGCAAAAAAGCTGGAAATTCAAGTCAAATCCCATCACAGCAACCTTCATTGCAATAAAAAGTTGATTATAAAGAAATGGGTTCCAAGGCCTGTCCAGACATTAGAAGTGTTTCTTATTCTCATTGCCACAAAACTTACAATTTTAAATAATTCACGGCAATGGATGTTTTCCTAAAAGCAATTATTCGAAAGTTCTTTCTCATACAACAGTCACTTCCTATAATGAAAATAATCCAACCCTTGATTTTGTGACACAGTGTGAGGTGTGGTGATAGAAACCTCACTTCCAGGTAACCAGAAAAATGGAAACACAGATTATAACTGAAACTAATTCCTTTACTTTTCTTACATTGATGAAGAATGCACTGGCAGACATATTAGCTACATCTACAAATTTGGTTTGTGTAAGAACAGCCCATTTTGAATTTATTTTGAGCCAAATGCACAACAATACAGGGAGATGCACAGCACAGTGTCAGCTGGAGATGTTTACTTTATAATTTAAAGATATTAGTACTATGACATATACATATACTACAGTGCATATACTATGACATAACATGGCCATGAACTCATTAAGGATAAAATCCTTGGCTTATGAATCTCTAGAGCTTAGAACATAACAGGCACATACTAAATGTGACATGATAGACTTTTAGGAATATTTTTCTTCATGTAAGTTCTTCTTTTCCCTGAGCTTTATACAATTTATGGAGCAGGATGAAACGAAGAAGTTACAAACAATAAAAAGGCAATCGTATAAGAGTGCAGTTAAAGATCCCTTTCTCTAAACCTATTCTCTGAGATCCAGTGAAGGACAATGGTGGTCCGTGCTATGGAAACTATTCCCTTTGAGTGAGTTATGCTGAGACCGTGGACATGAGCCCACAAGAAATTGGTGGGTGGGGGCATTAAATAATTAAAAGTTAGGTTTGTTTTTCTCCAAAGCAATCAACTATGTGATAGAAGTCAAGCCTTTTTTTGCTTGTTTCCTCTCAAGTAGGATGTATTTGTAGACAAAAACTCTAAGGTTTCAGGAAATTTAATTACCTCTTTGAGATTTACTGGGCCCCCCTATTTAGGACAATAAGGCTGAATGACCTAATTAGTATTCAATGGGCTTAAATGAATCAGTATTTTTTTGAAGATATTTATGCACTCCCAAGAATTAACTGAATAATCAGTTTGCTGAAATTCTGCATTTAGACTAAATTGATACTACAGTTTTATTGTCAGGAAGGATTTTAGAAGTATTTCTCTGGAGAAATTATTCTAATTTTGATTATGTTTTCATTTTTTAAAAATGAAGAGTTAATCAATTATTTCTGCATAATAATCTTTACTTTCGGCAGGGGAAAATCAATCATGGCAATAATTTCCCTAATTAGTTCAATCAGTTCCATAGGTGGACCAATAATTTCATGAAGGAATTGCTTATATGACTTACTATTACAGGAGAGTACAAAAAAATCATTTTTGATTATATTTAATATGTGAAGCGTTGACTATAAAGGAGTAATGTGAATATAAATGAAGATTTTAGATTTATAACCAAAATGTACAATATTTAGTTGAAGGTGTCTAATCATTCATAATTATGATTACAAGGCAGACTGGAAATCCAAGTAAACATATCTATCAGATAAGCAGTGGGGTGTAAACAGCATGACTAATTTGGAGATGGGACATGGCATAGGCATTTTGAAAAAATGGCTGTAAGATTTTTTAAAGTTTTGAATGTCAACAAACAGTAGCATTGAAGGGATTCTGAATTTTTCACCATTTGAAAAATTACTATGTTCACTAAGTTTCTGTAAACTTTTCAGGATAAGTTATAAATTATTTCTTTATTTGCAAATCAAAGACTTATGATTGGCTTACGTATTTTTGATAAGCCAAATAAGATAATTTGTGATTTTCTATAATTTTTATAGCCTCATTTCCTGAATATTATTAACACATGTAATCCAACCTAATTAAAAATGCATACATATTATAGTTCATATCCATTTTCTTCCAAGCAGAAATTATAGGGCATTTAGGTGTAATTCTTAGGATTTATCACTCTAACACACTGCTATGCTAATGTCACTATAAAAAGATTTCAGGGAATGAGTATTTATTTTTAAATATTTTTTGTAAGATTAACAATAATTTTACATATACTCTAGAGCTGCATTGTCCAGTATGGTAACCACTAGCTACAGTTGGCTACTGAACACTTGAAATGTGACTAGTACAACTTGAAGAAGTGAATTTTTAATTTCAATTAATTTTGAAGTTAAGAACTCACAGTTGTTTTATTTATTAGAAAAACCTTTAAGTGTGTTTGGACAGCTTAGGTTAATGAATCTACTTTTTCTTCTGCGAAATTTATGAACTCGCAATAAATCAAGTATTACTGATGAACGCTCCATGTCCAAATTAAGATGAGCTGAAAATCTGAGACACACCAGATTTCAAAGACTTTGTATAAAAAAAGAATGTAAAATTCTCATTAATAATTTTTATATTAATTACTTAAGTACCTTGTACTATATTTCTCCTGGACGGCACTGATCTGGTGCTCTATGAAAATTGCTAGTTTTTGAAAGTCATGTTTTAAATTTTTCATTTTAATGTCATTCTTTTAATCAAAAAATTTTTATCATTATGGAAAAGAAATCAGAGTTAGAATTTGTCTAGTAAGAAGTGACCTAATTGCCCTCTCTACACCACCTCCCTTCTCTGAATTGCAGAGCCCTTGCTAGCACCAACAGCAGAATGCAAAAATCATAGGCAGTGAATATGCAGAAATCGTGTATGAGAGCACTGATGAGCGTGCAATCAAATCAAACTGCTCACACATTACAAATTCTGTCTTTTCTTCCCCCCCCCAATTGTTTCCAGACCTATGTGTCCCTAATTCCAAAATTAACCTTCAACTTCCTCCCAAGTTCTGCTGTGCTATGGCTTCCAGTTTAGAATAATAAGCAATGACTTTGCTGAGCAATGTGCTTGGTCATGTATTAATACTAGATTCTGTCCAGGCCCTAGAACTTTCATCCTTCAGAGTGGAGAGCTTCCTCTGGGAGAAGGGTTCAAATCCCAGAAGTTTGAACACTGCCACCCGGTACTTCTTGGACATGATGTTGTACAGAATGGGGTTGATGGCGGCGCTGAGGTAGAAGAGGACGAAGGAGACGAGGTTGCAGTATTGGCTGATCTGAGCAATCTCCAAGGAGCCAGGCTCGAAGGATTTGGAAAATAAATATCGCCCTACATGGAAGGGCAGCCAGCAGAGGATGAAAGCAAAAACCACTACAGCTGAAAGGACAATGAGAAAGAGAATGTCAAGAAATATAGCAAAGTTCAAGAAATATAACAAATCACAGTCGATTTTGAAGACATGGTTTTGTTTTGATTATGTGTGGTATGACCACTGACTTCAGAGAAATATCATTTTCTGCTCTTTCCTATATTTTAACCAAGATTGAGTCTGTCCGGATCAACAATTCAACCATTTTTACTGCTGAGCTTCCCAGTCGTTTCTAGTTAACAATTTTAGTGATTTTGTGCTTGAGTTGACATATTGACTCAAGTAACTAGACAATCTAGTCACAATAGTCCACCATTTTATATGTGTTAGATCAAACCTATATGAGACAATGTGGTTTTACTCAACCATAGTTATGTATCAGAGTTTCCTGGGGTACAGATTCCTTGGATATAATACAGACTCACTAAATTAAAATCTCTAGGAAGGAGACTAAGACACCTGTTTTCTTTTTTCTTTTTAAAGTTTTACAGAAGACTGAATATGCAGTCAGGATTGAGAATCACTGAGATGAATGAGCTTTTCCACCTAAAATAGACATAAGTAAGGTAGAAAAGGCCATAAAGCCAACTAACATTAATTATCATCCATCCAGGCCTTAATTTTGCCCATGTAAGTTTGCTTTCTTCAAAACCTCTGCATTTTTAGATTAAGTTTTTAAAATTCAGAAATCAGAGGAAAAATAACAGAAAATAATAATTTAGGACTTGTACCACTTTAGTGATTCCCTTCCAACTGTCAAGGCAAAAGAGAGTCACCAGTGAGGATAATTAACAGCTTAAAAATAAAATCAGAGGAAATTATTAAACGTATTCTCAAAACTAATTTGTATAGTAGCAACTGACTGCCCCAGGAGCAAAATGAATATTAGAGTCCCCTGGGGGGCACTAGCAGGTTTACAATCTATTAGTCATATTGTGAGAATCAGTGGTCTAAAAAATTTTAAAAACTTGACATTCTTTGAATAAACTCTATCACTTTAATATACAGGATTTCAAGAATTGTAAAGTTACAAATCAAAATTATCCTAGAATAACTTCTAAGAAGTACTATATATGCAAATAAGTACAAACTGTTGACTACAATGTCCAGATAATAAAATGTGCAGATTCTGGTTTTGAAAAAAGCAAGGAGAATTAATATTTTGCTTGGATGTGAACACAGTTTGTATTACTTCACTTGTACCAAACACATATACTTAAAGAAGCTGAATTTATGCAATAACGATTCAGCATACTCCAGTGTGACACTGCACCCAGATGTTCTCTGAAGGACCATTTGGGGAGAGATAGTAAGTTCTGTCAGCTCCCACAAATTCTCCTTTTCTCAGTTTGGAAGCCTGCCTATCCTAGCTTACCTAGCCTGTCCTACTTGGAGGGAAAAGTAATCATGAAAACAGAGACCCCAGCACTGACTTGTCACTGATTTCCTTACAAAGCTGTATAAACAGCATCAGGGTAAACAGAATTGATGCAATTATCTGGGAAAAAAATGCAAGTCAGAAAGCAAATCACAATGTTGAAAGAAAAATGAATCTTCTCTGATAAAATTATCCACGATGATCACATCTTTGGTTACATTTACCAATGAATACTTCCTAGAATCAACGCCTGCTCTTTTTCACCCTTAACACCTGCTTTTCTTAATGCAACTTAGATATCTACAAATTGAGGCAGGAAGCTTAACATCACCTTTAACACATTTTAACACCATAATATACTCTTTAATGAAAGATCTCATTCTGAAGCAAAGTTTCTGGGCCAAAATAAAACACATTTTAGAGAAATACAAAGGTGGGACATTTTTCCATGAAAGAGAGAAAGGTGAGACCAGGAGAAAGAGACACAAAGAGATAGAAAGAGAACAAAGAGATAGTCAAGGGGTGGGAGGAGGGAGGGAGAAAGGAAGGGAGAGAGCGAATCATAGATATAGAGAGAGATAGAGCAAAAATGTAAAACCAAAAACAAACAAAAATAGAGAGAGAGAGAGACAAGACAGTGAAACTAGAGCTCAAGACGGAAAAAGGAGAGAATAATTAAGAAACTTACAGGGAAACAGAGACCTAGAGAAACTGGGGAGAAAGGCAGACTCAGGAAGAAGGGGAAGGGCAAGGGAAGAGGAGGGGGCCCGGGAGAGAGAGCTCAAGGGCGCACCGAGACCCACCCAGCATCTTCACGGTTTGTTTGTGGTTCTGGTCCCTGAGTGAGGCGCCCACCGCTGCCTCGCCGCGTCTCCTCCTCCACAGCTTCCTGCCGATGAGGCTGTAGAGCACAGTGAGGCAGAAAACAGGGAGGAAGAAGAAGACGCTGGACACCCACACCATGACGGTGAGCAGTCCCGAGCGCACCGCGAACTCCGTGGCGCGGCACTCGTTGGTGTCCCGAGGGTCGGTGCCGTTCTCATGCTCCACCCCGACCAGCACGAAGATGGGCCCGGCGCTGCAGAAGGCCACGGCCCAGATGACCAGGATGACCAGCTTCACCCGGCCCTTGGTGACCACCACCTTGGCCCGCAGCGGGAAGCAGATGGCGAAGTAGCGTTCGACGCTCAGTGCGGTGATGGTGAGCACAGTGGCGTAGGTGCAGCTCTCGCTGACGAACTGGAAGAGTTTGCAGAGCAGGTCACCCAAGTTCCAGGGCCGGTAATGCCAGAGGCGGACGAGGTCGAGGGGCATGCAGAGGAAGATGAGTAGGTCGGAGAAGGCCATGCTGGACAGGTAGAGGTTGGTGGTGGTACGCAGCTCGCGGAAGCGCGACACCACCAGCATGGTGAGCAGGTTGCCCGCGATGCCCACCACGAAGAGCGCCACGCAGGTGGCTGTGACGCCCGCCAGCAGCGGCGCGGGGAAGAGCGGCAGCAGCTCGTCGACCAGCGAGTCGTTGTCAGGCGCAGCGTCCCAGCCCAGGTCCGGCAGCGTGAGGTTGGGCCCCGGCTCCTCGCTCGGCGTCGCGTTCCACATGCTGCCGGCCCTGCTTAAACTGGCTTTGGGATGCGGCTGCACTGAGAGGCTAGATCCGGCGCTGGTCCCGGAAAAGGTCTCCTTAGGAGCAAGAGAGTGCGAGGGAGGAACGGGCGCAGGCTCTCGGGGAGGATGCTTGGAGAGGAAAGAGAGGGGAGAGGCAGCAGCCGAGGGAAAAGGTGAGACTGAGAGCCTGGGGCGGGGAGGAGGGGAAGAGAGGGAGGCGGGAAGGCACACACACACACACACACACACACACACACACACACACACACGCACACACTGGTGGAGAGATGGACCGAGTGACCCACCGCTCTTTCTGGCACCTCCCCTTTTCCCCGTCCTCTCCCCCAAAGTCCTTCTTTCCCAACCCAGCCTTTGGCCGGCCTCCACACAAGTACCTGTCACCGAGGAAGCCCCGCCAGCCCTGCCTCGCCTTTGCGTTCTGTCTCCAGATGCATCTCGCACTTCCCAAAGCGTCCCGGCACTGCGAAGCTGGAGCTCGAGAGGACTCTCCCTAGCCTTGGGTGCTGCCTGGCTAGGGTGGCCCAGAAGGGCAGATCACACCCGGGGTTGGGGCCGGGCACGGTGGGGAGAACACCTTCAGTTCCCGGGACCTGAGTTCTTCCTCAACAAGGGATAGAGTTGGCTACGGACCTGGTGGGGAGAAGTAAGCATGCACAACCGGGCTTGGAAAAGGGAGGTAGGGAGTGTTCCGACCTGAAAGGAGACCAGTGCGCACCTGGGAAGAGCCTCACGCAGTCCTAGAACCTATCGCCGTGTTAGCGAGGAGAAGCAGGTTCAGAGAGGTGTGGCCACTTGTCCAAGGTCACACAGCGAGTTGGGGGCTCAGGAGCTAGACTTGGCTATCCCACCCGGTGGACTACTGAGAGCGAAGGGGCAAGATGTGTGAATAAATTGTGTTTGGATTTCCAGCCCTTTGTACAGTTCCCCAACTCGGCGGTGGTAGGGGATATGCTGTGTAGAAGATTACTTTTGCCTGCTGCAAACCTCGGGGAAAGAGGAAGGGCTAAGGGGCGTGTTAGCGTGGCAGGGCGTGGGGGGTAGCTGTCAAAGGGGGAGCAGCAGAGGCTGTAAGGCTGGCACGTCGAGGGCGCACAGTAAACATTTTCTGAGGCATGGACGAGAGATCAGCCTTTGGGTAGCTGTGTTCACTTGGGCAAGGCATCAACCTTTTTGTTTTAAATTTCGAGGATGTTGTGATGACCACTGGGAATGGATGCCAAATGCTGGGGACAGAGTTGGAGCTCCAGAAATAAATATAGGCGGCGTTGCTGTTATTGGGGTTGCTATTGAGGAATGGGTCAGAGGCTGCCCCTACACTCGCGAGGTGACTCTCCTGGACACGGCCTCTGCGTCCCCTGCCCAGAGCCAGGAATCGAAAACCGAAGGCGCGAGACTGGCGGTTACCCCCTAACTCACTCACCAACACGCCCGGGAGCGTGTTCAGCACCGCGGCCAGCGACCGGCCCTTTCTACCTCGCCCCACAGCTCTCCCTAGCTGAGGCTGCCCGCCCTCACCTTTTTCAGTTCTTGCCTCAGCACCACAGTCCTGCTCCACGAGGGAGCCGGGGAGATTCCTCCCAAACACAGACCCGTATCAAGCGGCTGCGCTGGCCGCACCTATTCACGCTCACTTACCTGTGGCCTAAGTTCACTGTGTATGAGACAGGGCTTTCCTGAAGTATCTTAGTGGGTTTGCACAGGCCTTTGCCAGACGGTTTATGTCAACCCTGCCAACTAAACTGTTAATGCTTAGAAGTCCACAAAAACCTAAGGATGAACATATGCACACGTGCATGAAAGATTCCACACATAGTGGGAGACTGAATGAGGAAGTTTAATACAGGCAACTTACTGGAAAACACGCTACATAGGTTACCAGGGCTGTGTGGCAGAAAGTGTACCAAAAATCTGTTTCAACTACTTAAAAAAAAAAAAGATTACAACTAAGTCAAGCCACCAGTCACTAACAAGTTTTTTTTTCATCAATTATTTGACTTTAACACTTCCCACCCTACATTATCAATAGATTTATGTGTGCAGACAAGTCTCTAGGGGGAGAAAACAGACTGGGATAAATAAAAATAACATAGGAAGCTATTGTTTAAGAATAAGAATCAGGAAAATATTATGGGACATATTTCTAGTCTACTGAGTGCTAAAGCAATAAATAAGATTTAGCAACAAGCTAAAGCTGATACGTGGAGAAAATCTTCTAAAAAATCTATCATGATACAAATTTGGCATGTTGGCTAAAATAGCCAGATATTTAACTGCATTCAATTATTTTCCAAAATAAAGACAAATCTGTATTGTGTCATGAAGAAAAAACAGGGGATAGTATTGAAATTGATTCATTCATTTACAACCCGTAATATAAAAATATATAAAACTGTCTATTAGTATGTGTTAGGCACTGGGAATAACAAAATAAATAAAAGTCAGAAAGGTCCTGTATTGCAATTCCAGTACTTTTTTTTTTGCGGTGGTCTCTCCCGTTGCGGAGCACAGGCTCCGGACGCGCAGGCTCAACGGCCATGGCTCACGGGCCCAGCCGCTCCGCGGCATGTGGGATCTTCCCAGACCGGGGCACGAACCCGTGTCCCCTGCATCGGCAGGTGGACTTTCAACCACTGCGTCACCAGGGAAGCCCTCCATTACATTTTGATATGTGCATTTAAAGAGGCGTGTACAATGAGCTCTGTTGAAATATGGAGAAACAATGAATTGCATAGAGGTTCTGCCACCTGAGCTGGATCTTCAAAGTTGAGTTCCAAAAGGTGAAGCAGAACATACTAAACTGTTCAGATGGGCACATAACCACATTGGAGGGCTTCCCTGGTGGCGCAGTGGTTGAGAGTCCGCCTGCCGATTCAGGGGACATGGGTTCGTGCCCCGGTCCGGGAAGATCCCACGTGCCGCGGAGCAGCTGGGCCCGTGAGCCATGGCCGCTGACCCTGCGCGTCCGGAGCCTGTGCTCCGCAACGGGAGAGGCCACAACAGTGAGAGGCCCATGTACCGCAAAAAACAAACAAACAAAAAACAACACATTGGAGCCTAAAAGCCCAGCATGCCTTGTCCTATGAATGGTATGAGGAGTGTTATTATGGATTCATGGATTTTTATATATTCAATGAGTACCAACCAAAATTATGGTTTTTTTTCTTTTTGCTGCTTAAATTATCCTAGCTTTGTCCAATGAGATCCCCTCCAAGCTGGCTCCAGAGTCTTTTGACATGACTTAGTTAGATTTTTTTTTTTTTATTTTTTGGTTGTGCCGGGTCTTAGTTGCAGCACATGGGCTCCTTAGTTGCAGCAGGAGCGCTTCTTTGTTGTGGCTTGCCGGCTCTTTAGTTGTGGCATGTGAACTCTTAGTTGCAGCATGCATGTGGGATCCAGTTACCTGGCCAGGGATCAAACCCAGGCCCCCTGCACTGGGAGCGTGGAGTCTTAACCACTGCACCACCAGGGAAGACCCAGACTTGCTTAGATTTTGAGAACTTCCTTGCCAGAATTTGTGGCAATGTAAGATACCCCTTGCTCACCTTGGAAGTTCCCTACTCTATACCTGGGAGCAGCCATTTCTCCAATAATCCCTGGTACCTTATAGTGGGGAATGGCGTTTAGAAACGTAAATTTGGGAAGTAGGGGTGTTTATTGCCCCTGTAGTATTATGGACTAGACCCTGTCAGTGGACAGAGCTAGGGTATATGATTTTTGAAAAAATCATGAGATAATGATGATGATACAGTAGATAAATCAGACACACCCTTAGCAAATGATCAAAATTAACATCACCAGTGTGATACTCTGGGAAGGACACAAAGTCACTTACATGGTATTCCAGCTAGGAATGCACAACCTCAATCTAATTGCAGCAAACATCAGACAGACTCAAAAGGAAGAATATTCTATTTTTAAAATTCTTCCCCCAAATGTCGATGTTACACAAGACAAAAACTGGGAAAAAGTTCCAGACTAAAGGAAACCAAAGAGATGTAACAGCTAACTGTAACTCCTAATCCTAGACTGGATCCTAAACTGGAGGAAAAAGACTTCTACAAAGGACAATATTGGGTTAAGTGACCAACTTAGAATATGGGTGGTAGATTAGATAGAAATATTAAATCAATGTTAAGTTTACTGCAGTTGATAACTGTGTGAAAGAAAATATTATTATTCTTAAAAATACACACTTAACCATGATTTATGCATCTGTTTCAGAAATATAATTATGTGTGTGTAGATAAACAGAGCCAATGACAAAGCAAATGAGGCAAAATATTAATAATAAATGAATCTAGGAAAGAGGTAGAACGATTTCCTTTGTACTATTCTTGCAACTTTTCTTTGTTTGAAATTATTCCCATACAAAAAATTAGAAGTCATAAGTTTATAGAGGTATTTCAATTCAACTTCCAATTATATACTAATGTACTTGATTTATTATTTTTTTCTTTTATAAAATTTTTTTCTTTTTTGTTTTTTAGAAATTTATTTTATTTATTTATTTATGGTTGCATTGGGTCTTCATTGCTTTGCCCGGGCTTTCTCCAGTTGCAGCGAGCAGGGGCTACCCTTCATTGTAGTGCATGGGTTCTCACCGCGGCGACTTCTCTTGTTGCGGAGCACAGGCTCTACACACGCGGGTTTCAGTAGTTGTGGCACGTGGGCTCAGTAGTTGTGGCTTGTGGGCTCTAGAGCGCAGGCTCAGTAGTTGTGGTGCACGGGCTTAGTTGCTCCATGGCATGTGGGATATTCCCGAACCAGGGCTCAACCCCGTGTCCCCTGCATTGAGGTGGATTTTTAAACACTGTGCCACCAGGGAAGTCCCTGTACTTGATTTTACATTCCTACTGAACATCCTGGCTTCTAACAACATAAAGATAATTATTTATGTTGTAATATGCATTAAGTAAATTTCAAACTAATAATGGCATTACCATTAATAGTAAACCTGACAAATAAAGCTTGAGATTTTCTTGCCATTCTCTTTGTCCTTAAAATATACCCCACTGTGTACAACTACGTGTTCTAAAATTAATTGAAATAATGCTTTTTTATGTGCGGTTATGTTATTAATTTGATATATGGTTAGATTTGTTTCAGTTACCTTAAATTTTAGGAATTGTTTTAAAATTTAAACTTATTTTTGAATATATAAATCATTCATGTGATTTGACAGTTAAAACTTTAAAATAAAGTACAGTCCTAAAGTTTTTTGTTTTTTTTTTTTTTGCGGTACGCAGGCCTCTCACTGCCGTGGCCTCTCCCGCTGCGGAGCACAGGCTCCGGATGCACAGGCCCAGCGGCCATGGCTCACGGGCCCAGCCGCTCTGCGGCATGTGGGATCCCCCCGGACCGGAGCACGAACCCGCGTCCCCTGCATTGGCAGGCGGAGTCCTAAATTTAAAATGAGAAACCAAAGAATATTCAGGAAAATCTTACACCTTTTTTATACTCCTCAAATGACATTATTAAAAAAAAATTTAGCCTCTGGTTTCCCTATCCTGTGTGTGTTTCTGTAAATAGGTGTGTGTGTGTGTGTGTGTGTGTGTGTGTGTGTGTAGCCTACATAAAGGGTAATATACTATATACACTGTTCACTATCTTGATTTTTTAATGTAACACTGTATCCTGTAATTCTCTTATATCAATATCCTTTTCTTAAATGTTTCTGTAGTACTCCATCTTGAGAAAGTTACATACTTTTGGAGATGTAACTTAGTTTTATTCAACCAATGTTTTACTGTTTTTATTTGTTTGTATGTTTTAATAATCTTTTACTGTTATAAATAATGCTGCATTTTATATGCCTACAGGTATATTACAGATTAACATAAAAATAAAATTACAGTTTAATAAAAGAAGAATGTCCTCTTCCCAGCCCTGGCAACCACCATCTACTTTCTGTCTCTATGAATTTGACTACTGTAGGTACCCCATGTCAGTATTTGTTCTTTTATGACTGGTTTATTTCATTTAGCATAATGTCCTCAAGGTTCATCTATGTTGTAGCATGTGCCAGAAGTTCCTTCCTTTTTAAGGCTGAGTAATATTTCATTGTATGTATATAGACCACACCTTGCTTATCTGTTCATCCGTCAATAGACACTTCAGTTACTTCCACCTTTTGGCTATTGTGAATAATGCTGCTATGAACATTGGTATACAAACATCTGTTTGTGTCCCTGCTTTCAATTCTTTTATGTATACACCCAGAATTGGAATTGCTGGGTCATATGGTAATTCTATATTTAATTTTTTGAGGAACTGCCATATGGTTTTCCACAGCAGCTGCACCATTTACATTCCCACCAGCAGTGCACAGGGTTCCAATTTCTTTACATCCTTGCCAACACCTATCCTCTGTTTTTTCTCCTGTTGTTTGTTCTTCTGTTTTATAATAGTCATCGTAATGGGTGTGAAGTGGTATATCATTGTGGTTTTGATTTGCATGTCCCTAATGATTAGTGACGCTGGGTATCTTTTCACATAGTTATTGGCCATTTGTATATATTCTTTGGAGAAATGTCTATTCAAGTCCTTTGCCCATTTAAAAATCAGTTTTGGGGGGGTTTTTTGGTGGGTTTTTTTTTGCTGTTGAGTTGTCCTTTTGACTCTTGAGATTGTTTGTTTTCTTGTCAATTCATCTTCTAATGATTCTGAAAGCATTGGAAAATAAATAGGAAGAAGACAAGTTAGTAAAAAGTAGTATTCCATTTTAATGGATATGATTGTAACATCCAAGGCAGTTTCAAAGCTTCGACAGATGGTGCACAGCAATTGTGCTTTACTGATAGAGTTACAACAAATTCTATTAAATTAAAAATCCCACTTAGCAGATGCCTTCAACAGTTGTTGTCCGCTCTGAAGCTAATCTCTGAAGCAAAGACATTTTGTTGTTGTTGTTTGTTATTTGTAGTGTGTTTGGACCTTTGAAATTCTAAATTTTCTAGAAAATACTCTATTGGTATTTAGGTGGTAGTTTACATTAGGAGTGTTGAGGGGTAGGAGGATGGAGGGATAAAGAAGACTTTAATCTCTGACGAAATGTGGGTTATTATTAAACTAGAGAAGATTTGTAAATGAGACATGAGTATATGAGTTTCTTTATAAAGTATATCCTGAACCTGTTTTGCTATAGATTGCAGTGTATATTAATTTTAATGGAGGGACTTCCCTGGTGGCACAGCTCTTAAGAATCCACCTACCAACGCAAGGGACATGGGTTTGAGGCCTGGTCCAGTAAGATTCCACATGCCGTGGAGCAAAGAAGCCCGTGAGCCACAACTACTGAACCCATGTGCCACAACTACTGAAGCCCGCATGCCTAGAGCCCGAGCTCTGCAACAAGAGAAGCCACTGCAAGGAGAAGCCTGCGTACCACAACAGAGACCCAATACAGCCAAAAATAAATAAATAAATTTTTAAAAAATTTAATGGAAGTTAAACACTATAAATTATTTATCTCACGAAGCTCACTAAAATAGGAGTCTACCTCTGGTTCTAATTTCCGAAAAATCCATAATTACTTATTAAAACTGGTAAAGAATACAGAAAAATCTATGACCCGGCTTCCCTGGTGGCGCAGTGGTTGAGAGTCTGCTTGCTGATGCAGGGGACACGGGTTTGTGCCCTGGTCCGGGAAGATCCCACATGCCGTGGAGCGGCTGGGCCCGTGAGCCATGGCCACTGAGCCTGCACGTCCGGAGCCTGCGCTCCGCAACGGGAGAGGCCACAACAGTGAGAGGGCCGCGTACCGCAAAACAAACAAACAATCTATGACCGTCTGGGCAATTTAATTTTGTTATGGCAAGATATTATTTAATATGCAATTAAGATAATGTATAAAAATCTTTCATTTTGTAAAGTCTTGCCAAGTGCTTTAGAAAGGAGAACTTTTCCTTTGTACAAATCATGGAACATTCCTTTTGAGAACGCTAATGTGGAAAGACAAGCTGGGATTGTAAGCAGTGCAGAAGAATGCAAATAAAACCACCCAGTCTGTATTGCCTACTGGACATTTATTACTGGAGAGCTCATCACCATTTCAAGCTCATTTTACGTCTAAAGCAAATTCATCATCTCCTATCCAGTGAATGTTCCTAATATCTGTCCCTCATCTCCATTCTTTAGTTTTTAATTTTAATATAATTTTTAAAGGTTACTTTCCCTTTACAGTTATTACAAAATATTGGCTATATTCCCCAGGGTGGTACAATACATCCTTGAGCCTTTTTTACACCCAATAGTTTGAACCTCCCACTCCCCCACCCCTATACTGCCCCCCCACCCCACTGGTGACCACTAGTTTGTTCTCTGTATCTGTGAGTCTGCTTCTTTTTTCTTATATTCACTAGTTTGCTGTATTTTTTAGATTCTACAAATAAGTGATATCATACAGTATTTATCTTTCTCTGATTTATTTCACTTAGCATAATGCTCCCCTAGTCCATCCATGTTGCAGCAAATGGGAAAATTTCATTCTTTTTTATGGCTGAGTAGTATTCCATTGTATATATATATATATATATATATATATATATATATACCACATCTTTATCCGTTCATCTGTTGATGGACAATTACATTTCTTCCATATCTTGGCAGTTGTAAGTAATGCTGCTGTAAACGTTGGGATGCCTGTATCTTTTTGAGTTAGTGTTTTTGTTTTATTTCAGTTAGTGCCTAGGAGTGGAAATGCTGAGTCATACGATAGTTCTATTTTTAGTTTTTTGGGAAACCTCCATACTGTTTTCCACAGTGGCTGCACCAATTTACATTCCCACCAACAGTGCAAGAGGGTTCCCTTTTCTCCACATCCTCTCCAACATTTGTTTCTTGTATTCCTTTTCATGATAGCCATTCTGACAGGTGTGAGGTGATACCTCATTGTAGTTTTGATTTGCATTTCCCTGACGATTAGCGATGTTGAGCATCTTTTCATGTGCCTGTTGGCCATCTGCATTTCCTCTTTGGAAAAATGCTTATTCAGTTATTCTGCCCATTTTTCAACTGGGTTGCTTGTTTTTTTTGATGTTGAGTTGCATGAGCTGTTTATAGATGTTGGATATTAATCCCTTTTTGGTCATGTCATTTGCAAATATTTTCTCCCATTCGGTAGGTTGTCTTTTCATTTTGTCGATGGTTTCCTTTGCTGTGCAAAAGCTTTAAGTTTAATTAGGTATCATTTGTTTATATTTGCTTTTATTTTCTTTACTATAGGAGACAGATCCAAAAAAATATTTCTGCGATTTACGTCAAAGAGTGTTCTGCCCATGTTTTCCTCTAGGCCTCACCTCCTTTCTTAATTGTCAACAGCTAAGTCCAATCCCCTACTCAACAACCATGCAGGCAGCAAGTTCTTCTCAGTCTAATTAACCACAAGAATTTGGTAAAACTAAACTTCTTTAAAGCTTACTTTCGTTTGGTATCCTTCTTATGTAAAATACTTTTAGTGGCTCATTCTCATCTCACATCAAGTCTTTCAAACTCTGACCTTCTCAAGTTCTCATAATTTGGCCTTACTCTGCATATCCAGCAAGATTTGTTCTTCATCCCATTGTGCCATCTCTGCTCCTCCCCTCACTGCCCTGCCTCTTGCCACCTCTTTCCTCTGGCCTCTCTCTCTCCAAATCCTAACCATTGGAGTCCTGCCCCATTTCTTGCTCTCAATTCCTATGTCCCTCAGTTGATCTCCTCAGTTTACTTCCTAATTATACACTGTTGCTGTGACTTTATACCCATGAGTTGCCTCTTCAACTACATTATAAGCTCCTTGAAGGCAGCTGAAATGTTTTGTGGGGAGCTCAGTGAGTTCAGATGTGTTTCAGCCACTTCTCACCACATCCTCCATTAATGCCCTGGTCCAAGCCTCCCTAATCCCCACCAGAACTGCTGCAATAGCCAAAGGACTGCTCTCCCTCTGCTTATTCTTCCCATGCCAAGATCCTTGTGCCCTCTGCAGCCAGAGATCTTTTGAAAATACAAATTTAATCCTGACACTCCTGTGCTTAAAACCCTTCAAATGGTCCCCCATTGTTCTTGAGCCCACAATGGCTGGCAAGTTTTTTCAGGATCTCTTGGAAAATATTAGGTTGGCCAAAAAGCTCATTCAGGTTTTTCCAAAAACCCAAGTGAACTTTTTGGCCAACCCAGTAGATTTCCCTGGAATATAGATTTCAACTTGGAACTCTTTCCCTCTTACTCTCTGCAACTCAGATGGGTCAGTTCCCCACGCTTACAAAGATTTACATTTCTTTCCTACTATTCCGCTGTTAATTTTGTACTCATTTATGTGATTATTTAACATTTATCTTCCTCATTAGATTGTAAGGCTTATGTGAGCAGGGCCCAGGTCTTTTGCAAGTCATTGTTGCCTGGGATTTAATAGATGCTTAATAAATGCTTGTTTAAATGAATGAGTGCACTTTTTATTAAGGCAAGTCTCTCCAAACCTAGGGCTTCCCTTCGGATCCCAGTGAACACTACACTCACTCCAGAACAAAGTGAGAATTCAGAACACTTGATCCTTGTACACTGATAGCTATATTCTGCTTTATTCACACACAAGTGGTTTACATAAATTATAAAATATAAATACGCTTGTAATTTCAGATAGTTTAAGGGGAAGATATTTTGCTTTCATTTATTTCATCTGTATGTTTTATCTAAGAGAAATATTTACTTAGAAAAAAACCTATACAAATCAAAAGCTATGTAACACTTAAAACACAGGCTACATTATCTCATTGCAAGAGGGATTTAACTGACTACTTCAGATTACAAATCATTTGAAGCTGAATGTATTGGTAAAGCCCCGATCACCATTGGCATTCTCTGTTATGCAGTTATAGAGCAGAGACAGGTGTGTATAATGGCTGGAGCCATGGTGTGCTGGTAAATATTTAACAACCAGATCTTCAGGAAAAAAAAAAAAAAGAACAACCAACAATCTCAATTTAAGCGTCTGCCAATTTCTGTGGTGTACCTACTCCCCACCATGGTCAATTTCACACCACCAAGGTCGCTGAAGGCAGAGTTTGAAAGCCATGCTAGCAAATAGCTCTTACAAGTCAGTACAAACTGGGTCCAACACGCCACTGACTGGATCCTGTATAGACAGCATAAACCTGTTGGGAGAGTCATTGACTTGACTTTATGTAGGTATCTTATGTAGACTAGGTGTCTTCAATTTAAAAACTCACAAAGGAAATCGATAAAATATATCTAATCATACAACTACGGATAAGATGAACATAGGTTTCACTCCGTAATAGGGTTCTCCAGAGAAACAGAACCAATAGGGATAGATAGACAAATAGATAGATACAGTATATATAAATGAGAGTGAGAGAGTGAGAGAGTGAGAGAGAGAGAGAGAGAGAGAGAGAGCGAGAGAGAGAGAGAGAGAGAGAGAGACTTATTATGAGGAAGTGGCTTATGTTATTATGGAGGCTGAGAAGTCCCACAGTCTGCCATCTGCAAGCTGGAGACCCAGGAAAGTCAGTGGTATAACTCAGTTTGAGTCTGAAGACCAGGGAACCAGGGGAGTCAGTGGTATAAACCTCAGTTTGAGTGGAAGGAAAGGATGAGATGAGATGTCCCAGCTCAACAGTGAGGCAGGAAAAGGGGGTAAATTCCTCCTTCCTCTGCCTTTTGTTCTATTCACACCCTCCCTCAATGGACTGGATGATGCCCACCAACACTGGGGAGGGCAATCTTCTTTACCGATACCACAAATACGAATGCTAATCTCATGTGCAAACACCCTCACAGACACCTGCAGAAATAGTATTTAATCTGGGCACTCCATAGCCAGTCAAGGTGACATAAAATTAACCATCACACACTCCTTCCTAGAATAATAAAATTAAAAGTTGCCACTTTCAGAAGGTAGGATAAAGCAAATAAAAGAAAGTACTGCAGTTAATTTTAGATCAGGGTAGGCAAACATCTGTAAAGAATCACATAGAAAGCATTTTAGGCTTTGTAAGTCATATGGTCTCTGTCACAACTGAAATGTCATTGTGGCATAAAAGCAGCCATCAACAATACATCGAAAACAATGGATGGGGCTGTGCTCCAATAAAACTTTAAAACTTTAAATATGTGGTGGGCCGATTAGTTTGCTGACCGCTGATGTAGATTAATTAGATTAATTAGTTATAGAGGTAAGGGATATTGATTATTCCAACTACAGTGAAAACCAACTTGCAGTTGGAATCCTCACAGCCTAGATGTTTATTTAGTCAGCTCTCCAAGCAGTGATGGGCTCAGGAATGGACATGTGACCTAACTCTGGCCAGTGAAACAGGAGAGGAAGTATGCTGAGGGGCATCTGGGGAAAGTCTTCCCATTCCTCACGGGCAGCTGTCATTCTGCCCCTTTTGGACTTTATCTTGACTAGCTGTGACACCTAGAATTACTCCAACCACCAGCCTGAGGATGAAGCCAACACTGAGGAAGGCAGGGCCAAGAGGTGGAACGAGCCAGATCAACCGAGCCTGGAGCCTTCCCTACCTCTGGACTTCCTGTGATGAAAGATGAAGTTTCCTATTGCGTATGTCTGTCACAGGTGGGTTTCTGTAAATTGAACTAAAAGATTCAGTTTTGTTCCCCCTTCCCCCCAAATTTCTTTTAGTTACAAATGTAATACTGAACCACTGACTCCTCCATGTAGGGAATATCTTGTCTCTTTTAAAAGGCATAATCACAACATTTTCTCTTTCCCCGAAAGTCATCAGGGGTTGAGACTGCCATGTCAAATCAGAAAAAAAGGGATAATATTATCTAGTTATTCTTCAGTATGTATTCTCCTTCCACAAGGCAAATACCTGGAAGGTCCCAGCCCTGCTTTGGGAGCCATTCCTTCTAGGGTCTTCCTGACTCAACATGGCGGACACTGTCGACCACTTACTTTGCAGCAGTTCCACACACTCATCCTCCCTGAGATCAAAACTTTGACATGTTCAGTTGTCAGGAGACTGCATACTTTAGAAAAGCCTGGACCTTCCCCCACCCCTAGGGAGGATAATCTTAATTTATCTCAGCCAATCATGGAAATCCCATTTTCCTTGCCAGGGGATGATTTAGGAATGGGCACGTCTATAATTCTGAACAGTGAGTGTGGAAGAGTTTTTCTTATTCTTAAAAAGGGATACAAGGGAGCCTTTAATGTTGTGAAGTACTTACTTAAACTTGCTGCAGTCATCCTGCAAGCCCGTGGTCAAAAGTCAACATTATGAGCAAAGCACAGCAGAAGAATGAAGAGACCTGGCTCCTCAGTGATGGCAATGAGCCACTGACTTAACCACGCCTGGAATCACCCTACCTCAGGCGTTTTATGCTATTGGTGCCAACTGAGTTGATCTCTTAAAAGCTACTGAAAACACACCAACTGGAACACTCACTAAAAAGTTGCTTTGGGCAGATTTCATCTGGTTTCCTCCACTTGCCTAAACAGTTTAAGAAGGAAGAGCATGATGTTACTTCTGCACTGATCTCTCTCTGAGAGATGCACTGGCAAGTGATTTTAGGGAATCTATGAAGACTGTATGGCTGCAGACTTATTTTAAAATATTAGGCTAGGGACTTCCCTGGTGGCGCAGTGGTTAAGAATCCACCTGCCAAAGCAGGGGACATGTGTTTGAGCCCTGCTCCGGGAAGATCCCACATGCCGCGGAACAACAAAGCCCGTGCGCCACAACTATCGAGCCTGCACACCACAACTGAAGCCCAAGAGCCTAGAGCCCGTGCTCCACAACAGGAGAAGCCACCGCAATGAGAAGCCCACGCACTGCAACGAAGACCCAACCCAGCCATGAATAAATAAATAAATAAATAAAATATTTGGCCAGCCTAATAAATAAGCCAGAATGTTTTATACTTCCAGGACAAATCCACATTTGTATATACTTTAGAGTACAGGCTGTTAAATCAATCACTTTAAAATTTGCACCAGAGATTATATTAAAATAATGAAGTCTCTTAATAAATTTAGAAAATTTATTACGAGATAATTTTCTGTCATTGCTTCACTCACATTTTCAGGTGATTTGTTGTTACTTAATTCAGCATTCCTTAACTGTCAAGTCAAAATATGAGAACCAGTTTTTGGTAAAGTAGTTTTGTTCTTATTGTCCCATCTTTACCAGCAGGAAATGTTTTCAGTTTGTTACAAAGCCTCTTCTCTCATGCTGTATATGTCAAATACTTGCTTTTATTCCTTTTTGTTTGGACACGTTTTAGAGTCCTTAGAATGTGGTGATTATGACTTCATATTGCATTGTCACAAAGAATAGTAAAAATAATTATCTCATTAGTATAAAGAATATGGAAAATCAGATCTATCTGATGCCAATGTATATGCTAGCACATTGCACTAAACAGCCTATTTTCTAAGAGATAATATTAAAGGACTTTGTTTTTGATTGGGGGCAAGTGTCACAGAAACAGGTTATGCTCATCGTCGAGTTGGTGGAGCTTTGCTAACACTGCTTTTTGTTTGTTTCCCAGAATTACATTGAGACGCTCATCTTCACCTAACCCCCTGCTTCTGTTCTAACATATACCAGCCCAGTGGCAGTTCAACACTTGAGCTGCGGAATCAGACCAACCTAAGGTCAAGACTTGGCTCTTTCACGTACTAGTTGTGTGCCCTCAGTTTCTTCATATGTAAATGGATAATTATCCCCATCCTTCCATCACAAGGTTTCTGTGGGAAATAGGTGAACATGCAAACAAGAGTACCCAGAATAGAGAAAATGTTCAATAAATGGTTCCTCTTCCTCTTCCACATTATTATCTCCCTAGAGTGAAAGCTGCCCCCAGTGAGAAGGCTGCCCAAGTGTAAACAGCTTTTGCTTTTGTACTGTATTTCCTCCAGGGCTTTTGTACTGTATTTCCTCCCAATCTTCATCCACTGTCTGCACCTCCCCTGAGGGAATCGGGAGACAGAAGCATGGGAAGCTCATAGGAAAGGAGAAAATCTACAAAAGGGGAAGCAAAGGATGCAGAAGGCAAATGACCAACTTCACAATTGATTCTGAGGATACGCTCAGTTCACAGAGCAGTCAGGAGCAAATTAAATTTAGTAAATTGAATCAAATTCTTAAGGTAGAAAGGAAACTTATCTTTTAAGGAAGTTTGTGATGAATCTCTTTTTAAAATAAAGACTCTTTTGCAATCTCTTGAATTTATCCATTTCATAAATTTGGGGGTTTTGTACATTGATTGATTTTCACTCAAAAGAGGAAGTATTTGAACCCTGTTTTCTAGTTACATATCTATTTTAACTAGGTCATTTTAAATTTTGACATAGATATGACTTTGTAGTGGATTTTAAGAATAAACAGGAAACTGAAACGGAACTCAGCATAAAGACAATTAAGATGAGGTTATAATACTAGAGGTTTTCTTTCACTTTTCATATTTTAAAAGGAGCTTACTGAGTCCTTAAAACCAGCTAGGCAGGGTATCAGCACTTCACATGTATTAAGCATTTCCTCACAACTCCCCCTGCAAGGTGGGTGCTCTTATCTGAGACACTGAGAGTCTGCCATTTGCATCCTTGCCCCCTTCACTTTTGGTTTTATCCAAGTTGAGAATTTGAAGTCATTTATTCTCTCCCACCCTTAAACACTTTGGGCTTTGAGGAAAATAAGAGAACCTCGCCACCTGGTGGCTGCTCCTGGTTTGTGGTAATAAGGCAGCCCCTTTCTGGTCTCAAGGAGAGAGGAGAGAATGACTCCGCCTTTGCTACTCAAGTCTCTCAAGGCACCTCTCAAACAACTGTGCTGGCCTCTCCTTCAGAGTCACTGTCTTTAACAATCCCTTGCCTTGCTCTGCCCAGGTACATTCTAATAAAAACTGAAGTAGCAGGGTTTTTTTCTCTATTCTTCAAGTGAGGAAGTTCCATGAGACAGAGTCCAGCAATGATGGGCCAGAACACCCCTAATTTTATTTCATTTTCAAAAAGATCAGACATTCAGTATTCACGTTCTTTAAGAAGGGATTCACAGTTGGCCAGGAAATTGTCATTCTAAAATATCCACTTCATAGCTGCCTCCTATCTTGGGCTTTAATCTCTAAAGCAAAGAAAGGTACATGTAGGTATCCCTTGTTTTAAAGAATTCATGGAATTAAAATGTTGCATGTAAATTGAGTTTTTGAATTTCTAACCATAATGATTACCTGGGTACATTGTTTTCTTAAACACTTAACTAATAAATTGCAGCTTTTGAAGTTTAGGTTTCTCAATTCTAGTTAGAGGTTCTATTCATGATTTCCAATTGCCTGTCGATGGATATGTGCCCAGCTATATCAGAGTCACTTGGGGAAATTAAAACACAAATACAAAAAGATTCCTGGGCTCCTCTCCAAAGATGTTGATTCAGTAGGTCTGTGGTGAAGCCCAGGCATCAGCATTTCTAAATGCTCCCCGGGAAGTACTGATAAGCCTTGAACTCAGCTTCGCTGACCATAATAAACAGTGTTGGTGCTTTACACACAAATTAGATAGTTTTCACTCACCAGGTCGGCAAACAAGAGGAGAAGTAGTAAATAGCCCCTTCTAATGATGCCATGGGGAACAGAGCATTCTCGTTCCTGCTGCCCAGACTGCGAACTGCAGCAAAAGATTAAGAAAGTAATCAGACAGTTATTTTTAACATCTAAAATGTTCAATCGGCCTAGTAATCCCAATTTAGGACCCCGAATAAAAGGACCAAGGACAAAGAAGTTCATTGTACCATTAGGTGTAGTGAGAAACAACTGGGAACAAACTGATGGTGGACTAAATTAGGATCTAGTCATTCAATGAGGTATTATGCAGTATTTAAGAAGAATCAACTAGACCTGAATGTTTTTACATATAAAGGGGTCCAAATACTGTTAAATCAATGAGTCACTGAGTTTTATACACACACACACACACACACACACACACACACACGCACACGTGTGCACATATAATTATATATATTCCCATTTATAAAATAAAAGAAACAATTAATAAAGCTGGAATATTGACTATATATGCTTGTGTCAGCAGAAAGATGTAAAAGGATACATCATTTTATCATTGGAATCTTCATGGTGGGAGGAGAGAGGGAAGATTTTTAAACTCTCCTTCATACATTTCTACATTTCACTCATCACAACCAACATGGTTTTTTTTGTTTCTGCAATTCAAAAGACCCAATAAAGTGTGTTTTTTAAAAACACATTGGGAGGCTTCCGGGAAGATGGCGGAAGAGTGAGAAGCGGGGATCACCTTCCTCCCCACAGATACACCAGAAATACATCTACACGTGGAACAACTCCTACAGAACACCTACTGAACGCTGGCAGAAGACCTCAGACCTCCAAAAAGGCAAGAAACCCCCCACGTACCTGTGTAGGGCAAAAGAAAAAAGAATAAACAGAGACAAAAGGATAGGGATGGGACCTGCACCAGTGGGAGGGAGCTGTGAAGGAGGAAAGGTTTCCACACACTAGGAAGCCCCTTCGCGGGCGGAGACTGCGGGTGGCGGAGGGGAAAAGCTTCGGAGCCGCGGAAGAGAGCACAGCAACAGGAGTGTGGAGGGCAAAGCAGAGAGATTCCCGCACAGAGGATCAGGGCCGACCGGCACTCACCAACCCGAGAGGCTTCTCTGCTCACCCGCCGGGGCGGGCGGGGCTGGGAGTTGAGGCTCGGGCTTCGGTCGGAGCGCCGGGAGAGGACTGGGGCTGGCGGCGTGAGCACAGCCTGCAGGGGGTTGGTGCACCACGGCTAGCCGGGTGGGAGTCCGGGGAAAAGTCAGGACCTGCCGAAGAGGCAAGAGACTTTTTCTTCCCTCTTCGTTCCCTGGTGCGCGAGGAGAGGGGATTAAGAGCGCTGCTTAAAGGAGCTCCAGAGACGGGCGCAAGCCGAGGCTAAAAGCGTGCACCCCGGAGACGGGAATGAGACGCTAAGGCGGCTGCTGCCGCCACCAGGAAGCCTGTGTGTGAGCACAGGTTACTATCCACACCCACCTTCCGGGGAGCCCGTGCAGCCCACCACTGCCAGGGTCGCGGGATCCAGGGACAACTCCCCCGAGAGAACGCACAGCGCGCCTCAGGCTGGTGCAACGTCATGCTCGCCTCTGCCGCCGCTGGCTCGCCCCACGCTCCGTGCCCCTCCCTCCCCCCCCCCCGGCGTGAGTGAGCCAAAGCCCCCGAATCAGCTGCTCCTTTAACCCCATCCTGTCTGAGCAAAGAACAGATGCCCTCCGGCGACCTACACGCAGAGGCAGGGCCAAATCCAAAGCTGAGCCCCAGGAGCTGTGAGAACAAAGAAGAGAAAGGGAAATCTCTCACAGCAGCCTCAGAAGCAGCGGATTAAAGCTTCACAATCAACTTGATGTACCCTGCATCTGTGGAATACATGAACAGACAACGAATCATCCCAAATTGAGGAGGTGGACTTTGAGAGCAAGATTTATGACTTTTTTCCCCTTTTCCTCTTTTTGTGAGTGGGTATGTGTATGCTTCTGTGTGAGATTATGTCTGTATAGCTTTGCTTCCACCATTTGTCCTAGGGTTCTATCCGTCCGTTTTTTTTCTCTTAATTTTTTAAATTTTAATAACTTTATTACATTTTATCTTATTTTATTTTACTTTATCTTCTTTCTTTTTTTCCTTCCTTCCCTCCTTCCTTCCTCCCTCCCTCCCTCCATTCCTCCCTCCCTCCTTTCTTTCTTTCTACTTCTACTAATTCTTTCTTTCTACTTCTTCTCCCTTTTATTCGGAGGCATGTGGAGGAACGGCTCTTGGTGCTGCAGTCAGGAGTCAGTGCTGTGCCTCTGAGGTGGGAGTACCAACCTCAGGACACTGGTCCACAAGTGACCTCCCAGCTCCACATAATATCAAACGGCGAAAATCTCCCAGAGATCTCCATCTCAACACCAGCACCCAGCTTCACTCAACGACCAGCAAGCTACAGTGCTGGACATCCTATGCCAAACAACTAGCAAGACAGGAACACAATCCCACCCATTAGCAGAAAGGCTGCCCAAAATCAAAATAAGTCTACAGACACCCCAAAACACACCACCAGACGTGGACCTGCCCACCAGAAAGACAAGATCCAGCCTCATCCACCAGAACACAGGCACTAGTACCCTCCACCAGGAAGCCTACACAACCCACTGAACCAACCTTAGCCACTGGGGACAGACACGAAAAACAATGGGAACTATGAACCTGCAGCCTGCAAAAAGGAGACCCCAAACACAGTAAGATAAGCAAAATGAGAAGACAGAAAAACACACAGCAGATGAAGGAGCAAGATAAAAACCACCAGACCTAACAAATGAAGAGGAAATAGGCAGTCTACCTGAAAAAGAATTCAGAATAATGATAGTAAGGATGATCCAAAATCTTGGAAATAAAATGGATAAAATGCAAGAAACATTTAACAAGGACCTAGAAGAACTAAAGATGAAACAAGCAACGATGAACAACATAATAAATGAAATGAAAAATACTCTAGATGGGATCAATAGCAGAATAACCAAGGCAGAAGAACGGATAAGTGACCTGCAAGATAAAATAGTGGAAATAACTACTGCAGAGCAGAATAAAGAAAAAAGAATGAAAAGAACTGAGGACAGTCTCAGAGACCTCTGGGACAACATTAAACACACCAACATCTGAATTATAGGGTTTCCAGAAGAAGAGAAAAAGAAAGGGACTGAGAATATATTTGAAGAGATTATAGTTGAAAACTTCCCTAACATGGTAAAGGAAATAGTTAATCAAGTCCAGGAAGCACAGAGAGTCCCATACAGGATAAATCCAAGGAGAAACACGCCAAGACACATATTAATCAAACAGTCAAAAATTAAATACAAAGAAAACATATTAAAAGCAGCAAGGGAAAAACAACAAATAACACACAAGGGAATCCCCATAAGGTTAACAGCTGATCTTTCAGCAGAAACTCTGCAAGCCAGGAGGGACTGGCAGGACATATTTAAAGTGATGAAGGAGAAAAACCTGCAACCAAGATTGCTCTAGCCAGCAAGGATCTCATTCAGATTTGATGGACAAATTAAAACCTTTACAGACAAGCAAAAGCTGAGGGAGTTCAGCACCACCAAACCAGCTTTACAACAACTGCTAAAGGAACTTCTCTAGGCAAGAAACACAAGAGAAGGAAAAGACCTACAATAACGAACCGAAAACAATTAAGAAAATGGGATTAGGAACATACATATCGATAATTACCTTAAATGTAAATGGACTAAATGCTCCCACCAAAAGACACAGATTGGCTGAATGGATACAAAAACAAGACCCATACATTTGCTGTCTACAAGAGACCCACTTCAGACCTAGAGACACATACAGACTGAAAGTAAAAGGATGGAAAAAGATATTCCATGCAAATGGAAACCAAAGGAAAGCTGGAGTAGCAGTTCTCATATCAGACAAAATAGACTTTAAAATAAAGACTATTACAAGAGACAAAGAAGGACACTACATAATGATCAAGGGATTGATCCAAAAAGAAGATATAACAATTGTAAATATTTATGCACCCAATATAGAAGCACCTCAATACATAAGGCAAATACTAACAGCCATAAAAGGGGAAATCAACAGTAACACATTCGTAGTAGGGGACTTCAACACCCCACTTTCACCAATGGACAGATCATCCAAAATGAAAATAAATAAGGAAACACAAGCTTTAAATGATACATTAAACAAGATGGACTTAATTGATATTTATAGGACATTCCATCCAAAAACAACAGAATACACATTTTTCTCAAGTGCTCATGGAACATTCTCCAGGATAGATCATATCTTGGGTCACAAGTCAAGCCTTGGTAAATTTAAGAAAATTGAAATTGTTTCAAGTATCTTTTCTGACCACAACGCTATGAGACTAGATATCAATTACAGGAAAAGATCTGAAAAAAATACAAACACATGGAGGCTAAACAATACACTACTTAATAACAAAGTGATCACTGAAGAAATCAAAGAGGAAATCAAAAAATACCTAGAAACAAATGACAGTGGACACACAACGATCCAAAATCTGTGGGATGCAGCAAAAGCAGTTCTAAGAGGGAAGTTTATAGCAATACATTCCTACCTTAAGAAACAGGAAACATCTCGAATAAACAACCTAACCTTGCACCTAAAGCAATTAGAGAAAGAAGAACAAAAAAACCCCAAAGTTAGCAGAAGGAAAGAAATCATAAAAATCAGATCAGAAATAAATGAAAAACAAATGAAGGAAATGATAGCAAAGATCCATAAAACTAAAAGCTGGTTCTTTGAGAAGATAAACAAAATTGATAAACCATTAGACAGACTCATCAAGAAAAAAATGGAGAAGACTCAAATCAACAGAATTAGAAATGAAAAAGGAGAAGTAACAACTGACACTGCAGAAATACAAAAGATCATGAGAGATTACTACAAGCAACGCTATGCCAATAAAATGGACAAACTGGAAGAAATGGTCAAATTCTTAGAAATGCACAATGTGCCAAGTCTGAATCTGGAAGAAATAGAAAATATGAACAGACCAATCACAAGCACTGAAATTGAAACTGTGACTTAAAATCTTCCAACAAACAAAAGCCCAGGACCAGATGGCTTCACAGGAGAATTCTATCAAACATTTAGAGAAGAGCTAACACCTATCCTTCTCAAACTCTTCCAAAATATAGCAGAGGGAGGAACACTCCCAAACTCATTCTATGAGGCCACCATCACACGGATACCAAAATCAGACAAGGATGTCACAAAGAAAGAAAACTACAGGCCAATATCACTGATGGACATAGATGCAAAAATCTTCAACAAAATACTAGCAAACAGAGTCCAACAGCACATTAAAAGGATCATACATCATGATCAAGTGGGGTTTATTCCAGGAATGCAAGGATTCTTCAATATATGCAAAACAATCAATGTGATAAACCATATTAACAAATTGAAGGAGAAAAACCATATGATCATCTCAATAGATGCAGAGAAAGCCTTCGACAAAATTCAACACCCATTTATAATAAAAACCCTGCAGAAAGTAGGCATAGAGGGAACCTTCCTCAACATAATAAAGGCCATATATGACAAACCCACAGCCAACATTGTCCTAAATGGTGAAAAACTGAAAGCATTTCCACTAAGATCAGGAACAAGACAAGGTTGCCCACTCTCACCACTCTTATTCAACATAGTTTTGGAAGTTTTAGCCACAGCAATCAGAGAAATAAAGGAAATAAAAGGAATCCAAATTGGAAAAGAAGAAGTAAAGCTGTCACTGTTTGCAGATGACATGATACTATACATAGAGAATCCTAACGATGCTACCAGAAAACTACTAGAGCTAATCAACGAATTTGGTAAAGTAGCAGGATACAAAATTAATGCACAGAAATCTCTGGCATTCCTATACACTAATGATGAAAATTCTGAAAGTGAAATCAAGAAAACACTCCCATTTACCATTGCAACAGAAGCAATAAAATATCCAGGAATAAACCTACATAAGGATACAAAAGACCTGTATGCAGAAAATTATGACACTGATGAAAGAAATTAATGATGATACAAATAGATGGAGAGAGATACCATGTTTTTGGATTGGAAGAATCAACATTGTGAAAATGACTCTACTACCCAAAGCAATCTACAGATTCAATGCAATCCCTATCAAACTACCACTGGTATTTTTCACAGAACTAGAACAAAAAATTTCACAATTTGTATGGAAACACAAAAGACCCCGAGTAGCCAAAGCAATCTTGAGAATGAAAAACGGAGCTGGAGGAATCAGGCTCCCTGACTTCAGACTATACTACAAAGCTACAGTAATCAAGACAGTATGGTACTGGCACAAAAACAGAAGGATAGATCAATGGAACAGGATAGAAAGCCCAGAGATAAACCCACGCACATATGGTCACTTATCTTTGATAAAGGAGGCAGGAATGTACAGTGGAGAAAGGACAGCCTGTTCAATAAGTGGTGCTGGGAAAACTGGACAGGTACATGTAAAAATATGAGATTAGATCACTCCCTAACACCATATACAAAAATAAGCTCAAAATGGATTAAAGACCAAAATGTAAGGCCAGAAACTA
The DNA here is from genome assembly GCF_005190385.1 of Monodon monoceros. Classification (NCBI taxonomy): domain Eukaryota; kingdom Metazoa; phylum Chordata; class Mammalia; order Artiodactyla; family Monodontidae; genus Monodon; species Monodon monoceros. The sequence continues at coordinate 93,674,693 of NW_021703767.1, read as the reverse complement.
TCAAACTCTTAGAGGAAAACATAGGCAGAACACTCTATGACATAAATCACAGCAAGATCTTTTTTGACCCACCTCCTAGAGAAATGGAAATAAAAACAAAAATAAACAAATGAGACCTAATGAAACTTCAAACCTTTTGCACAGCAAAGGAAACCATAAACAAGACCAAAAGACAATCCTTAGAATGGGAGAAAATATTTGCAAATGAAGCAACTGACAAAGGATTAATCTCCAAAATTTATAAGCAGCCCATGCAGCTCAATAACAAAAAAACACACAACCCAATCCAAAAATGGGCAGAAGACCTAAATAGACATTTCTCCAAAGAAGATATACAGACTGCCAACAAACACATGAAAGAATGCTCAACTTCATTAATCATTAGAGAAATGCAAATCAAAACTACAATGAGATATCATCTCACACCAGTCAGAATGGCCATCATCAAAAAATCTAGAAACAATAAATGCTGAATAGGGTGTGGAGAAAAGGGAACCCTCTTGCACTGTTGGTGGGAATGTAAATTGATACAGCCACTGTGGAGAACAGTATGGAGGTTCCTTAAAAAACTACAAATAGAACTACCATATGACCCAGCAATCCCACTACTGGACATATACCCTGAGAAAACCATAATTCAAAAAGAGTCATGTACCAAAATGTTCATTGCAGCTCTATTTACAATAGCCAGGAGATGGAAGCAACCTAAGTGCCCATCATCGGATGAATGGATAAAGAAGATGTGGCACATATATACAATGGAATATTACTCAGCCATAAAAAGAAACGAAATTGAGCTATTTGTAATGAGGTGGATAGACCTAGAGTCTGTCATACAGAGTGAAGTAAGTCAGAAAGAGAAAGACAAATACCGTAAACTAACACATATATATAGAATTTAAGAAAAAAAAATGGTCATGAAGAACCTAGGGCTAAGACAGGAATAAAGACACAGACCTACTAGAGAATGGACTTGAGGATATGGGGAGGGGGAAGGGTAAGCTGTGAGAAAGTGAGAGAGAGGCATGGACATATATACACTACCAAACGTAAAATAGATAGCTAGTGGGAAGCAGCCGCATAGCGCAGGGAGATCAGCTCAGTGCTT